>NW_019392657.1:0-350122 GCF_000648675.2 Cimex lectularius
ATTACCATTCCCTTTGATCCATCCTTTTACATTTGATAATGACTTTCACAAACCCCTTTTATGTATAATTCATTGTAGTTATTTCGAATGATCATCCACCGTCTAGAACATCAGAAACAATATGTCCCGAGATAGTATTTTTAACACGATTAACCGAATATTTTGTATTACTGTAGTACTAAAATATTTTAACTTAAAAAATTACATGTTTTTACTTTAACATAAATAAGACATAAATTTGCATGCCTTAATGTCTCATTAAATTCACTAGTTTTCGTGGTCCGCTTGACCAATTAATATCTTTCAATTAATTAAGGTTTTTGTAGTTGAGATAAAAAAGTCAATGGCACGAGCGGGATTCGAACCCACGATCTTCGGCTAGATACGTTGCTGCTCTACCACTTGAGCTATCGTGACCTCGATCCACTCGGACACCAACTTCCTATCTCAACCCCACCTTTTGAATTTTCCCTCCTTTTTGCCATTTTTCAAATGTCGTGTAATCGGATTGGATTCTCGGCGACAAATGAAATGGCCACGGAATAAAAAAGTGCCCGCTCGTGCAATTGACTTTGTTATCTCAACTAAAAATATTAATTAATTGTAATATATTAATTGGTCAAGCGGACCACGAAATTAGTGAATTTAATTAATTAAAACGAAGTATACTTCACTAAAACTCTCCGTGGCCATATCATTTCTCGCGGAAAATCCAAACGGATTACACGACATTTGAAAAATGGCAAAAAGGAAGGAAAATTCAAAAGGTGGGGTTGAAATGGGAAGTTGGTGTCGGAGTGGATCGAGGTCACGATAGCTCAGGTGGTAGAACAGCGGCGTATCTAGCCGTGGGTTTGAATCCCGCTCATGACACTGACTTTTTTATCTCATTTAAAAACCATAATTAATTGAAAGATACTAATTGGTCAAGGGGATCACTAAAACTAGTTAATTTAATAAGTTAAAATGAAGTATACTTCACTAAAGCTCTCCGTGGCCATTTCATTTGTCGCCGAGAATCCAATCCGATTACACGACATTTGAAAAATGGCAAAAAGGAGGGAAAATTCAGAAGGTGTGGTTGAGGTGGGAAGTTAGTGTCCGAGTGGATCGAGGTGGTGGAACAGCGGCGTATCTAGCCGTGGGTTCGAATCCCGCTCGTGACACTGGCTTTTTTGTCTCAACAAGAAACCTTAATTATTGTCTCATTAAAGTTTCAGGATAACATTTTACAATCTGTCTTCATCACCTACTTAAACCATGCCACTAAATACTACACCCATACAGATAGGCAAACAATCCGTAAAAAAAGGAAGGAAAATAACCACAAAAATAATAACCCATATGATAAAAATCTAATATCAACTTAAATTTAGTCGTCACAATTTCACTGTAATATGGAAAAAGTTTAATAAAAAGTTTAAAGTAACAAATAATTTCGATATGTAATAAAATATAATTAAGAAGAATTAGATAAACCTAATAATAAAATTCTAATACTAGCTCCTTTCTACATCTTGATGCAGTAATAGCTACCTGATAAAATAGCTCTTGTCAATTTTTTCCATTTAAATAATCTATAAACGCACTCCATTCCAAATTATATGCTTGTAGCAATATTTTTGTATAGTATTTGAATGTGGTACATATACACAATGTGATAAACATTTCCATTTTCCTGCACATTGCAAAGCGAGCAATTATGTCTCTCTCCTTTTCTAGTAACATTTTTCTTCATGATATCATGATTATTGACATACTGTAAGCGTTATTATTCGATATCAGCAGATTAATATAACAATTGGGAACACGAGTTTTCTCCTTTTTAAATGAGGTTTTATTTAAAATTTTGTTTTCAGTTTTTTGAAAAATATATATTATTATTTTCTTTATTTGGTTTTTAAAATTTTATTATACTTTGAAGTAAAAATTGTACATAAATTAATTAACGATAGAATGACAGAGAGTTTCGTAATTTCTTGTCAAAAGGAAAAATTCATAACTTCATCATTGGACAAGAACTCGATCAAAGGAAAAAATGTTCAATGGAAAAGTGTCGAATCTCGGAGAACGAAGCATAGTCGTTAGAAGCCGAGGATATGCCTATATTTGGAACGGCGTTAATTAAGTGCCTATGTCCAAAAACGAGTTGTCAAAATCAGCCTGGACGGCTTCCCTCGGCCCGGGTCGAATTGAAAACATCCAAGTTTGCAGAATCAATGAAGATTGCGTGTAAAGCCGTTGACGGTTTATGAAAAACGAACGGACTTTCCTTATGAATTTTATTACGCCATCCTTTTACGATTTTCTTTGATGGAAACCCGTCAAAATTGTTCTGCGGAAGAAAACAACTGGCTTCTTTTTCCATGCGATTATTATATCAAAAAATACCGACATAAATATCACATAACTTTTAGCATTTTTTTTTTAAATTTATATGTAATTGTTACCATGATCGTATACTATACAAATGTAGATGTAGATGTAATTTCAGGGTATAGTATACTGCGCCCTTTAAGAGCTATTGTATCCCCCGTGCTCTGCCTAAAGCACATCGGTGAGTCCTATGTCATCAAGAAAATTGATTAATAGGCCTGGTTTCAGTGGTTGAAGCTCTTCTATGGTCACATTGTACATCCCAAAACATTTCCTCCTGCGGGCTAGTGTAGCTGCGCAGTTTGTTAGTAAGTGTGTTGGTGTCTCTTCTGCTTTCTTGCAGAATCTACATGTGCCATCTTGGATTACTCTAATTCTCTTTAGATGTCCATTTAATCTGCAGAGTCCTGTCAGGAATCCTGTTACGATTCGCAGTCTATTCCTGCTTCCTTTGACACATTCTGATTCTTGGATTGTCTATGTCCAATAAGTGTACTATACAAATATATACACATGACTAATGTATGACAGCACAACCCTACCACCAATGCCAGCACTGCACCGGTAGAGCACATGCTTTGAGGAGCCAGTCATTGCTCTCACTTAATGTGTATTAGGTGTCAAGGAGGTCCCGAAGCCACGCTTGGTGAGGCGACGTGGCGGGTTGTCAAGATGGGAATGAGTGGAGAGGGCTCAAGCAGTATGGATAGGATGGTTCGAAAGTTTGTTGTGGAAGTCTTGGAATCTGAACTGAATCAGTTCGTTGACAAAGGGAATGTTGAGGTCTTTATGGATAGTGAGATTAGTGCTTTGACAATTTGTCTAAGGACTTTCGATTCAGAGGAATTGATGCGCCGGATATTGGATGGCTTAGCAGTACCCCACAGTTCCATTCCGTACGTCCATATTGGTTTCAGTAAAGTCTTGTAATGTTAGATTTGTTTTAGTTGTAAAAGTCTATTAAGGTCTTATAAGTCTTTGTAGTAGTCCAAGTCTAGTATTAAGTTGTTGTTTTTTAAGTCTTGTGTAGAAATTCCACGTCAGTCTGCTGTTGAGATATAGTGCCAGTTATTTGATTTGAATGGAAAGTGGTATCTCTTTGTTGTTGATGTACAATGTAGGGCAAGTGTGATTTCTCAGTGTGCATTGTTTTTTCGTTCAGTCTTGTCTTCCAATTTTTTACACCAGTCTTCGATAACCTCTAGGTGTTCCTGGTTGTTGGAGGTAGCTTGGACAGAATTCGAGTTAGAGGATGGGAATGCGGTGTTTAGCATAAGATTTCATATGTACCTATTTACGTATAAAACTGCATATATTTTTCGTAGATTGTGTGACTTAGATCCGGATTTCGCAAAGAGTTGATTAGTTAGGATTGTTTATTTTTGATTCCGTCATTGAGGATTTAAAAAAGAAATCTAGGTTTTTACATTTCAAAACAACGTTTATTAACTGTGTAAAATCCATAAAGGAGGTTTCGAAGCCGAAGCCACACACTATCCCTCTAAACCACTTTTCCTTCATCATAAAGGTCGCATTCATAATCTAACTTCTAACATCACTGGACACTGATCACCAACTGACCAGTGTCAACTTAACTAAACCTGTCTTACTTATTACTCAAGTCTCAACTATTGCCTGCCCAGTGATTATACTGGTCGAATATACGCAACGACCTATTTAGGCAAACCTGCTGAAAGTATTACGTGGAACATGGCAGTTACTGCCCTCGGGTTTCACAATTTTGCATTTTTTAAGACTTTTGCGTCAAAGATACGAATCTATTGCTTTGACTTTTACGTATCCACATTGTAATTTTTAATGCAGTAAATAATCTTTACAAAGGTGATTAATAAATAGTTACAAAACTACTTAGCTACACAATAAAGTCTTCTCTCGACATATATATAATTAATTAGAAATTTATGATGAACTACCGTAGGGTCACTTATTGGTCCATCGTCACTCAAGAGTTTCTTGAATTATTCAAACGCATTTCGGCATTGCACCATCTTCAGTGAGGAACTCGGACCCAATAAGTGACCGTATGCCGGTTCAGTACGATTTCACCGTCTCGTGGACTCTATCATCGACTCTAATAAGAAGTTTTTATAGTAGTTTCAGTATATATATCTACATAAACTGAACAGTTTTTCTATACCAATAAAGCAAGGTTAATAATTACATGTAATCGTGTACAATCATAAATTTAAAAAAGTCATAAGTAAAAATTGCTTTTTGACAAAAAAGCAGTGTTTATTCTTTTAAATGTTATATCACAGAGTGGCTTAGACATCTTACAATTCGTAATTTCGCTCTTGATCGTAAGAATTAAGCATGAGTAACTAAAGGGGAGAGATTTTGTTAGTGACTGAAGACAATGATTTGGTGACAAATGAGATGATGACGAATTTTCATAAATCATCTTGTCTACGCTATTTTTTTTTTTTTTTTTTTTTCAGGTTCAAAATATTAAAACGTTTGTTTCTAGTCTGAATAAGTACCACACTGGCTCTTTTTTAAAATAAATTGTTATAAAATGTTAATGACTGACGACCACTTTTTTAACCCTTGTAAGTAGTGAAGAAACAATGATAACCATGTTGACATAAAAATGTAAAAAATATTTGTTCTGTGTACAGGCGTTAACTCTCCTGAGGAAGGATTCAAATAAATCCGAAACGTTGTGGATAAAAACTGGTTGTGGTTTTTGAGATGACCTATTATCCCAACTTCAAGAAGGAAGAATCATAAGATTCTTCCTTTCCATTGGATGTGTTCTGCGGTCTCCTCCTCTTCCTGGCCGTACCTGCACAGTGTTTCTTCAGTCTGTACTCCTATCGGGTGCATATGTTTTCTTAAGTGGAGTCCAACCAGAATCCTGGTTCGGTTGAGATTGCCTTCCAGTAGTACTTTTGTAAGTTTTGCGGTTAGTACTTCTATGAATCTCTTCGCGGGCCTCATGTCTGTGGTATTGTTCCACCAGGTTTTGGACTCATTAAGGATCCATTTTCAGATGTATCCTCTTTTGTAGCACGATCTAGGGGTCAGGACCTAGAGAGTCAATGTTCTCTCTATTAACCAAAGAGAAAAGCTAAATAAGTTAAAATAATCAAGGCTATACAGGCTAACAACTGTATCCTTTACGAGGAGGAATACAATATTTCTGTTTGATATACGCAGTGCAAAGGCCTTATAGCTACGTCGCAAGCCTATGATTTCAAAGCTAAACCCTGTTTAAATGTTCGAGGATCCACCCCTCATTGTTTTCTCTATTGAATTTTAACAGCTCGTAATGTATTTCTTTCAATTATATATGTCATTAATTATACTGGTCAGGTATGGAAAGTCTCTAAATCAACGTCATATCATAAAATATATAAAAAAATTGTTAGATTGTCCCTTTGTAAGATTGAAGTGTGGTTCGACGGGTTTATCGGCGATAGTAAAATCTGGTAATTATAAGGCGAATAATTGGTCGTAAACCAGTGGATATTCAAATAGCCGGGGATTGGGAAGAGACGCTATTGTGTTTTGACAGCCGGTCGGTGGCGGACGGGGACGGCGGCGCCACGAGCCCTTCTAATCATCCCTCGTCCCATCAGGGAGCTAATGGACCACCCCCTCACCGCCATCTCATATATCAGCGACGGGACAACAAGGCATGAATAAAACAGCGTTGCCGCCCCCGCATCCGAACATTACCGCAGATATTTATAATTCAGGTTCGCCCTCGGCCGCAAATCCAGCCGGTCGGAAACGTCTCCTACTTTCCAATTCTTGCAGCAGTTGCCAGGCTGAGCGAAAACGTTGGAAAGACGAAAAATGGAAGGAGTCACAGACACATGGGTGTACTCGAATCCCCTGGAAAGAGACCTCCCAATTCCATTTCATTTAAACCAGTGTGCCCACCGATGGTCAACGAATATGCCATGGATATGTCAGGTTTTAGCACGTATTTCTAACCACAAAAATGCAACAAATATGTTTCTCGTGATTCCTAATTTTAAACGATAAAGAGATATTTTTGGCTTTCATTTTGTCGGTTGAAACTTAGTTTCTCATATAAACAAAAACTCCTAAATTCTATGTTCCACAAGAAATTTGAACGTGCCCTTAAAAAAATGTTTAAATTGACAAAAAACCGGGTTTTTTTCCATGAAATTAATCCAGATATAAAGTAAAATTTCTATAGGGAGTAAACAGTTGGGTGAATAGTTCTGGAAATAAGGTACTCGAACGTAATTTTTTTTCTTCGTACTACTCGTACTTCTTTCCTTCCTTTCACACAAGATAATAAATCCAAATTTTAAAAACACGTGGATAAGTGAATGTGATGAAGACGTCGGTTAAAATTTGAGTTTCTCATAATACAAAATCTTCTGTACTCTGTAAGTTCTACACGAAATTTGAGCAAGCCGAAAAAAAAAAGTTTAAATTTACATTAAAAACAGGGTGTTTTCCATGAAATGAATCCAGATATAAAGTAAAATTTCTATAGGGATTGAACTGACAGTAGGTGAATAGTTGTTGAACTAAGCTACTCTAATATTAAGTAATTTTTTTGTTCATAATATTCGTATTTCTTTCCTTCTTTTCGTACAAGATAATAGATCCAAATTTTAAAAAGATAGTTAATCAGATATCGTGAGATGCGGTCGGGTGAGATGTAGGTTTCAGAAAAACATTTTCTTTATCGTGCCAACGTTTCGATCTTTTATTGAGATCATCTTCAGGGCCTAATATTTACAAACAATGTTTACATTTAACAAATACATTTAGGATGTGGAAAAGTGAATTTATACAATGCAAAATATACAAAGAAGACAAACACTTTGAGTGAGTAGAAATACTTTTTTTGAATATAAAATATATTTTGCATTGTATAAATTCACTTTTCCACATCCTAAATGTATTTGTTAAATGTAAACATTGTTTATAAATCCCAGTCCCTGAAGATGATCTCAATAAAAGATCGAAACGTTGGCACGATAAAGAAAATGTTTTTCTGAAACCTACATCACACCCGACCGCATCTCACGATATTTGATTAACTATCGATTAACGGTCACTAATCTCTACACATTTTAAAAAGACGTTGATAATTGAATGTGACGAATACATATAAATTGCTGCAGACATACTCATAGAGGCCGATACCAAAAATGAAATCGAAGTAAAAGATGAACGTATTACAGACGAAATAGTGAAATGGTTTAAAGAGGCTGAGTTAACAATCTCCCCAGAAAATTGCCATTCGTTAATGCTAAAATATCAATTTTCTATAAACCAAAAGTCAAAATACATGGTAAACGTATTAAACTAAGTAATACGTATAAGAAATACATCGTAGCAGAATTATGTGAAAAGTTAAATTCCAATTACCATGCAATCAAATTATTCCCAAGTAAAGAAATGCTACTGAGCTAAACAAACATATTTGTTTTTAAGAGGATTAAAAAGTGTTGGCATTCCTATAAAACAATAATCCATCAAACGTTAACATTTTATTATTTAAAACGGTAATTAAAAACAAATAATTAAGGTTTTTAGTTGAGATGAAAAAAAGTTAATGTCACGAGAGGGATTCGAACCCACGACCTTCGGCTAGATACGCCGCTGCTCTACCACCTGAGCTATCGTGACCTCGATCCACTCGGACATCAACTCCCCATCTCAACCCCACCTTATGAGTTTTCCCTCCTTTTGCCATTTTTCAAATGTCGTGTAATCGGTTTGGATTCTCGAAGACAATTGAAATGGCGACGGAGAGCTTTAGTGAAGTGTACTTCATTTTTAAAACATTAATTCACTACTTTCGTGGTCCGCTTGACCAATTAATACATGACAATTAATTAAGGTTTTTAGTTGAGATGAAGAAAAGTTAATGGCACGAGAGGGATTAACTTTTTGCATTAACTTTTTTTCATCTCAACAAAAACCTTAATTAATTATCATGTATTAATTGGTCAAGCGGACCACGAAAATAGTGAAATGAAAATAAACATGAAAACCTGAATTATTTTCTGGACACTCAACATATCAGCTACCCTACATGAGATTATTTACGTGCTATGACGTATTTTAAAACAGAATAAATAATAATGAAAGCTATCCTGAGGTATTGCAAGTAGGTTGGCTGGAACTTAGCGGTGGATGGGTTGGTGTGGTTTTCATGCAAATTTGAAGTACATGTAAACTTACTACTATGGGTTACTACAATTTGCACATCCATTGCAATTGAGCAACATACCGTGATTATGCTTAAGGTTTGATTCCGCGTAATCTGTACTCTTCGAATGCGGGATGACGCTGAACTTTCCCAATCATGTAAATGCCGTCGAACAATAAAATAAGTTGCCATCGTTTGCATGCGTGATCCTTAAAAAAGGCAAATCGTAGCGAACTCAATCTTCTTTACTAGATTGAATGAGAGCAGTCGTCTCTCTCCTCTTTGACAGAAGGTACTTGTTTAGATTAGATGATATTGAAATCAGATTGGTGAAAAATGCGAGATAAAACGTTATACGTATAAGAAATTGGAAGAAGCCGCATTAGAATCGAATCAGAGAATCAATCCCATATGGGATTATTCTCTCCCTGAACTCTTCCGGAATTTCACTTTGTCTTCAACGTCGCTTTTCCGCCTCTTTGGAACGAGGAGTTTGAATTGTAAATAAGCGCTCGAATGGATCACGATTTTCTTATCCGGCCGGGATCGGAAACGTCTCGATGGACTAAATAGATAGAAGACAGTCAGAAGCTCTCTGCGACGGTCTTGACGCGGAGTTGGCCAATCCTACTAACAAGGTCGGACGTTTAACTTAAACGTTCCATTCCTCCTCGAAACTCATTTATCTTCCTCGGCCAGTAACCGGGAAATGGCTCTTTTTCGATGCCTTGGTGTCGAGCCAAAGTTTCGCCTCGAAGAATTATACGAGATGCCCGTTTCTGTATGTTTTGTACGCTTGTATTATTTATAATGGAACATTTACACACTCTATCTTTATTACGGTGTTTTTATTCTACAAACAGAAAGATAGGCAGTGGCGAAAATTTATTAGATACAATTGCCAAAACTACTAGCTTTATGTCAAATGTTGCTGTAATAATTTTCTTTTATGTCATTTGAATTCATGCTTTTCGGTAAAATGAGTATATTAAATTAAGTAATGGTAATGCACTTTGATTTGTTATTAATACATTTATTTGTATTTAGATGGACAAATGAGACCATCTATTAATTTTAGTACTCAATATTGACAGGTTTTATCTACCTGATTTCATCTCGAAACTTTTCCAGAACGAACTCAAATGGCTTATGATAAGTTGACTCTGCAGCAGGCGGCCACAGTATTCGGATAACTTTGAAGTCGTAGATTGTGCTTAGAAGCATGCCGTGTGATCTCGGGGTCGATTCAAATCTCTGCCTATGTCACTAGGCCAAATCTCTGCCACAACACGTACAGCACAGGGCCTAGGATGTTACCTTGTAGTACACCAGCCTTGATTTCAAACCAATCTGATTCTTCTTCTTATTGTTTAACTTACAACAGTCTTTGCAAAAGTAGGAAAGTAGGAGGCCAAAAGTTCAACGTATTGTTTGGGATTATGTGTTGCTAAATTAATTATTAAACCTTCGTGTGTAAGTAACCTTATGCTTTGGCAAAGATTCTTCTAGGAATAAAGCAGAATGTATATTTTCTTCTTCTAGAGCTTTCTCTATAATAACAGTAATTTCATTATCTGATCTATGGTTGAATACTTGCCTCTGAATCCAATGTGGTGGCTTCATGGGATGATTTTTTTTTTCGGCCATCGGCCCTACAGTCTAAAAGACAAATAAAACACTTACAACAAACAAATAAATAAATTACTTACAAATAAATACACAACACAATAAAACACAACACAGATACACTTATTTACACAGATATTCACGTTTTATACTATTTACAAGTGAGGAAACACCCCCGTTTCTCTTAAAAAGCTGAATAGGGGAACCAACATTTTACTGGCTCGCCCAAGTACCGTTTTTATGTCGGGGTTCATGCCTACTAGCTCCCTGTAGGGTGCCAAGGCATGGCACTCCTCGACAAGATGAGACACACTGAGTAACCTTTCTCTACAAGCGGGACACCTGCGCGGGTTTTGACCCAGAAGCAGATGTCCGTGTGTCAGACGGGTATGGCCAATTCTCAACCAAGTTAACACGATCCTTTCATTTCGTTTCGGATTCTCATCAGGCCATCGTTCAGTCGTGCTCTTAACTCGCAGGAACTTCTCGGACGACCCGGCCCACAGCCGTTCTTTACTGCTCGCACAGCGTCACCGGGCCGGGATTGCTTGTTAAATTAAGGGTTTCATTCTTTGTAGCAATACTTTTTCGAATAATTTCGATATAACTGGAAACATTGTGGCCGGTAGGATGATACTTCATGTGGTGGGTTTCCTGGTTTTACTATCAGCATCTTTCTGGACATTAGGTACGAATCTAAATCAATTGGGGAGTTGAACTTTGAATGTATCTATTAAATATTCAATTTTTGTAACAGTGAGTTTTTACATAGTTTGATTATGTAATAAACGAATCAGTACGAATTAATATTTATTTAAAAACTGAAACTCGGCCATTTAAAGTTTAATTATGATTATCACAGTTGAACTTGGACCTTAACCATTCTAAATGTAAGTTAGTTAAAAAAGTTGGACTAAAAATTTAATCGGTGTTAGAAATATGTTTAGTGGTCCATTTTTTACACGATATTGTACAACAAGATAGCAAATCTAGAGAAATAATATCGACCAGAATGTCTTCTCTTAACCGTCACATTTACCAATTAATTGTCCCATTTAACCAGCAATGTTACTACACTACTTATTAGCATGTAGATGGGTTATACTGGATACGAGCGGGTATTGACATAAAGCCTACTCAATAAAATACAAAGTGTTTGACGGTAAATGCCAATTAATATTGAAAAACCCGTTGATCTAAATTAAACTTTTATTTTTACAATAAACAACTAATTTATTTCATTTTATTTCCTATGTGTTTTTTTTATTGGACAAAATAAGTGATATTTTTGTTGCACTGTTTTTCGTCGATATATTAGATAATAAAATTAATATCTTATTAAAAAAATACATTTATTAGACAATAAATATACTGTTTTTTTTCCCATATACAATTTGTGTTGTGACGGCCCGGCTTCCCAGAGTTGTTACTCTTTACCTCAAAATGGAATATGTTTTGGGCAACAGGTGAGTACCAGAGTTAACAAAGCCAGAATATCCCATGTTCCAGAGTTAAAATATAAGGCTTCTCAACTTAGCTAAAAGGAGAAAGTTTTGACAAAGGAAAGCCTATGAAGGAAAATTCACATTGTATTAACAATAGCACAAGTTAGACTGACATCTTTAAATAAAATAAATAATTTAAAAGAGTAAACCAACAGGATTTTACTTGAAACACATATATTACTACATATTTTTAATAAGTTGCATAAGCAAAGTAGATTTTTAATTTAAAGTGTTAGTACATACAGTCTGATATATTAAAACATACGTTAAAATAAAGAAACAAAGCAACAAATGACTAACATGTGTACGTGTTTTTAAATCAAATAGAAATAGTTTTTGATTTGTATTGTAATTATTCTTTAATTTATGGGGGAGAAGGATGTATAAATATATATTAAAACTATTATGGTTTTCTTATTTCTAAAAAATACACCGATATATTGATTTCTAATTTTAACTAATTGATAATTTTAAAAGTATAAGAATGTATTTTATTTTTACACCTTTTTATAAGCTTTAATTTTTTCGGGGGGAGGAGACCCAACTCTGGATTTTTAATTAATTAAAAAACGTCAAAATGTAAAATTATATGTATAATTATTAGAAAAATTCAAACCAGTTTTATTTTAATTCATGAATAATAAGTAATTAAAAGATTATCGACTTCTACTCTCAGATAAATTGATTATTTAACCTATTTAATATTAAAAAAGTAAAGTATAATTATAAAAGAAGTGCACGGTATATATTGTTCTTATTGTTTTGGGATGGTTAATTTGGTAAACTGTGTTGACCTTGTGGGTTTCTTTTTTGTTCAGACCTCTCACAACCAATTGTACTTTTAAAAGTTGATTATATTTCGAAGCCACCCTGCTTCCTATACAGCATACATAACCTTTATAATAATTCTATTAAGTATGCTGAAAATGAAACAGGACTACTTCGAAATATCGAATTGGTGGAGTATGTGGTTTTATGTTTAGTTCTCACTATTCACAATGACCTTAACATTCCCTTCTTTAAAGAATTTATCCATTCCTTTTCCAGCAGTTTCACTCCAACGTTTACAACTATCTGTATTCCCTCTCCACTAACACTCATCCCAAAAACCTTCTACTTAGTCTCAAAAAATTATGGCTCTGAGTTCGCCTCGCTTTGATTCGATAGCAGATTGAGTGCCATCGTTGAGTGGCATCGTTATAACAATTGTTTTCCGGGTTCAGTTCCACTCATCGGAGAGTTAACGTTGGTACCGGATGAGTATAACATTGAGGACAGTGCGTTCCCAAATACTCGGCTGTCCTTAAAAGGACAATGAGGATCTTTAGCGTTCGTACCTGGCTCATGGCCTTAGCCGACGTTTTGATTATCAAGATGAGAGATGACGCAGCTCCGCTCATTACTGAATGCGTGTTACAGCCGCAAGCGTTGATGAAGAAGCTGTCTCAGCCCCAAGCGGCTAAGGCGAATCTTGCTCCCCGCTTGCCCATTCCGAGGGGTCGGGTCTGCATGGAGCATCAGACCGAATGCCGCGCGTAAAGGGCTGAAATGCATTAGCCTGGTCTCCCACGCACTCCCTAGATAGAGAAGCCACTCTATCTCCAAGAGTATTGAGGCTCCTCCAGTGTAAAAACTTTCGGATCCGCCCCGGCCGCGGTTTTATTTAAAGTGGAATTGCTATCCACCCCCTAGAGGAGACAGCCTTCGTTAAAGGACGCCATTCATGTAGGCACTACCGACCACTATCCATTCCCATCCGCCACTTTTCACGCATTCGAGGAACTCCGTCAGCGTAGTCTGGGCGTCAACGACGAAGCATATAGATGGTCCTATCCTTCGTATCCCATGAGGGCGGGGTTTTAACGAAGGTCATAAGCAGGAGCTTGGGCGGAGGTCACAGATAAAAGAACAGCCCCTTCTCTAAATACCCGCCAGGAGGATCGCCACTAAGCCACAACGTGTCCGTTCCCATGTAGCAGGGACTGGACTTTGAAACATTTTGTTACCCCGTAGTACAGTGCTTCACGTATACTCGGTCGTCCTAAAAAGGACAATGATGATCTTTATCTTCCGCAACTAGCCAATTCGGCCTTATCGGCCGTTTTGATTTCCAAGATGAGAGCTGACGCACCTCCACATCGGACAGAAGGGTGTTACTTCCGCAGCGTTGGTGTAGAGGCAGCTCAGCCCCGAGGGGCCAAGGCAACCTCGCTTTCCGCTTGCCCATTCCGAGTGGTCGGGTCCGCATTGACCATATGCCGCGCGCGAAGGGCTACCTAAGCCGAAATACATCTGCCTGGTCTCCCGCGCACTCTACACATGGTTATGCACCCTCCCCCATCTATGCAGACAGGATCTGGTGCACTGGCCCTCGTGTGACTCTGCTCAGGCACCCGACGTCCCTGCCGACCCTGAGGCCGACATAAGACAGCTTGTGCTTTAGAGAGTTTGCCACGCCCTCAAGGCTACCCTTATTTTGCGCCTGGAAACCCCCCTTGCAACCAAGGGTTAGATGAGGTCTCAAGGAAGACTGTCGAAGACCTGGAAATTGAAGAATTGAGAAAGGGACGTGAACATAGAGGACAATGTGATGTGGACATATTCACGTATAGCATACAAATAAATACTAAATTTAAAAAAAAAGTTAAAGAAAAAACAGATAAGGTTGTAAAGTTTATTGATAAAACAACATTATTATTTGCCATCCTTTATGAGCATTGAAATATTATATTATGCCATGAAAATAGCTTATAATACTTTACATCTAATAAACGTCTTATCTACTGAATTGAAGGAAGATCTTTTCTAATTAATTATTTCTACTCCTGCAGAATGCAGAGTTTTCAACAATTCCGCATATAATAAACACATAGATATTGATATTTAATCGATTGCAAAGCGCAATTGAATTAAGCTTGCGAATCGCCAAATTCATTGAAGCGAATTTGCAGAAATTAGCTGACAATTTTAAAGGCAATTTGAAGGCCTGCTAAATACACTAGCCTATCGTAATATAGTGTATATACCGTCTTGGAAATTTAGGACACCCGGTCAGCAGTGCTAACCGTAGGAAGCCGTTCATTCTAATTTGTTACAGGAGCTATTTCACGGGGGCGTGATCCTCTAATCTTAACCGGGGCCGACTTGCCACTGGCGAAATTCCAAAAGCTCAGCTTAATATATAGCAGACAAATATAAGCAGAAGTCTAAAAATGCCGTCGGGCTCAAAAACAATGAAAACATGTTGCCACTGTTTATTTTGCTTGACGAAATTACAAAGCTCGCTCGGCACGCTAAAAAGCTAAAATGGATGCCGGCAGAAATTAATTTCATTAAAGCCTTGAGCTATGTATGTGTTCTATATTTATTCTTCACATAATAAAGGATATTATTTCTGTTAATAACACTTTTTAATATTCGATGAAACAATATAAAATAATCTAAAGCGATGTGCAACAATCACAACTGTTATTGATATAACAACAAGAATAAAACCACTCTCTGCATGTCAACCCAATGTTAAACCGTATTGTTTTAAACTTGTAAGATCGACGATAATTTTTTCTATCTCTTAGTACTTAATACATATCAACTAAATTTACTCCATTGTCACTTTCAACTAAGTTGTGTTCATTTAAATTTAATATGATCATCCAAGCACAAAGTTCCAAAATCCAAGTTTATTGTTAAAATTGCAAATTTTAGGGCGTGAAATCACCTCAGCCGTTAAAACGCACATAAAAAAAATAAATCTTTATTTGCAACAATGTACATTGCATATAAATTTGCAACAAAAAATAATATTTTGGTACATCCCCAACTAGACAGCAGGAGTTTTTGCAGATCATCAGAGAAGTAAACAGAATATATCTTTGCAAAAGCGTAATGAAAAACAAACAAATAAAAAAACATAACTCAGAATAAACCTGTAGCATGAAAAAAAACAACAACCAAATTATAACTTAGCTTTAAAATATCTTAACTACACCTTTAAATTTTTGAAATGATAAATTTGTTGCCTAATTTTTAGTTTTTGAAATTTTGANACACAAACGTGAACATTTAAGAAACATTGGTATATATTCATTACTTTAAATTTTTTGTATAATTTTTCGTATTATAGCTATACGATTTAAGCAAAATAGTGTTAAGAAGTGAGTTTATAGTTACACCCAGAGTCTTGGTGTACCATTTATTAGTACCTCCTCTGAAAACAATACCACAGGCTATTATGGATTGTGCCAGAGAAAAAATATATTGCCCTTAAGAGTTCAATTTTCATAAAGTTGCATAGAATTATATTTTTTTAAACAGATTTCTCAGACGGGAAACTAAACAATTAATATATGGGAGGGGGCGTTGGTCGCAGCAATGGTTTAGGCGTTGACCGGCGCTCATCACTGTAAAGTAAATGTCCCGGGTTCGAATCCAACGGCCCTGTACTCGAACCCGACATACTTACCTATGGGCATATTTTTTAAAACACCGGCACCCAGGTTTATCTGACCTCTGCTGTGGCGAACCCTCATTAAAATATAAAAAAATCAATATGTATATTAAATGTCAAATTTAGTATAACGTCACACCAAGACATTTAACACTGTAAGGAAAAGGGACAGGCAAGCAAGAACACACATCATTATCAGTATGAAAAGCACTTTTTAAATTATTAGTATTTATTTTATTTTTGAGTTTTGGTTAAATAAATCAATCACCCGAGAAAATGATACAAGTATCCATCTGCATAACTAAATATTTTTCCTGAGAATATAATTTTCAAAAAGTAATTAATATAAAAAGAAACAAAATCTGGCCTAAGACAGAATATTGTGGTACTCCCGATTCAAGGTGTAACGAAGAACTATAAACTGTGCTTACTTTTGTGACTTTAGTTCTGTCCGACAAATAGGATTCAAGGAGTTTAAGAGGAATATTAGAGATACCAATAAACTCAAATTTTTTTTAGCATAAATTTATGATCAACAGAGTCCACAGCCTTTTTAATGTCCAAAAACAATCCGGTAACGTAATTAGGTTTATTAATTTCTTGTGAAATCAAATAAGTAACGTCAAACAATGCCTGCTCAATGGATTTGCCCGGAAGAAAACTATACTGTATTGGGAGAAATTAGTCTATTTTCAGTAAAGACGTCCAATAAATTATTTTTAATAGTCTAGTTTGTGTTCGGGGTCGATGGCGGAATATTTATAAAAGTACTCCATCGACCCCAATCTAGTTTAGTTCGAGTATAGGTCGGTGGAGGAATATCAAGTACTCCACCGACCAAACGGAATGTGTGTATTGTATGGATGTATTTATGTGTATGAATGTATTTATCTGTATGAATGTAGTGTTTGTAAATAGAAGTGTAAATAGAATATTGACTTGACTTAGTTTGGGGCTGAAATGACCCAGATGTCGGAAGCCCCAGTAAAAAAAAATCTAGATGTTGTCTAGTCTAGATGTTTGAATATGGATAAAGTTAATGAGATAGGCCTATAGTTATTATCCTTTAGTTTTTTTATAATTGAAAACTTAATGCTTTTAAGATTATGTCTGTAATCCGTGTACTCGGCCTATTGTTATATGCTTCCGTTTGAAGTCTCATTCATGGTCAAGGATCAATTTGGCATTCAGTACAATTGATTGTAATCTCTTGAGTAGTTTCTGCAATTCATTTGAAATTATTGACTAGAAGGAAATTGGTTTTTGAATTTATCTTCGTGTGGTGGTTTCCATGGCTTGGAGATCATAACTTCAGCTCAAGTCCAGCTCTCAGCTACATGTTTCATTATAATAGCCCTATTGATTAAGCCTTTATGCTCCATTTTGTGTTTGTTATGTTCACCTGGAAGTCGTATTTCTTCTCAACGCATTATCTTAAACTGATATTTGTTATGACAATATACAAACTATAAGTAAATTATTGTAATGTTATCTGTTGTTATTATTCCGGGGGTGTGGGTGTTCCATGTCGTCTATCTAAAAATAATCCAAGGTGATGAACAATATCGTCGTAGGGAATTAGGGTGTTGTCCATCTCTTCCAGCGTGGAAATATGGATTTAAAGGTTTTTTGTGGGTTTGACAGGATCAAATTGTGGGAATAAGTGTATCATTAACAAATGTAGATTTACCTCATTAGAGTTCGTGGTCCGACTGACCAAATAACTTCTTTTCAATTAATTAATCTCTATGTAAGGTATTGGTTGAGATAAAAAAAAGTCAGTGTCACAAGCGGCATTCGAACCCACGACCTTAGGCTAATAGCTCTACCACTTGAGCTATCGTGACTTCGATCCACTCGGTCACCAACACTCCATCATAACCCACTTTTTTATCTCAACCAATACCTTACATAAAGATTACTTAATTGAAAAGTAGATTTAACTGTTGACGGGATATGGAGAGATATCAGTAAGACTTGAGACATTGGGGTATAAAAATTTACTCAATAAACTAAATTGCATTCAAAAACGAATAACTTTTTAAAATAATAAAAACAGAAGGTATGCAAAGATTTGCAAAATAAAAAAGAATAAGGGACAAACAAATAATATAGTGTGTATTAAGCCAGGTTGATTTGTTTTATTGTGACTGTCCACAAAATGCTTCAAGATTTTTCATCTTGCGACATATAAAAAGTAATCTGACAGGCGTTCGACGATGAAAGCCGCAATGCAGCAAGCGATTCAAACTTCAGAAAAACTACTCATCCGATAGGTTAGGTTTATAAGAAAAAAAACCTTTATACAATTTTATATCAACTGTCCTATGATAAATTAGTTTACGGATTTTACTCTTCTTTTAAACCTTTGAAAATAGTCGAATTTTAAATTTAAAATGTTTCATCGGTCGTTCAATTTAGATGCTTTCTTTCGGTAAAATTGTTTAAATAAATTTCTATCGCTTCATTGTGTAAAATCAAATCAAAAAGTCATTTGTTGAAAGTGTCATAGCAAATCAATTTTTGATGCTGAAATCGTACTTTTTGCAAGAAAAGTTTTGGAAGTAAACGATTTTTCTACCAATCAAATGTGATTCACTATCAAAGAAATGCGAAATCGAATGGTTAAAGTCGGCACATTTGGCTTTAATCACAATCATTGTATCAAGAATACAAATAAAAGTCCATTAATGTTTGTAATTACTGTGAATCTTGATAAAAAAAATTACAACTATTTTAAAAAAATTAAAATGGATAGGTTTCCGGGCAGTACACAAAAGAACATTTTGTGTCATCATTTTGCAGGGATAAATAAAATTTTCAAGGATGTGCATTTTTTCCGATATGACCAGAATTACTTACCCTCAAATTGTGTAGGTATGATGAAGTTGACGAATTCGCAGCACAAAACATATTCACGAGTCAATGTTTTTCGTGAAGCAGATAAAAACGTGATTGAATGAAAAAATTGTGCGATGCGCGAGTTTCGTTTGATTTTCCTTGAAGGAAAAAATTCCATACCACAAATTTCTTCAAACCGCTTCAAGGCGCATAAATAGATCAAAACCCCACCGTACAGTACGGTCGTGAAGGTTTAACCTTATTGGTATTTTCTGTAATTTCTTTACATTTTATCTCTGATATAAATAATATTTTCCTGGAATTTTTTCCAAATTGGCCTTAACTTTTTTGCCGACAAAGGTCATAGCCTACATTTGTCTTTTTAGATGCGTTTTTGCTTTCACACATATAGTCGGTATATTAGCCTTCTAATGAGCGATCCTTAATTTTCCTTTGAAATGTGGGACATCTCCTTTCCCGCGTGTTCATTTTTCATACGAATATACACAATTATTAAACAAGGAAAATATAGTTTTGCATTATTAAATTCAGTTTAACTATTAATTCGAATCTTAACATAGTTAAAAGGAAATGGTAATTAATCTAAATGGACATTCATCCGCGGGTGTATTCTTTGATGATGGAAAAAATATTTGGGGAGATGGCAGTTCTAAAACGAGAATTGAGCTTTAATTTTGGTAAAGGAATGTTCCATTAAAGGCATCGCTACCAGCCTGGGGCCTTGTTTCTTCGATAGGGCCCTCGCGTTAACAAATAAAGAGGATATTTCATCTAGACCCGTAATTGTAACATTTGGTGGAAAGCGTCGGTTAATGCCCAAATTTTTATTGGAACGGTGGGTACGGGCGGGGAATTAGGTTTGTTCAATTATTGCTCAACAGTTCGGAAAGCTCCATGGGTTCGTTGTTCCACTCGGTAATTGTTTTCAAAACTAACGAGTTTTCTTTGGAACGAAAACCACTCGGTGTCGTTTAACGGTTCTGTACTTATTATTACTGTATTTATTTTATAACCCGGCTATCTTTATATATTCTATTGATTCTTATTCGTTTTTCTGTATATGCATTTCGAGGCTCATGTATCCTCAATACATTATTTCTAAAACATAAGATAACGTATTAATACACGTAATCATTTTATTATATATTTTAGAAGTTATGCACTGAGAAGAAGGTATAAATGATCCTCGAAGTGTATTTACAATAAACATATGACTTTATTTTATATCCTAGCTATCTACATTTATTCCATTGATTCTTATTCTTCTTATTGTTGGCTGCTTTTCAGATTTGTTGTGTTTGAATAAACTTACTACGCTTTTCCAAATGTGTATTACGATTTTTGTAGTATTATTTTTATTGTATATGCATTTCGAAGCGAATTTATACGTCCTGCTGAATACATTAGTACTGAAACATAGGATAACATAATAATACATAACATAAAGTAATTATTTGAATTAATGTTTTAGAAGTAATGTACTGAAGAGGAGGCATAGTAGTAATATTAATTTTATTTGCGAAATGTAAAGTAATACAGTAAGATAAAAAGAGAAAACTTTTTTAAGCTAATATAATAAAACAATAACTAAAATTTATCATTTAATCAATTTGCATATTTTCGCCTATCATCGAAAAGCAGTGCTGGTAACAAAAAATTGCTAAAAATTAAATCAAATAAACTTATAAGGTTTATAACCAAAAATATATTTAAAAAAGTAAAAATAATGAAGAAAGAGAAAATAAAAATTAAAATAAAACGCAATAAATTCAAATAAAGATAAAATAAAAAATTAAAGAATACAATAATAGCCATATGATGCCAAATGTACCACAAAAATGTTCAAAATATAACCTTACAATTTGTACAATAATAACTTTTTTCAAATCATAATGAATACTAAATTTGTTAAAATTAATTTTATGATTGTAAAGAAATCTAAAGACAACATTTAATGAATTAGTAATAAATGAAGTAGTAATTAAAAATTAGCGTAGACTTTGAATATAAAAATATTTGTAATTAAATTTTGTCTTGTTAGATACTTGTTGTTTGATTCAGCAAAAAAGGTTATTTTTGAAAGAAATACAAACAAGAAATTTTAAAAGCAATTGTTTAAATTTTAGACACTGAGAAAAATAATATAGTTTATTGTTGTTGAATCTAAAAGGCTTATAAAGGATAATTCTGAAAAGAGAATTTTGATTTATAATTAATGGATTTAAATAACAATTATTGGTTCCACCCCATGAAGAGTAGGCATAAATGGGCCATATACAATAAAAACTAATCGTAAAACTCAACTGGAAAAACGTAGTAATTATTAAAACTCAAACTCAAACAAATTTATTTATTCTACCTCTTGTCCATAACGTGGTATTGGTTCGTTAAATAAATTTAATATATTAATTATGTAAAAAATGTCCTAATTGTAGGCAAAATTGATTGTAGAAAAATAGACAGTATAGTCTAATAAATTCATAGAATAGGTAACTTTGTGAGGTTTTCTATTGTGACCTGAGAGGTGATAACCTTGTAGATTTGTCCGGGTATACTCACTGATTTAGTCATTCAAACGCGTTTCAACATTTTAGAATCATCTGTGCGTTATTTTACCTAGCCTAGGGGATTACGATTTTGTGTTTGTATATATATATAAGCTCTTTTGACAGCATAAAAACTGTAATATTATTTTAAAAAACTTTTACAGTAGAGCTTATTTCAATAAAGCCCTTGTAATTTTGTTTAAGTTGAGTAGTTTTAGAGAAAACCAGGAGTGACAGTATTTATGTTGATGCCCCGGATACTTACTACACTCTTTTGAGAAAGTAATGTTCAAATACATTAAGACAGAAAGGAAATTCTTAAGTCTTTCTTTCTTTTTTTATTTTACGTTAGGTTTTTTTTTACCCGATCTTTTGTATTAAGTTTCTTACAAAAGAATTCGTTGTTTTCAGAAAAAAGAAGATATATATTTAATAATAAATCATGATAGAATTATGCACATAATATTTATTCAGTAGAATCTGTGAACTCAATTAGCAAAAGGGAGAATTTGATTTGCAAAAATGTGTGATTATTTCGTAAAGCAATGAACTTAATTTGTAAGGAGGTAAATTTTTAAAACAGTAATTTTAAATTGCATATGATTGAATTTAATTTTCAAAATCTGTATTACAATTTTTCAACAATTTACTTTAAAATTGTACTGCAAATTAGTCATAGAAGCCTACAAATCGAACATTTTCCCATTCAACAGTGGTTGTTTTGTTAGAAGTTTGTATAGGTGAGGCTGTCGGTTGTTAGGGCTGACTCAAAACGGGCGCGTAATTGTCCAAAATGAATTACTGCTCGGCCCGAAAGTTTTAATGAAGACGAATGTATATAGAGCCAGCTACAGGTGATATCTTTCTCTCTCTCTCTCTCTCTCTCTCTCTCTCTCTCTCTCTCTCTCTCTCTCACTCACTGGGGGAGGAAATCTCTTTAAAGCGCCTCCCATTGTTTTTCGCCCCTTTTTCACAAGCCTCCGACAGCAAACGTTCACTCTTTTTCACAAACTCGCTACTGAGTTTTCGAACTTGAAAGCACAATTGCAAGATAGAATGATTTTTGGGAAAATTCAGTTTTTATTGCTATTATTTCATTTTGTTGAGGATTCAATCGATTTTTTTAAATTCACTTCATTTCATTTAAGACAATGAGAATATTTTGGTCTCGCCCAGTCATCTGCTTCGTTATTTTCTAATTATTTCCTGAAGAGCGGGGGATCTACGAGCTGAGAGTTTAACACGCTAACCATTGCATTTTTTTCCAAGGTATAAAGGGTTCTACATACACTACATCTACATTTTACTTACAGAGTTTGATTTTTTTCTTGCCATTTCTCCGTCAGGGTAGGGGTTCATAGGACGTGTATGATGGAAATTTTTGTAGGAGTATGGAATTTCTGGGATTCATTCTCATTGATTGAAGTGGTGCTTTGTGGTTTTAGCTCAATGGATGTCTTGCTCACAATTCCAACTTAGTAAAGTGTTCGTTGGATCACCAGTTCCTTTAACGGGTCGACCCAATGTCTAATTCCATGGCTACTACGTTCACCTCATTTAACCCTTTTAGATTTTCTCCTTTGAGGCTACTTGAAAATAAGTAAAACAGCAAGGATATGTGCGTATGAAACACCGGATGACAATTTGAAGTTCTTTTTTTTTTTTATTTAATTTTCTTTGTGTATGGTGTTTAGCTACCGCTAGTTAATGTTCAGTTGTCCGGCAACTTACAGCTGAATTACAACCCAATAAGGTAAGAGAGTGAAGCAACATTTCTATGATTGCAAAAACCCAAGAAAAGTCCTACAGCACTGGCTAATCACCATTTTGAACACCAACTCAATTTCGTCTTCATCAATACAAAAATATTACACAAAGAACAAAACGAACATAAACGTAACTTTTTACAAATTGTTTATGTCAATAGGGATAAACACAGCATCAATTACAGAACAGAATCATATTCAATATCGATAACATACATATATCATCATCACAGCATACAAAACGTATAAAACAATCATCACATTCCACACATCAAATATTTCTACGTTGTCTAATTCTTCAACATTTTGGCTTTCCCTAATTATTCCCGTCTATATAATCCTGAAAGATAATCAGGCCGAACGATTACCCATTTTTCCCATTATCGGTTCCTTTCCCCTCAAAGAAGCAGACACCTCATATAAAAATGTCTTTTTATCCTGTCTTACTTCCCTACCCCTTCAATATCCAACGCATGTAATATATAATAAAACATCAATAACATAAAACAATAATAACAATCATAAAACATAATGACACATCTACATAGAAAACAGACACTTTGAGTGAGTACAAATAATTTGATTGAATTTAAAATATCGAGCATTGTATAAATTCATTTTGTTTTATTTTACATCCTACATGTATTTGTAAAATGTAAACAATGTTTATAAATCCCAGGCCCTGAAGATGATCTCAATAATGATTGAAACGTTGGCACGGTAAGGGAAATGTTTTTCTAAAACCTACGTCAGACCAGACCGCATCTCACGATCTCCAAATAATCTTTAATTTTGTGGTTTATATATTTATTTTTCATTGGTTATCGTTTATAGTTGTGGTTTATTCTTTTTTTTAAGTACGTAAATTTTATTAATTTTTGTGTGACTTTTTTTAACAACTGCCAAAAACCAGTTCCAAGCCTAGATAAACCAAAAAGTCTAATCCTCTGTACTTTTAAAAATTTTTAACTCCAGAAATCCTTGATAGATTTCGATGAAATATTTTTTTTTCGTTAAAAACGATGTACGTTTACAACGTGATTGATATCCTGTATATGAATTGTAAAAAAATTTCAAAAAATTTAACAACAGTTATAGGGTATATTCGTGATCTTTATGTCATCTACTGTAGTACTGATCACAAAGTCTGATCAGAAGCATGGGACCATCTTGTAAATCTTTTTTCTTTTCTTTTTAACGAAATGGAAATTGGTGTTCAAAGCAATGAAGTAAGACATAAAATTGGCTTGTAATTGAAGATAAACAGGGTTAAGAGGAGAAATTGTATTCTATAGGAATATGAACAACGGCTTCATAAGCAAACATTGTGAATGAAAATACAAAAGCAAACTTGTGGGGTTGTGAGGTTCATCTTATGCCGTCACTAATTCAGGTCGATTTTCTTTTATAGCAACATTTAGTTGGTCCAGTAGAAATCAGTGTTCGGCAGAATTGGCTATTTCTTTTTACCCTAAAGGATTTTCCTTTCAGGCCAAACGGTCTTTGTAAAAAACGATATAGAATGTGGTTTAATTTAGCTTTAGCTATGATCACTCTGCTATCTCTCCGGTGATTTACTGTAGTCTATTTTGGATTAAATCTTTATGTCGGTCTTTGTCAGTTCATAAACGTTCTTTGTCTTACAAAGAAAAATCACATTCCCTTTGTTCAGCAAACTACCTCCAGCTCAATAGCAGTATCTTCGCCTGAACTGACAGATTATTTATTGCTTCTTCAACATGTTTTTTTTCTTCTGAAAATAAGCACCTAAAATATACTACATTTTGTTAAAAAATGAGTAAATTGAAAATGTTTTTCATTCAAAGTGATTATCAATACAAGTACACATTTATGAACAAATGAACAAAGAATACATGGTCAAATCTTGTGCTAAATTAACCTTATATTTATTATCCACACAATGTTTTGTATTATAATCATGTATAAATCCGTATTTCCTAAATGTACAACCAAATCCAATTTGACGATTACACAATTACTATTATCGTAGAAGGTATTGTTCTGACGAGAGAATGTGACAACCTGGTGACAGGTGTGCCAGACTCAACGCAGTCGTCCGGAGATAGGCGTAGGCTGCGTGTCCCACTTCCTGATGGGATGTCACGCTTCTGCTCCTTATAGAATGCTCGTTAATATGCCACTTCGATCACGTCATTCCTTTCTTATCTTCCAGGGAGGAAAATCACGAAAAACGTGTTCAAAATATTGCCTTTTTTTTACGTTCAACAGTGATTTGGCATTTCTAAGTTGGATGTGTTGCTGTTCAGCAGTATTGGCAAAATGTACAAATTGTGTTATATTTAATAAACACTATTAGTACGTGTTCTGTCTGTTTTTTTAATGTTTTACGTTGTGACAAAAATACCATTCTAACGATTTTGCAACGTAATTTTTTATAACAATAAACTTTGTCTTGTATAAGCCAGCAATAAATAATTTCATACATAAACAGAGTTTTACATGAAAACTCAAACTGTCGTTTTGTAACTTTAATAACAGTTTCAAAACAAAATTTAATATACCAGTTTATTAAAAAATCAGTCAGTTATGGTTTTATCAAGTTGGCTGCATCAAAATTGACCTTTTGATGCAATCTTTCCAAAAAAATAGTTCCTACTCACAGTTAGCGTGAGTTTTTCACAGATAGCATACAAGGGAAATAGCAGTAAATCATATTAAATAATGAGTTATATAAATCGTACAGTCATAGAGATGCACAACGTTTTTATCAATATCAATATCTTGTACACATTAGGCTTATCTCATTATTTTCTCCAGTAGAATGGGAAAAATTCGATTATGATACGCGATCAAATGTCAAATTTATCGTTGATAAAAAATTAACAACATGAAATAAAAGAAAAAAATTCAGTAGGAACTATTTTTGGAATGATTGAACACCACACTCACTCCACCATTTTTCATTTCTACCTTTGATGTAATATCAAGTTCCCCTAATGAATTAAAATGCTTGTAACTATGCTTACAAATTAATTCTATTTCTGTTTTTTTACGAACTTAGTTGTTTTTCCCAAGAGCAAGATGTTAATCCGTAATCGGATACTTTATAGTCAATAGTTTTACGTCGCTAATTTCAGCTTTCATAGTCAAACAACGTTTCGCCTTCATCAGGGCTGGGTATGATTAATTGCTTATTTATCTATTTGTGTAAAAGTATAACTATAAATAGTTTATTCTTTGGATTGTTTTCATTTGTTGTATTTCTTTATTATTGTTATATAATACTTTGCTCTTATATTTTAATAGTACGGTTAGGTTTATACTTAGAACGTTGATTTGAGTGTGTGGTGATTAGTGACCGTTATTCGATAATTATTCAGAAATCGTGAGATGCGGTCTGGTGTGATGTAGGTTTCAGAAAAACATTTTCTTTATCGTGCCAACGTTTCGATCTTTATTGAGATCATCTTCAGGGCCTGGGATTTACAAACATTATTTACATTTAACAAATACATTTAGGATGTGGTAAAGTGAATTTCTGCAATGCAAAATATATTTTTTATATTCAATCAAAGTATTTCTACTCACTCAAAGTGTTTGTCTTCTGTGTAATTGTGCCATTCTTGCGTGTTGTGTTGAGAGTGCCAGTGAGATTTTGCTGTTTTATGTTTACATACGTTGGATTTTGAAGGAGTGGGGAAGGAAGTCGGTATAGAAAATGTTTTTCTGAAACCTACATCACACCAGACCGCATCTCACGATTTCCGAATAATTGTTGATTTGAGTAATGGATAGATTATGAAAAGTGATCGAGCTTATGAAATTATGCGAGAAGTATTTTTTGGAGGAAATCCTGGGAAATTCTATTTTTTTAAAGGAGTCTATGACATTTTCTATAGTTTGATTTTTGAATTTTTATTTCTTCAGTTATTGTATGTATGAAGACTCAAGAACTTCTGAAAATCGTTTCAAACTTAATCCAATTTTGTAATGTTCTGGCTCTTAGTATATTTGACATTTAATAAACTTGGTGGAGTGTTTTTGCCCATTTCCATCGGCTTTTGTATGTTCTTTAGTATATACTGTTCGTTTATTCAAAAGTGCTTTATAAAACAAAATGTATAGGTGTAGTTAGGGCGTAGCTTAGATATAAAAATAGATCGTTTTTAAAAATATTTTTCAGTTTATTTTTAATGTTTTCGTTTTTTTACGAAAACCTACCTACGTCCCCCACAATTTCGTCTTCTAACCGAAATCCTATCCTAGAACCCTCCAACATCCAAGGACCTCTTGAGCTTATCAAACGCTGGTGCAAGAAGTGGATGACAGACTTAATGAGAAAAACTGTACTCTGTGTACTTTATATTGCAAAAATACACTTGCTTTCCATTGTACATCAACAAGAACTGACTACCGACTTCCACTCAAGTTAGATAGATACTTAGTGTAAGTACTTGTCTAAAGTCTATCCATAGACAGTAGACTGATGGCGAATCCGCAGACAAGGCAACATCTTAAAAGACAAATATGAATAATTTTATTTCTTTTGACCGTTTTCGAGAGTGAGAGAATAGAACATTGAGCATTCCGCCATGACAATCAATATCCAGCGTAACCAGTTCTTTCAATCTAAAGTCCTCAGACAAATCGTCAAAACCACAAAAGTATCAGCATTCATGTTTTCAAAGAACTGACCCGACCCACAAATTTATCGCCCCAAGGTATTGTACCGAGTAATGACGAAAAACGACTCCTAACTAGCGTCCTCCGGATGTAGTGATGGCCATAGTGACATTGTTGTTAGCAGGAGAAAAAAATACATATGCGCGTATTTTTCATGTGTACTGCTATGTACATGCTACCAATAAATACTTTAAAAAAATCCCACCACTAAAAATGGGTAAATGATAAAATGCTCATAATTTTGATCTAATCTAGGAAATTATGGTTTGTTTAACTTGTTACCAATAACACATTTCAAAAGCTGCATTTGGAAGCAGTTTTGTTGTATGAATAGGATTTGCTCATTCAAAATTGATACTACTTACAAGAAAAAGTTAGAATAATTAAATCTAGCATTAGAACATTTCACAGGTTTGTATATTTTTATATTTTTTATTTGTATATTTTTAAAAGCGATTCGTTTCAGAAGTTCCACATTGGACTATTAACAAAGAGGGTAATTGGAAATTAGTACATTTTCAAAAACTTATATTATTTGACCACTTTCATGAACGCAATTCACATTGATGTTCGTATGCTTACATAATTACGTAGCCTAATTTAAGTATGTTTCATACTACGCACACAGCAAACATTGAAAGAAGACTGATTTTTATTTTATTTCCGTCACTATGCAATACTATTATTCATAAATAAATAGGTCTAGTTCTAGTGTGAGTTTTGTTCTACCGCTCAAACATTTTTAAGTTACGGAAGACATGAAACGTTAAAAATTCATTACTTATATGTTTAAAGATTTATAATATTAAATACAATAATTGTAATAACGGAAGATAATATGATTCAAACTAATAATAATAATGTTCTCTTGGTTGTTATCTGAGATGTAGTCAAAGAAAATATTTTTATTAAATCTTCGCCTAGCTTTCGGAACTTTATTGTATCTTCTTCGTGGCTCTACAAAAGGATATATTATATATTTTAATTTTGACCAATTTAACATCAAATATATAAAAGAACAAGACACAATTTTTGTACTTAGTTATTTTTAGTCAAAAGTATGTAAACTTAAATTCTTTTATTTTTTTACTCTTTTCTTCACCTTTACAATTATGAAATGAGTGGACTAGTTTTATATATATTACAGACAGTAAAAATTTTCTCAGGTACGGTTTATACCCTGTACAGGGAGGGAACTTTAACAAATTTTTCCTCTCATTTGCATTCATAATACCAAATTATTAGCTATAAACCTCTTTTAACATACTAGTTTAACTATCGTTTTACTAACATAAATTACAATCCAAATACAGAATTCATAAATAAGAATATAAATACAATAAAATAAATCATCATATATGTTTTCTTTGCCACATTCCTGATAACAACCAAGAGAACATTATCTGCATAATTTGGTCGATAAATCTACAAATCAATAATAATAATGTAAATATTTCTGAATTTTGTATGAGTGAGTGTATTTATTAGAATGAATGGGTGAGGCTGATGATGGAATAGCATCCCTATCGCCCCTCGAGCTGTGTACGTGTCGATGGCGGAATATTAATAAAAGTAGACCCCAAATAGATTATTTTCTTATTGTTTGCAGGTCGATGGAGGAATATTGAGTACTCCATCTACCAAATAGAATAAATGCGATGTGTGTAGTTGTAAATGTATTTATTTGTGTGACTGCGTATGGAATATATGTTGTTATAGTTTGCATGAGCTCGGGGCTGAAATGAACAAGCTGTCGGATGCCCGTCAAAAAAAAAGTAACAGTAATAATAATAATGTTGATAGAATGGAAGAATTAGATGTAGGGCAGGAATGAAATGAGCCTGTCTGACTCTGCAGTGGTGGCGGACCCCTTTTATCCGTGTTTTCTTTAATCCTGGCAATTGAGCCTGGTTAAGCAATTCAATCCCATCACCTGATCAAAGCCACGTTGGAATGAAACCGTACCATGAATATAAATACGTCCGCCCCCAAAGGCACCGCCGCAATATCGGCCTAAGGGTCAATTCCAAAGAAGTGGGAGAAAGAAGGGAGCTAACCGCAAGCTCGTTACATCTTGTAAAGGTTTAACGTCGGATTCCCTTTGGCTTGCAATCTCGTAAAGCAAACAAACAAGAGACGTCGACGTAATATTTACATATTGATCGAATTTTCTTTTCTGACTGACGAAAAACAATTCACCAAGCACCGGCTTTACTTTTTACTCGCTTTTTTTCACTTCTTTGGTACCCTTCGTGAACGACACCATATTAACCATCCAATACATGGCCCATGGTAATTAGAACCGTGTCAAAGCTTAAATTAAAATTTAAAATACAAAAAGAGCGACTTAGGATGGAAAAAATTAACGAAGAGGTAGGAAATTCCTACCAATTGTCGATGTGAACAACGTGGTTTTTCTTTGCTTTACTTGTAGTAGAAACGTCACGCAAACTTTCTCACGTTCAATGCAAAATATGAGTTATTTATAAATGTAACCTTTCTTAATATAGATTTATTACATTCTTATATATCACAGATTTATTTTTAGTTTTTAAAAAATTGGCCATAATTTTGTTCCTTTAATGGATTAAACATAATCCTAACAATAATAATTATAACATATTATCATATTATAACCTATATTTATTTATTGAAATGTTACCCTCTGCTAGATCCCAGAGCATGTGGGAGAAAGGGCATTTCTGAGGGCTAGGAATTCCCACAATCATTGAGTAATATTAAAAAGATGCTTTATTTAGGAGTATTTGCAATTCAATAGTTTCGTTGTCCGCCTGACCAATTGATATCTTACAATTAATTAAGGTTTTCAGTTGAGGTAAAAAAGTCAATGGCACGAGCGGGATTCGAACCCACGGTCTTCGGCTTGATACGCCGCTGCTCTACCACTTGAGCTATCGTGACCTCGGTCCACTCGGACACCAACCGCCCATCTGAAAAGGTGTATCAAGCCGAAGATCGTAGGTTATAATCCCACTCGTGCCATTGACTTTTTTATCTCAACTGAAAACCTTAATTAATTGAAATTATTTGCAATCTTACGTAGTAAAAAAAGGAAACAAAACAAAAACACATATGTCTTAGATAGCCGTCAGCCGTATAGTTTTGCTATAATAATAGTTAATAATAAGAATAGAGAAAAACTAACCTAAAGAAGCGACAACCTATGTTTTATACAAGCAAGTATGACATCATTATCTTACGTTTAATTAAAAATTAAATTATATTTTAATTGATTGACCAAATTACATCTTTCGATGAATTAATCTTTTTATATAAGGTTTTGGTTGAAATGAAAAAGCTAGTGTCAAGAGCGGGATTCGAACCAACGACCTTCGGCTCAATACGCCGCTGCTCTACCACTTGTGATAGTTACTTCGAGTCCACTCGGACACCAACTCCCCATCTCAACCTACAAACTTTCGAATTTTCACTCCTTTTTGTCATTTTTCGAAGGTCATGTAATCAGGATTCGTTTCTCTGCGACGTATAATGTTTTAAGAAAACTATCCTTATTTTTGTATTTTTTAGTAATTTATTGAACAATTCATTAATGAAAATGTCTGCAATAATTGGAGATAGTCATCTTGTAATAGCTTTTATTTGTTTATACGCAATTTGGTCAAACCTAAAGAAGGAAGTGTTTACACGAGTTTTTAGAATGTTGATAAAATTTAATAATCCAGCTTAATATGCAATTGCATGTATTTCCATTTTACTATTATTAAATTAATCGCTTTTATGACAGGAATTGTGGTGAATATTGATACAATATCTCTACTAAAATAAATGTCAACTTTTTTATATTCTTCTGTTTTCGGAAATTCTTTTAATTTTAACAAATTTTTTACATTAAAATTATAATAATTTTCAATATGTTTCAAATGTGCTAAATGTATTTTGGAAATAATAAATCGATAATTGTAAATATATAAAAAATACTTTTTATAAAGTATGTCATTGTCTCCGTTTGTGGAATAGCGTGATTTAAGATAAATAATTAATTTTAATAAGAACCTACTGAACAAAATAGGAATAACAATATTATCAAGATGAGATAATATAGTTTTTTTTAGGATAACAATTTATTTGAAGTTTATCGGAGTGATAATTGTTAGTATTTGGTCGTTTATAAAGTGCTCTGTTTGATCCACAAAGCAACCGTTGTAAATGAAGCGACGGCAACATGATGAAAGCGGTTATTTCCACATCCTGACCTGTCAACAAACGCTTATCCAATGTCAGTAATGGACGCGTGTTTTGATGGGGCGTTTTACCTAGGTAAAAACAATGCTAAATTGATACTTTCCGTTGGATTTCAGAACCGTTAAAGCGGATTGTAAATTGTCCGATTTGGGCGTGGCTCTGTCAAATCTTCCTGAAGAAACCTGTCAATTTATTTGCCCATTTTTTGCCTTAACAACGGCCGTCAGAGACGATACTTTATAAAAAGGCATGTTCGCCCTTTAAGCCGAAGTTTGACACTTATTGTTACTCCGCTTGGATAATTAATTAACTGAAAACTTAGCAAAGTTTATAAAAAAAAATTCGTATCATAAACCTAGACCATTATCCAATATACATTTTTCGTAATATTAGTATTTGTTTTATTTGCAATGTTTTAAATTTGTTGTAATTACCATGTATTTTTATCACGATTCTTTATAACAGATATAATAACGGATCATTCGGAATAGTTGTTAGTCGATCATTTCAACTACGATGTCCCCTCGGGGTGCCGGTGTTTTTGAAAAAAAAAAAAAAATGCCTCTTGTAAGTAGGTCGGGTTCGAATGCAGAGTCGCTGGACGTGTCAACGCCAAAATCGTTCCGCCACCGACACCGTTTTAATTATGTTATATGACTTATTTATCTCCCTGTTATTTTGACATGACACTAGCTTTTTCATTTCAACCAAAACCTTACAGAAAAATTCACTAATTTCGTGGTTCGCTTGACCAATTAATATATTAAAATTAATTAAGGTTTTTAGTTGAGATAAAAAAAGTCAATGGCACGAGCGGGATTCGAACCCACGACCTTCAGCTAAATACGCCGCTGCTCTACCACTTGAGCTATCGTGACCTCGATCCACTCAGACACTAACTTCCTATCTCTACCCCACCATTTGAATTTCCTCTCCTTTTTGCCATTTTTCAAATGTCGCGTAATCGGATTGGATTCTCGACGAGAAATGAAATGGCCACGGAGAGCTTTAGTGAAGTGTACTTCATTTTAAATCATTAAATTCACTAATTTCGTGGTCCGCTTGACCAATTAATATATTAAAATTAATAAAAATTCTCAACTAAAAACCTTAATTAATTTCAACTTACAGAAAATGTTTAATATTAAATTTGATAGTTGGTTTTTCCAGAGAGACACATCATTTAATGAAGGACTGGAATCACAACAGTATTTTTCAAAAAGACCAATCCTGAAACCAAAAAAGTTTTTTTAACCACTTCAATAGCAAAAACTCTAATTATTCAGCTGGCTGGAAGTCCAATCGTTCTCAGCATATATTTAAAATGGGTTTTCAACGTGAAAACTAAAAAAATGTCTTCATCGGAGTCTAGATAAGACCGGGGTAATGGTCGGAAGAGAGTATGGCTTTTTAATAAAAAACACGATAATTTCCTTAACTTATCATACCGCGGAAACTCCCAAACATGAGCCGTATAACAAACGAAAATCGAGAGATAAAAAGCTTAAAAAGCACTATCAATATGAATCTGTAACATGTTGTTTGTTATCTGTGACAAAAAATTTAAAGTGCAGAAACACTGGAATTCACTCATTGGACTTAAACAATCCAAGATACTTATAGAACATTTTGGAAGGAATGGAACAACATAGGAAGAAGGAAAACCATTGAACCCTAACATGATTCTTGAAGGCACGCTACAGACTGAATGGTCATCTGAAGAAGATGGATATAATACAACACGTCATGAGCAGTTTCTGCAAGAAGCAGAGGAGATACCAACAAACCCACTGTAGAAGAAATTCAACCACTGAAACCGAATGTAACAATCAAATTACTTGATGGAGTATGTGTGCAGTGTGTGTAAGTACAGAACGGGAAATAAAATAACTATCATAGGAATATGTTACACACCGCGAATGTAACTTCTGCATCTTATTAAAATCTATAACTAAAAAAGCTAAATTAGCTACGATCATGATAAATGTTTTTCAATATTTCAAGCAATACACTTGTTTTTGACTGGCTGACNATTATATATTTAACAGAAACATATTTTAAAAAAGTATGCATAAAAGCATAAGAAGAGAGAGAAATAATCATTTACAATTGTATAGTCGTAGGAAATATTTCTTTATTGTAAGTTGGTATTTGTTAAACTTTTCAATGGTAGAAAGCTTATTACTAACTGTTAAAATTTGAGAAATGCCCGAGTGTATTATATGTATATGTAAATTTGGTTTGAGAAAGGAAGGGGATTTCGGCTGTTGTGAGGGCTGTCATTGAAAATGATTAGGTTTAACAATTAGGGACTATTAATTTTGCTATTGATAAGGCTGTAAAGGAGAGGTGAATCAGTTTTCTCCCTTCTGAAGAGAAAGGTAACAGGTTTTGGGTTAATTACAATCATCATAAGAAATCTACGTAGAAGAGATTTTTCATTTAAAAGAAGCATAAAAATTTTGTTTGTACTCTTTCAAATTTGTTACAAAGGCACTTTTGATAGGGTGATCAGAAAGGACTAATGTACTCAAAACGACGGCAAATTTTGTAGCAAATTAAATTTTTTGTGGTAAATATGTTTCTAAAATGTTGAGTATGGCGAATCATAAGTCTTAAAATTTTTTAACCCCATCTGTATTTTTTATTACACAAAATTCAAGAGCATGAATAAATGTTATACTCAGAACTTTAAATGTGATCTCAGTTTATAGTTGCAATTTGTTACCAAAATAGGCCACAAATTAACGTTTTTGTTATATCTAAAATCTAGAATAAAAATTAATTAATACATCTAAAAAATAACATTGTAATAAAATATGGATATTTGTAACGTGGAAAGTTTGTTACGATTTCTAAAGCAAACTGTCAACTTATTTTAGTTTATTCTACATTTTACGACAATAAAACTTCAAACAAATGTATTTGTGTTTACAAAGTTTGGGTAATTAGAATAAAATACATTTTCAACAGGCTACAATCACTACGAACAGATGTTTTTCATTTTAAAATGTCTTAAATGAAAAATAAAAGTGTATGTGTTTGATTATATAATTTCAAACAGTTCTCGGATATATGCATGTTGGGCGAACAACAAAAGTTTAAAGCCAAAGTTTTCCCAACATTGACACATTTTCATAATATCTAAATGAAAGCACTTCAGCATTTTCCTTCATGCTTGACATTTCAAGTTGGCGCGTTAAATGGAACTCCGTTCGTAAGGCGAATTTTCAGAATTTAGGCGAGAGGGAAAAGGGCGCCCGAGGGAAATGTTTATACGGACTTTCCCAAAAGAGGGCACAGTTTGGAACAAATCCAAAGGGCGCGGGGCGATGCTGCACTTCCAGCCGCTATGTTTTTATATTCCATTTCCTAAGCGAATTACATCTAAGGGGGATATTAACTTTTCCTTCAAGAAGTAAAGTTGCGGGTTTGGAAACATTGACTTCGAGCCGGGTATGCCTTCTCGTGTCGTGTCAGTACAATCAAGAATGCATTGTTCCATTCATAAGTTTAAATTCGTTCAAATTTTTTGTTTCCTATTTCTTTTTTTTTATCGGTTTAATTGTGCATATTCATAATTTTCCACAAAACTTAAAATGTTTACTTAAACTTAGATATTACAAACGAACACAAGTTTATAATCATTGAAAAACAGGCAACATATTTAATTTTGACTTTAATTTTTCTATTGTTTTTTGTACAAAATTTATACATTTAACAATGTGATTGAATTGAAAAACACATTAAAATCATAACACATTCACGCTAATAAATACATTCACTTTTTAACACACACTAGGTGGCACCAATATGTCATATGCACCGACTCACTCAGTGCTGTCTTAGCCATCCGTAATATCTTCACCATGGACCCACTAATCCAGGCAATACAAGAGAAAATCAGGGAAATACACGAACAAAGAAAAGAGGTAGTTTTTGCCTGGATTCCGGGCCATGTCGGCATAGAAGGTAATGAAAATGCCGATCAAGCTGCCAAAAGAGCAGCGATAATGCCACATGACCCGTGAGCCCAGCGGATGTCAAAAAATATATGAAGAATCTTTGCTGGAAAGATTGGCAGAACCGCTGTGACAAAATGACACAAACTAAAAGAACTAAAACAGTCGGTCAAATCGTGGGCCATGGATAGTATGAGCAAAATAGAGAGAATAATTTTGACCCGACTGCGAATAGGCCACACTAGACTGACGCATGGTCATCTCTTGGCGAGGAAAAGTCCACGGAGATGCCCATTGTGCGGCGCACAAATAACTGTTAAACATTTACTAACCGAATGCGAACTACTGGCGCCGCACAGAACAAAGTGTGGCCTTTCCTCGAGCTTGAAAGAGGTTTTGCAACACAGCAATGACAACAGCAAGAAAGTAATCAAATATCTGAAGCAAATAAATGCATATGGTCGCCTTTAAGGCTTCTCCACACGTGGTTTCATTTTCCCTTCCTGAAGTGAGTGTATTTATTGGCGAGAATGTGTGAGTGTATGGGTGGGTAGTGGTCGGAATATCGAGTACCCCACAGACCCACCAAACTAGGATAGATATCTCTTTGTGTGTTTTTGGTAGAAAGAATGTATTTATTGGCGCGAAAGTGAGTGTGTATGGGTGGGTTGTGCAGGAATATCGAGTACTCCACAGACCCACCGATTTAGGTTAGTATTAGGCTATAATATCTTTTAGAGTGAATGGGCGGAGGCACTGTTGTAATATTAAATGCGCCAGTGGCTCCGCATTTTTTAATTTGTAAATACAGAATGATTGGTTACTGTTTGAGTGAATGTATTTATTAGTGCGATAGTAGTGTATGCATGGGTGGGTCTATGGTGGAATATCAAGTACCCCATAAACCCACTACCTAGGTTAACGTTTTAGATTAATTGTAATTTTAATTGTACATAATGTATGGATGTACATTAGCGTGAACGAGGGCGGTCTTCAGAGGAATATCGAGTACTCTGAAACACGCCTATAGGCTAGGCTAGGATTGAATGTTAGTGAATGAGATAGTTTCAGAGCCTTTTCACCACGTGTGGGAGGGCTAAAAATGTAGAAATAACGTCCCAGAACACAACCAGAAAGATCGCCAGACTTCCTACAGAAAAGCTAATTTAAAAAAAATTAAATAAATAAATAAATACAAATAAATAAATTCATAAAACGTGAGGTGGAAGAAATGTGAGGTGCCGGCAATAGCCCAGGCAGCTAGCCGGACGGAAAAAAAAAATTAGTACTACATGCAATAGAACAACTACGTTTCCTCCAAGAATCGGCACAAAAGATACCAAGATATTCGCAAGAAAAGTTTTCGAAGTTGGCTTTGGACTAAAAGTAGGCGTCCGTGTGTCAACCTCGCAAAGCGTATTCTTAATGGGGGAGGATGAAACTTGACGGCAGTGCTCTTGATACCGCGATTCTGCCTACCGATGCTGCCATATTATTCGGTCGTATTTTTTAAGATATTTTTAACGCAGATCACGGGATCTCGTGGGTAATTCTGTAGGATGGTTCGTTACGGCCTAAGCCATATTGAGAGAAGCTCCAATTCATTTAAAAAAATAAATAGCCACTTTTATTTTTTCTAATACATCATTTTTTTTATAATTTAATACTGTATGGTTGTAACTAGACAATGATAGAAGTAATCTAGGAGGTCCGAAGTCGTCGAATGTAATGTACAATATGCTGCAAGTGCCTTTAATCAGTTCTAGAAGTAATCTTCTCTTTTTTTTCTTTTTCTGATTGGTAGAAATGGAAAAAATGGTCACGAAACAAAATTATGTATCCAGCCCAATAACATCCACCTCGACACCCTAATACCATCACACCACCAATGCGGATGAAAATGCAATTTTGTCCTCCAACTCGAATTTTACCAAGACTACCTCCAACGTGTTAGAACCTTCCCTTGCTTATCAAATACTGGTGCAAAAAGTGGAGGACACGATTGGTTGAAGGAAAATGTACTCAGTGTTCGTTAAATTAAAAATAGTCTTGCTTTCCACTTTTACGTCAACAACAAAAAGATACAGATTTCCATTCATATCAATCAACTTAGAACTATACCTAGATAACCAACTGATGCGGAATCCCCATGAAATACATAAGAGACAACTTAAGAAAAGACTTGGACAACTACCAAAAATTTTAGGACAGAAATCTGACTTGACGTCAACACTAAACTAACCAAATATAATTTATTATTTTATACTAAAAATCTGGGATTAATATGAAAGCATATACTCTCGTTCGTATATTAAATTTTCAAGGAATACATCTCCTTCGTCAGGACAGAAGATGTGACGCCAAAACGAAATCGATGACCCAGGCAGCATAATAAATACAGAATTATCACACAGTTTTATCAAATCTTACAATATTTTTAATCCATACATTTTCAATTGTTGTATTCCTTAAATGTCTACAGAATATAAACTACGAAGGTTTTTCTCTTAAATAATACGAAAAAACAAAATTCTATTAAACATCCATAAGATTTTTAGAAGGAAGACCATAGGTTCAATAGCAATTATTTTATTAATCAAAATAAGTATTTATTAGTCATTATTGACTATATTAATTATTAAATTCACTAATTTCGTGGTCCGCTTGACCAATTAATACATTACAATTAATTAAGGTTTTTAGTTGAGATAAAAAGGCAATGGCAGGATCGGGATTCGAACCCACGATCTTCGGCTTGATGCGCCGCTGCTCTACCACTTGAGCAATCGTGACCTCGATCCACTCGGACACCAACTTCCCATCTCAACCGCACCATTTGAATTTTCCCTCCTTTTTGCCATTTTTCAAATGTCGTGTAATCGGATTGGATTCTCGACGACAAATGAAATGGCCACGGTGAGCTTTAGTGAAGTACACTTCATTTTAAATCATTAAATTCACTAATTTCGTGGTCCGCGTGACCAAAAAAAAAGAAAATGGCAAACAGGAGGGAAAATTCAAAAGGTGCGGTTGAGATGGGAAATTGGTGTCCGAGTGGATCGAGGTCACGATAGGTCAAGTGGCAGAGGAGCTGCGTATCAAGCCGAAGATCGTGGGTTCGAATCCCGCTCGTGCCATTGCCTTTTATCTCAACTAAAAACCTTAATTAATTGTAATATATTAATTGGTCAAGCGGACCACGAAATTAGTGAATTTAATAATTAATATAGTCAATAATGACTAATAAATACTTATTTTGATTAATAAAATAATTGCTATTGAACCTATGGTCTTCCTTCTAAAAATCTTATGGATGTTTAATAGAATTTTGTTTTTTCGTATTATTTAAGAGAAAAACCTTCGTAGTTTATATTCTGTAGACATTTAAGGAATACAACAGTTGAAAATGTATGGATTAAAAATATTGTAAGATTTGATAAAACTGTGTGATAATTCTGTATTTATTATGCTGCCTGGGTCATCGATTTCGTTTTGGCGTCACATCTTTGTTCAATTAGGGCGTAAAGTCATCAAACATGGGCGGTGATGGCGATTTTAATTTGCCCATTCATCAATGTTCCATACCCTTCCAATCGTGTCGCAACAGCCAATCAGTCGGCTTAGATGATTCACGACCATTGATTTTCTAATCGCGTGACTAGTAAAGATTTAAGCTTAATGAAAGAATTTACACGCTCCGAGATCATCTGTTACGACTGATACGGCTCTGAAGTTCAAATGAAACGTCAAATCGAATGGGGAACTTAAACGAGGTAGAGATGGCTTATCAGGGACGTCAACACGCAGGCAACTCTATAACGAAACGCCGTCCGTTTAATACAATTAACACGGTTTCTATATTGATTCAATGACCTTTTTTTAAAGGAATTCGTGAAATGTTGGCGACGCGAACCCGATGCAATCTATCGGGTTTAAACAAGAGAATACATTCTATCCTTAGCCGGGCCTCGGTTTGCCAAAAACCACAACATACAAAACCGACCCTTTTACAACCACACCTATTCAAAAGGATCTGATAAAAATATAATTTATACCCTTTTAGGGAGCTGCATAACTTAGCATAATATTCAAAATAATTTATTCTTTAACGAGAAGACTGGATAAGACTACACGAAGAAGAAATAATTACCGTGAAGAATAGCCAGTGTTCTTATAGCTTAATTTTGTTTTTTGATGTAAAAATCTGTAGGATTTTTATAACCCATAATTTGAATAAGGTATAATTAAAACATCATCATACCATAATTTATATGACGAAATTAATTTTTTCAGAATGGGAAGAATAAAAAATTTAAATGATTTATTACAAAGCCTAACAAAAATCAAATAAAAATCATCCCTCAGGCATGAGAAGAAAGACATCATTAATCATCAGCAAAAAAATATCCAGAATTATTGAGATTTAAATAGACGGAAAACAGCCAAAATAGAGAATTCCTATTATTCATCGTTCAGCTAAATTAAACAAATAATTTAAAGAAAAAATCTAGATATAATCACTAAATGAATAGTAGGAATGGAGAAAACAATCTCAATCAAAGATAAAACGTTGTTTCACCGATGGGCCTAGGATACAAAAAACTACAAGTACTACTAAGTACTCAGAGAATTTGGTCATTTTTCAAGCAATTTTATATTAGCATATAAGCAATAGCCATACATAGTCCAAGCATTTAAGAAAAAACTCAACGCGATATGAAAAAAATATCGTACAATAACAGAAATATAGAAATCATATATTATCAGAGCATTACAGTCAAATATCATCAGTGCGAGATTAGTGCTGAATTGTAATACAAACATAAACAATTAATGTATATAAAAAACAGTCAATAACTGCTGGATTCAAGAACATGCTTGAAGACCATGGAATTGAAAATGGAATTGAAAGCAGACCCGCCTTGCAAGAAAATAAGTTGGACTTCTGATAGGATCTGAACCGTTTTCTGACAAAAGAATCAATCTTTGGAACAAGCATCTTTAGAAGGAAGACAAGGTGAGAATGAAAAACCAATGGGATCCACTTATTAGTATCAATCCAAACGTTCCTTCCAATATTTGACAATTAATCATATAATGGAATAAGGTAAACTGGAAAAAAAGGCATTGCTGGCTAAATAGGAAAAGTGAAAACTTAAAGAAGTAACCTATCTTAGCTTAGATTTCTGTAAAACTTTTTAATAGCGATGCACTTTTAGAAAGGCTTAAAACTTAAAAAAAAATTAATTTAGCTTTTATTAAAATTTGATATTCTGTGTTGCGCAAAACATATCTATAAAACCATAAAACAAAAGCGTGCATTTAGAATAATACTTGAACAAACATTATCAAATGATTAAAAATATATTGCATTTGTATGGCTTCGCTTACATTTTATAAAAAAAATAGGCGTTTTTTAGTAGTGTTGAGAAGATTTTAACATCAGGGCGTGTTCATCACGGCTTGTGGCTTTTAAAAAGATCTGAATGACTTTTTTCCATGGTTAGTACCGTTCAAAGGACAGTTCATTTGACGGCGCACACCAAAAACATTTTGCTAAAGTTTGAAAATCAAAGATTTTCAGGTTTTTATCGTTTCAATGAATTAACGTGGGATTACAAATATATGAACATAAATAAAACGTCCAGTTTAAATTAAACATTATTTATAAGGCAGTTCAACCAAGTTGTTTTTTCAGCATAAAAATTATAATATTACGGTATAATCTATGTTTCAGTAATGTTAAAACCAAATATTTCCAAATATCCTTTGATCAAAAATGAACAGAGGTCAATTGTAAAACGTTAGCGTGACTTTGTAATCCTTCGTGGGATGGGTTGGATTAGGGTAATCCAGCTTCTCTTCCTTTGTCGGTAATCTTACGGTCAGATAACACCTAATTTTGATCTGCGCCAATTTCTGTTCTCACGACGACGTTTGAAATTTCATCTCCGTGAAACGCAAGAATTAATTAACGAATTGACGAACCAAAAAGCAGCAGAAGGGCAACAAAGTTGTCGACAATTCAGTGAAGTGCGTCGCTCGTTTAATAATGTGGATCCTTGAGAGTCTGAGCGATAAAAACAAGTTTAACGCTAAATTACATGTGATATATTACAATTAATCAAGTGGTGTAAAGTTTTCAAAAGAGAAACTTGAAACATACTTCTATTAGTGTAACAAATATCTATCTTCGTCTGAAGAAACTTTATATTATATATTTTATAAATTGGGTGTGTTGTAATGTATAAACATGCTTGACGAAAGGATAGTTTGAGAAAACCATAAATTTAATTAAAACGTGAAATTTTTCATTTTGCCAGAATGGGAGTTTGAAAATTTGCAAAAAGTTGCTTATTGTCAAAAGAATCAATACAAATGTTTCAATTGTAAATATATATATATATATATATATATATATATTGNACACACACACACACACACACACACACACACACACACATATATATATATATAATATATTCTGTTTTTTTACTCCATTAAAATGGATTTGATTCCGATCAGGAACCTATCAACAAAGAATTTAGTATTCATAACAAATCTGAGTATATCGTAATTCACATAACGTGAAGTTCAATATCAAATATCGGAAAATGTACTGATTGATGAAATCGTCCATTTCCAGTTGACATTTTAATGTACCAACGCGTCCACAAGCCAAAGTGGACTTGAAGCATCCTGCTCTAGGGATGTGCCAGCAAGGAGAAACGACTAATAAAATAACTGTTTGAGTATAGTGAACTTAAAAGGGCAGTTAATGCATCCTGGTAATGAAAATCTTCACCGTGACCTCAAAACGGACAGTAAAGGAAGATGGTTTGGGGGTTGGGTGTTGGGGTTGAACGACCCCCAAACCGATGTTGCACATGGTTACTTACTGTGTCCGTCTCCACTCGAGTGTTTTTTGAGTTATATTGTATACACGTTTCTCGCATTGCGCCATCTTCAGTGAGGAACACGTTTGAATAACTCATTTAATTACTGTCAGTAAGGAACCCTGTGCCTGTTCAACAAGATTAAAAATATAGCTCACAATCAAAAGCTTAAAGACGTTAACGAACAACTAACCAGATAACTCAAACGAATATTTTTTACCGAACATAGTTAAGGAAGGATTGATGAATCGACAGTCAGGACATCACCAGTAAGTTAGAAATCAGGGATGCGGCCATCAAAACAAGTAAGTGTTGTAACGTATGCCAATCTTTCAACTGTTATTGATGTCTTCATCAGTGCTCTACGAGTTTCTAATTACAACGTTTAAAAATCATAATAGATACGGCAATTATCATAAAACATTGGATAACTTACTCGTCACAATATTAAAAGAAATATATTGTATACAAACATAAAAATACAAACAACAATACATATATATTCACTATTTTTCGTGGTCCGCTTGACCAATTAATAACATTCAATTAATTAAGGTTTTTAAGTTGAGATAAAAAAATCAGTGTCACGAGCGGGATTCGAACCCACGAGCTATCGTGACTTTGATCCCCTCGGGCACTTACTTCCCATCTCAAATTTAAAAGGTGGGGTTGAGAAGGTATTGAGGTGAAACCAAATGAGAGGTAACCAGTTGTGGATATAGACACAGAGTGACACAACACAGATAAAAAATACTAAATTAGGCAACTGTAGAGGGCATTGAGATTATTGATATCTTTCAATTAATTAATCTATATTTAAGATAGGTTGAGATAAAAAAGTGAGTGTAACAAGCGGGATTGGAAACCTCGACGTTCTGCTAAATATACCGCTGCTCTTCCATTTGATCACGAGAGCCAAATTTATTTTAATTTAGAATGAATGTTGGGACGAAAAATTTAGAACCCTATCTTTACCAGATGATTTCTGGTACCAATTCGAGGTAATAGATCCGTTGTCCTTTCTAATCAGCAAAATGTTCAGAAAAGAAAGGACACTATCACTCTTCATTTCATGTGTAAACTGCATGAAGTAGTGATATGAATTAAAAGCATGATGAACATCCGCCAATTGGAAGCTCTTAATAATGGGGAATAGATCATTCACATATTTCTTAAAAAATTTAATATCGAAATCAAAACTTTGGTCCAATCCAGATCATTCATGATCAAGTCAACTCCTTCCCATCGCAACACCATCTAACAGTTCATAGAACTTATCGTGGATGTGGTTGACAGGGAGAAAATAGACAGGAAAAAAATCTTTCACAAAAGATTATTAAAATAAATGTTACATATTAAATCTGATAGAAATGATAAATGATGGAGTCAGTGTGGTGGTCAATCCTTTTTTGTCCTACTCACAGTAAGTTGTTTTGCTACGTCCGGATTTCGAGCCCTTTAGCTCATCATCAGATTGTCGGACTTCTTTCGACATGAATTGCAGAAGTGAACCCGCCGATACCCCCGCCAACGCGACGTTCCAATTGCTGGTTTTTTAATCACGCTCAATTTGAACGTGCGAAACGGGGAAATTATAACACAAATGAATATTATAATGGTAAATACTTATTAAGTAGTAATCAAATTACTATAAAATAATAACAATTAAAATAATTAATTTAATTATTTGGACGTTTAGTATTATTTATCTACATATTTAAAATGGGAGGTAGATCAAAATCTCTTATACTATTAATGCATTTATCACCATGTTCAATTGTACATTTTTTTCAAATTTCTTAAACAATCAATTATTGGTTGCAGAACAACTTATTGTGAGTAGGAACTATCTTTTTAAAAAAATATTAAATCTGATGTTAATTCACTAAACTTTCTGTCTTTGCTGTGTCATTCTGTGTCTATAACCACAATTTGTTATCTCTCTTTCGTTACACACACACACACACACACACACACACCACACACACACACACACACACACACACACACACACATATATATATATATATATATATATTGTGTGTGTGTATTATTGTTTTTACTGTTACCATTATAATATTTTACTTTTAATATTATGATAGTAAATTATTCACAATTTTTTCTGATAATTATCGTGTTACGTACTATTAATTATAAACGCTGTTATTACCTTGATGAAGACCTCAATAAAGGCTGAAAGCTTGGCATAAGTTACAAAACTTACTTGTTTTGATGACCGCATCCCTGATCTCTAACTTACTGATGATACATAGTTAAGCTTTACAACAATTTCTGATAGATTCATCTATCAGAAAACCTGTTTTTAAAATATTTTGTTTAGGTTCAATATAAACTAATAAGTTAATAAGTCATTAAGTATTATTGATTAAATTAAAACCATTTATATTTTAATTAATTTTACTTTTTATGTAAGCTCTTCGTTGAGATGAAAAAGATAGTGTCACGAGCGGGACACTTTTTCATCTCCATCAAGATTTTATATAAAAAGCATAATTAATTAAAGTAATTAATACGGTCAATTATGTATATTAAATACAAGTTTTTCCTCACGATAATATTCGGGACAATTTTGAATGTGACTACGTATTTCCCCCTTTTTGTCAACGTAAAAAATACACATGCCAAAGAGGCGTTCTAATAAGTTCAGATTGACGAGAGGAATAATAACTTTTCTGATAAGAAACTTGCAAGGGACTTTATCGTCCTAACTTATTTTCGGCGTCTGGCTGGAGGGGTCGAGGACGTTTGTCATCAGAGGGAAGTTGTGTCATGAGGCTATTACGGAGAACTTGGAATTACACGGAGTCGGTTATCTCCAGGAGGCGATGCCATAACCGCACCCTTTGTTCGACATAGTACAAACAAATCAAAAGTTTCGTCCGGAATCGCGCTGTCCACGAAATCGACAAAGCGCGCCTGCTTAGCTGCTGACGCTTTCAATTTCAAAATGGGTTAAGGAGCGCGTCGACTGGAGCCCCTGTTCAGAAAAGAACCCCTTTCGAAGAATATCTACTCATTACAACCCCTACCTTACCAAATTGCCTCGTCAGTTGTTATCCGCCCCGGAATATAATTATGAGCCCCCCCCCCCTGGAGGCCGCTTAATAAGGCAAATGGTTAGTGCAAGACATATTTTTTTATTTAAAAATTTACAAAGTCACAAAGAAGTTAAAGTCGTTTTTCTTGCTTAATACTTAACACTACTGCTAATCGTAGCCTGATTTTGATCGTATCTAAGATAAAAAAATGTTACCTTTCTCTTGTACGACTGGCCACATAAAATTAACGTTTAATTAAAACATGTTTTCAGCATCCTTGCCTTAGTACCGAAGCGTGTAGTGGAAGAAAAAACGGGCATCAAAACCTTGTGAAACCGCCATGGATGGATATCGATCTCGAAAGCTTTTGTTACATCTTCGGATCTCCGACTTTTACGACCAACGATCATCGCATTTTCAACCCAATTCACCTCGACGGTCGTAAAATAACCATCGTCGTTACATCCGAATCGAGTTTTCCAAACACAAAAGATGAAACGTGCTGTAAATTCTAGTTTCTATTTGCACGATGAAATTAATAAACCTCTAGCAGAATTAAAGTAAAACTTATACGAATCGAATCGAAAAGTAGTCAAATAGTAAGGAAGTCTAACACTGAAGATGGCGAGAAGATAAATTGAGTTTGTCAGCCCAACAGCTAAGAACAAAATGATCAGAAACGAACACGCTATATTCGTAATTTTTTAATATCAGAAAATAACACGAAAATATTTTTATATTTTGTAATAACATTTCAAATCATAAAAGCTTAGAGTAAGGTTGCGAAGCTCGATAAAGTGTAAAATATGGAATTTTTGCTGGAATGCTAGAAGTTTTGGTAATACTGACTCAAACGCAAACCAAGTTAATTTATTATACATTGTATATAGTTTGGTCGTTTTCTGATTATTTGGGTAATACTTATGTAGGTTGGTAACACTGCAAACTTTCAGGGAGGCAACTATGCTGGTTACTGTAGCAGTACTGAAGGCATAGAGTTGCCTGGAGTACAGGCAAATATGTTGGTTACTATAACGTTCTAAAGGTTTAGCGTAGCCCGCATATAGAGGTGTATGTTGCACAACTAGTACCTCCTCAGACAGGCAAATATGCTGGTTACTATAACACTAGTGTTACCGCATATAAAGGTGTAAGTTGGTACCACTACTACCACCTCAGGGATGCAACTATGTTAGTCTATGTAACACTACTAACGGTTTAGTGTAGCCCGCATATAGAGGTGTATGTTGCACAACTGCCACCCCCGACAGATGCAAATATGTTGGTTACTATAACGTTTCTAAACGTTTAGTGTACCCCGCATATAGAGGTGTATATTGTACAACTGGAACTACCTCAAGGATGAAAATATGCTAATTTCTGTAGCACTACATATGGTTTAGTGTAGTCCGAATCCAGAAGTGCATGATGTAAACTGCTACCACCTCAGACCGGCAAATATTCTGGTTACTATAAAACCTCTAATGGTTTATTGTAGCACGCATTGATAATGAAGTCATCTATTTTATTAGGTAATATTATTGTGATTACGTGAATGTACAACTTTTGTATATTATTGTGCATTGGGTTTATTAACATTTTTTCTGTAATATATCATTACAGATAATAAAATCACGTTAAACAATTTGGGCATAATAAATTTTTTATTGTGATGAACAATAACATGTATTCAGAATAACTGAAACTCTACACGTAACATGATAGAACTACGGTCCAAAATTGGTTGGAAAAAATGGAATAAATATGTTTTTTCATAACTTATAAAAATTGTTCAAAAAAACGAGTTCATCTTGGGAAGAGGTGATTCTTCGCCTCGCAGGAAGGGAAGACATCAACCCTTGTAGTAACGTGGCAGGGCTTAAATAAATTCGTGAGCTGGATGAATTTCATGAAATGATCCAGTTTGGAGGTAATATACCGGGGCACCGGGTCTTACCAATCTTTGCTCGCGGATCAGAGGCAAATTACACGGAACGCCTGCGAATTTCCGAGCCGAGAGGTCCAGGGAAATACCTTAAACATTCTCAACAGAGGAGCGAAAACATACAACTGGAAAACATTATTAGAGTCAAAAAATAAATTAACTGATTATCTAACCTAATTTATTAAACTGTTACGTACAACGTTTAAATTAGATTCACTGATTTCGTTGTCCGCTTGTCCAATTAATATATTACAATTAATTAAGGTTTCCTGCTGAAATAAAAAAGTCAATGGCACGCGCGGGATTCGAACCCACGATCTTCACTAAATACGCCGCTGCTCTACCACTTGAGCTACCGTGACCTCGATCCACTCGGACACCAACTTCCCATCTCAACCCCACCTTTTCTATTTTCCCTCCTTTTTGCCATTTTTCAAATCATTTCAAAAAATTATTAGATTTTATTCTAATTATAAGCAAATCGCGGCTTCGTAGAGAAACACTTTTTATTAACGATTATATTGATTCTCGGCGACAAATGAAATCTTTTATCTCAATTTTATCAGCTTCTATTAAATATATAAATACTCAATTAATTATACACAATTTTTTTCTTATGATTAGAATAAAATCAGGTAGTCGAAATAAGAAGTTTGTGGCATGGGCGATCGAAGTCACGGTAGCTCAAGTGGTAGAGCAGCGGCGTATTGAGCCGAAAGTCGTGGGTTCGAATCCCGCTTGTGACACAAATTTTTCATTTCGAATAAAATTGTGTATAATTAACTGAGTATTTATATATTTAATAGAAGCTGATTAAATTGAGATAAAAGATTTCATTTGTCGCCAAGAATCAAATAGATTACAAGACATTTGAAAAATGGCAAAAAGGAGGGAAATTTCAAAAGGTGGGGTTGAGATGGAGGGTTAGTGTCCGAGTGGATTGAGGTGGTAGAGCAGCGTCGTATCTCGTTTGAATCCCGCTCGTGACACTGAATTTTTTTTCTCAACTAAAAACCTCAATTAATTATGCTCAATCTCAAATACTTCTTTTCGTAATGATTTGCATTGACATAATTTTATATTTATTTGGAATAATATGAAACTTGTTTAAATATTTATTTTTCACCAGCACGACATACTTTATCTTACTTTTTTAAGTACATTACCTTTTTCAATATGTATTTTTACAAATTCCCAATATTTCTTACATAATAATTTAAATGACAGTTTTAAAATAAATCTTGATGAATTAATTATCAAATTTATGATTGAAAAACAATAAAACACATCTCATATCCAATCATTAATATTGCTACTAGCAGTTTGCTTTTCTATATGTTTTGCTACCAGGATTTTAATTGGTTTATTTACATTGCTTATAATCGATATAATGGAAATTGTATTGTTACTAAAAATTTATCTCCCATATATTTAATGATCAGACTTTTTAGTATATGGTATATAATTTTAGAACATATAATTATAAATTAAAAAGTTTAGGATTAGGTTATATATCAGCCTCGTCCTTGATCATTTTGATTTTGATGTTTTGTTGGGCAATACGTGTATGGAGTTCAATATTTAATCTAATAAGCTCATTGATTCTTTGCTCTTTATTACACTTTTTCATCATTTTTGTAACAATTCAGCTTTAAAAACCCAAAAATACTAGTGTCAGCGCGGCAAAACTTGCTTATTTTAAATCATATTATGATGTTAAGACAGAAAAGCAGAAACAATGCCTAGTTGAGAAATCCCCATTTCTGTTGTTGACGTCGGTTAACCGCAACAGATTTCTCGTCAACCGTTGTCGGAACCAAGTTGTCCCAGGGCGATTAGATTTGCTTGCTCTCTCAGCCGAAAGCAAATGTAAAAATATCCCTTCAAAAACACATCCATTAATATTGCCGGAAAGAATCTTTGGACCGCAAGCAACTACGACAAAATAAACAACACACTTCTAATTTTCAAATGAAGGTTATACATTTCCTTGACATAATTCGCCGATTCTGAACCATTAACTAGTTGAAAACTGTAATGATAAAGAGTAAAAGGGCAAAGTTCATCTATTAGTCAGCTGTGCATTACCGGTCATTTCACGGTCCGTCTCTCTTCTCCATTTGTGATTAGCCAGGCCCGTTCCGGCCTCACGCCATAAGCAATTGGTATGGAATCTTTTTGTAACCGTCGCAAAATGTTTTGAGCTATTTTATTAATTACCTGTAATGATAATTAATTAATATTTATGAAAGTTATTGGTTGAGATAGAAAAAGTAATGTCACGAGCGGGATTCGAACCCACGATCTTCGGCTTGATACGCCGCTGCTCTACCACTTGAGCTATCGTGACTTCGATCCACTCTGACACCAACTTCCCACCTCAACCTACCTTTCGAATTTTCCCTCATTTTTGCCATTTTACAAATATCGTGTAATTTATTTGATTATCGGCGACAAATGAAAAGGCCACGGAGAGCTTTAGTGAAGATATACTTCGTTTTACTTATTAAATCCATTCTATAGTGTTATGACTATCGGTAGTTTTTTTATTTTCCCGCAGGTTTTGAAGCTCTCGGATTACGGAGGTACCAGTTAATTCCGCGATATTAAGTACGACACATAAGTGCAGTTTTTTACCTCTCATTATTTGTATTGCCCAAAATGTGTTTGAACGATTTCGTATTAATAGGAAAAAAGTACATTAAATCGTCTGGTAAAACGATACGAAGCAAAGTAAGATTGGGTAAGATCAAAGCACTGCGAAAAATTGAAAACGGTAAACAATAGATCGAAATTATTTTGTCTAAGTATCGTCTTAAAGTCTTCTCTTAACAAGGGATCTTTCAAAACTACAATGAAATATCTGCGATTTACTATTCTCACGTCGTTATAACAGCTTAATTTGAAGCAGAGTTATTTCGTTGAACGGTAGGAAGATAACTTATCCGTAAATGTTTAGATCGGGGGTCAGAGCAAACGGATTCTGGAGGTCAACGACAAAGGGCGTACTCGCGACTTTGCTATGCAAATCAGAGGGACCGACAAGCGGAAAGGAAGGGTATATGCGACCACGCCATGCTGTAAACTTGTTTCATTAAATCACCACCGGCAATGTTCATGAAGTGGCGATTGCAAGCAACATTTTACCCCCTATCAACTAGCTAACAGCTTGTTTAGTGAAATTTAGTTCTTTTTGGAGGAGATTGAATTTGGCTTCTGGGCCAAAATTAAAAATAAAAAACGTAAAAACAATTATTGTTTTGATTATACATTGGAAAAATACAATTCTTATGAAATTAAACAATAATATTTCATTATTATAATGTACACATCCACACACTCGTTCTCATTTTCTCTCTCTCTCTCTATCTCACTCACTCACTCACTCTCTCTCTCTCTCTCTCTCTCTCTCTCTCTCTCTCTCTCTCTCTCTGTCTATCTATCTATCTATCTATCTATCTATCTATCTATTTCTATCTAGCTATCTATCTATCTATATCTCTCTCGTTCTTTCTCTCACAATTGATCTCTCTCTCTCTCTCTCTCTCTTTCTTTCTCTCTCAAACGCTCTTTTCTTGTGTGCCCAAAATTTTCGCAATTTATTTCTCTCCCTTCATCAATAGTTCAATTTACATGCCTATCTAATCTCTATTAGTTCATCTAGTTGAAACCGTATTAGGTGCAACATGGGGAAAAGCGTTAGTAGTATTCATACTTGACTTATCTATGTTTATCCTAAGTAAAACTGAGGAAAGCCAGATTTTGGCATACCTTAGAAAAAATACATTGGTATTTTTGTTAATTTTGTTTTCATCTAGTAAAAGCTTTGCAATGATTCTTCTGATGTTAACAAAATTCATTTAAAAAATGTAAACAATTCATTCAATTTTCAATTTTAATCAACAACAGATTTTTATTAAAAAATAAAAATGAATTCGAAATGCTTTACGAATATTTTATANCCATGGACAATATGAACTTTTTTGTTCATTTTAGGGTGAAGAATCTACTGGAGAAGTTTGTAGCACGAGTAGCAATTCACCCTGTATATACATTGCATTTAAAGAAAAATCACTAAAGTTTATGTAATTAAACAATTATAAGCAGAAAAAACATTATGGAACTTTAAAACAGTTTTACTATGAAACGTCAAAATCGACTTCTGATTTAGATACGGAATCCAAAATTTAGTCAGATTTGAACGCAAGTAGTGTTTTTTCTTATGGTGCGTGCAAAATTCACTCACGCTTTATTTATACAGTGTGGTATCTATATATCGTTTTTCCATCTATTATTCTTCCTTTTTAACTATTTTCTAGTGTAATCTCTAGTATTTTATTTCACGAAAACGAAAAACTTAAAAAATAATATATAATATGGGGGGGGGTTCAAGATGCAGGGTCGTTGGATTCGAAGCCGGGACCTTTACCTAGTGCTGAGCGCCTTGTCAACGCATAAATCGTTGAAGCTACCGACGCCTAGAATAATATTATTCTATTATTTCATAATTATATTACATAATATATTATAATTTTTATGTAAAGTGTGGTTGAGTTGAAAAATTAGGGTCCCGCTCGTGAAACTAATTTTTCATCTCAACCTCACTTTACATAAAAATTATAAATCAATTTAAATCATTACTTCGGTTATTTATGACCAACTAAAATACATATGGCTTAATTTAATTTTCTTGTTCATTACTGATTCAGTTATTTCTGTTAAACGTTTGATGGTGTTGTTAAACTTCTTCTGCGAAGGCAAAATTTTCAAACTTTGCCAAAAACAGGATTAGATTTATGATTCAACACTTAACATCTAAATTTTACAGGGGGTAATAAAGTTTTAAAATAATTCGTGATTTCGTTTTAAATTAAACTCATTTTTCGTAATATCTGCATTTAGAAATATAATTTTAGTTTTTACCTTTTTCTCGCTGTCTGCTTTTTCAAGACATAAAAAAGTTTCTCAAGTTTCAGAAGGTTTATCATACCGTAAAAGTTTGAAACCTAATACTTTTTTTTATTTTCCCCTTTGCTTCATTTTTTTAGAATCAGGACAGTCATACTCCACCAACTCAGACAACTTTTTTCATAAATTTTCAAAATATCAAAACATTAATACACACGTGCCTAATGATTTTTAACATTTTCATTTATATCATACAGCTTATCCAAATCATTTTTCATTTGTTAAGTCAAACTATATTTTATGGATGCATATTTCAAAAATTCGTTTCAAGTAAAAAGTGTTTATTAAATCAAATATTTTGCCCAAATTTATAAATGAGCTTTTTCAATTTGTGGGAAATTAAGTGTTAATTCGTTCAGAATTTACTTCACTGCACTTTTAATTTATTTTCTTTATATATTACTTATTTATTTTTACGTAGATGGATCCATTTCCCCAAAAAATTAAACGTTTCTGGGTTTTTATGAATATTGCTATTTATAGGAGAAACATTTTAAAAGTACATCACATGCGGAATGCGGAACTATAATTTGCACGTAATTTTGCCTTTAACAAAATGGATGACGTTTATCCTTTATCATCAAGTAGGCTTCTCTTATGTTTAATAAGTAATTAGCGTTTAATTATCGAATGCGCCGCTCCGTGTGACCCTAGGCACGCTAACTTACCTAATTATTCATACACTCAAATGCGATTAGTGTAAATCCATCTGTTCCAACGTTAATTTGGTTAATTTAGTTATATTGTTTTAAGGGTTTTATTAGAACACATCTTATTATAATTGCAACAAATTGAAAGGATGAAATGTGTTAATTGGTGCCTTTTTTGAACTTGTTCATTAATTTTATTATGAGAAAAATGTTTAGGGAATTTTAGCAGTTGAATACTAACAGAAGAATGATAAAACGTGACACGACTTCGGCTTTTCAATTACTGGAAGGGATAATAGAACACTTTACGAACTAAATAGCATAAGATGAAGCTCACTTGGTATATACGTGTGCATTGACCCCCAATGTTAGGCGTCATTTGTCACAGTCGCTTCCTCCTCCGGCAACACCCAAAACTTGAAAAAAGACGAAATAAGACCTGCCATTTTATCGTGTTTTTCCGAACTCCATGCTCGCTGGGGATATCAGAGGGCGTCGTCCACGTGCCGTGACCCGACTCCGACTTCGTCTTCATTTCTCATACCAATCTTGACGCCATTTCATAATTTCCTCTGGGAGCCCGAGTCAAATACTCGTAAATCACTTTTCAACCCGTTGGAAATTTTTTTTCTCCCGGAATGAGTCACAAACTTTTCCCTGACAAAATGTATGCATACATATTTATGAAGGTCAACAAGTAATCATCGAATCAATGCGGTAACTTTCTTTCCTCTTTTCTTCTTTATTTTCGTCGTATATATTTTCAAATCCTTTACTTAAAAACACACTTCATGCTCTGCATATTTTTTATAAATGAATCGACATCCAATTAAAATAACTTTCACAAAAACACATCGAAAACAACAGGCTTGTAGTAATGAAGAAAATATTATTGTCGAATATTTACATTAGTGATTAAGCGTATTTATTTACACATCTATTTACCGACAAAGCTCTTCAAATGTTAATATACAATGTAAGATAACAATGATTCAATTAACATCCAATCGTTTGCTGTATATAGAATCATTTACTAAATTAATGTAAGTTCATATACATCAATTATGATCGAAAAAAGACATTTTTTTCTCTAACTATCGAGGAATGTGTCTTTTTTATTAGAATTTCGAAGAATTATGAATAATTTATCAAGTTAAGAAAAATATGAAAGTCGTTTTTCATTCAACTACTTACACTTATGATTTCAAACCTAGTGATTTCTTTGTTTAATCTAAAGCCCATCGAAATCGTTAACTTGTTTAAATTAAATTGAAAAATTTTACTTTTCTTTTTTTCGCAAATATTGTCCCAAGTATTGTTAATTTATATCAATGAAAACTGCCCCAGATGATTTCGTAAATTTATCGTAAGTTAAACAAAGCCCATGATTTTTAAAGAGTAAAATCGCTGTTTTTAATATTTTAAAATACATCATTTCTAATAATAATAAGTTGGGAAAACAACAATATCAATTTAATTGCAAAAAAAATTGTTTTATATAAAGGGTCTTATACCCATCTCTCCCGAGGAATATGGAGTACAGTGGGTACGAATCCTGCTCGTGCCATTGACTTTCTTATCTCAACTGAAAACCTTAATTAATTGTAAGATATTAATTGGTTAAGCGAACCACGAAACTAGTGAATTTAATAAGTTTAAAATGAAGTATGCTTCATTAAAGCTCTCCGTGGCCATTTCATTTGTCGCCGAGAATCAAATTGATTACACGTCATTTGAAAAATGGCAAAAAGGAGGGGTAATTCAAAAGGTGAGGTTGAGATGGGAAGTTATTGTCGAAGTGGATCGAGGTCACGATAGCTCAAGTGGTAGAGCAGCGGCGTATCAAGCCGAAGATCGTGGGTTCGAATTCCTCGTGCCATTGACTTTTTTATCTCAACTAAAAACCTTAATTAATTGTAATTTATAATCGTGAATGATATGGTTTATCCCTAATTATCCTGAGAAATATCGAGTACTATGAGGCGTTGTCACCGAGGACTGGATTGTGAATGTAATTTATTAGTTAATCTTTATGTAACGTATTGGTTGAAATGAAAAAACTAGGTTCACGAACGGGATTCGAACCCACGACATTCCCTAAATACGCCTCTGCTCTACCTCTTGAGCTATCTTTACTTCGATCCACTCGGACATCAACTCCCCATCTCAACGTACAAACTTTCGAATTTTCCCTCCTTTTTGCCATTTTTCATATATGTTAGAGAGAATGGGTGGGGCTTATCCCCAATTATTCCGAAGAATATCGAGTACTCTGTGTAGGTGTGACCAATAACTGGCGTGTGAATCTGATTTATTAGCGTGAATGGCATAGTTTTCCCTAATCTTCTCGAGGAGTATTGACTACTAGCTTTATAACACGGCGTTGCCAATATATAATTGAATATATACAATCAATGATATAATTTAATATCATTGATTGTATTTAGTCATCATATTAGATATTAACATATGCAATATTATTTTTGTTTTTGATTACATTGCGATTACTTGAAAATACTGTTGTATTGAGCGGTAAATGTAATGATTCTATTTAGTATATATTCAAACATCAAATTCCTTGGTTTCCTGGATCATGCGACGTATAATTCCCCATGAGAAAACCCAGGATTCTCCAAATTCAATCCGCATAGTAGCATTGATTGACCTTGTGATTTCTTTATCATTGCTGGAAAAGTCAGTTTAATTGGAAATTGCCATAATTTGAATTGGAAAAGCACTTCTGTTGGTATCATTGGTATAAGTTGTATTAGCGCGAATATTAATGTTATTCTACGAACAATATGTTATCGTATTGGTGGTATTTTAACAACAGCGAAATGCCATTCTACAACAGAGTCAGAAAACCTGAACGTAAGATTAAACGTAATTTTATACTACAGCTAAATCATCGCAATAAGTACTGAACAGTACGAAACTTACAAAACAAATAAAAACGCAACAACTGACAAACCTGACTAATCAGATTATTGATTTACACAAGCTCAAGTCCGCAGATGTTTGTGCATGAACAGACATGTGCAGAGTAGAGCCTATCAATTCGCGCAGTCCACCAGCAATTCTGGTTTGTAATTTACAGTAAATAGTTTGGGCTCGGGGAGCTGCAAACAGGTTATAGGCCATTTCGTCCCTGAACGCAATCATTTCCTTTTAAAAAACATCCATACTGTCACTATAGGAGTATCTATTTCATGGATTGATTTGTACCTGTATTTTTTACGTTATACAGCTGTATAGTCCAGGCGTTGCCCAGGGGGATATTATAAAATTTAAATATTATTTTGAGTATGTACTTGAGTATGTACGCCTTGATGAGGTGTATATATAAATTAAATGAACTTAATTTAAAATTTATATGTGTGCAAACTTTATTCATACTTTCAACAACCACAACTTGATGCAAATTATATTCAAAATTTGAATTATCCTGAAATGCAATAACATCAAGTTCATCAATTGATTTAATAGATACATTTACATGCGTAATATTCCTACTCAATTTGCTTCATTTCGTTCTTTGTGATGTGAGGATTCAGTAGAGTTCTTAGTGAGTGTGACGTACGAAATATATTTTGTTCATTTCGTTGTGCTGTTTCTTCTTCTGTTTCATTTTATCTTTTATCTGGAATTCATTTGGAATATTTGTGCGACGACCAATATTTTGTCGTTTTAAACAACACAAAATGCAACTCCTACAGGGATTCTACAACAGCAGTGACAAAAAAACATAATGTAAGATGCAACATTCATAATAACCAAAATCATCGCAATTAATTACAAAACATTGAAAAAGTAAATATTACGGAACTTCGCAACCTCGTATTTTATAAAATTCAGAATTTTAATAAGTCCTAATGGCAAAACAGGAGCACATAATTTAAACTTACCGAGATCCGTAAAGCAATGTTTAATAATATTTTACATAATGTGTAATTGCTTATGCACATACCTCTAAAAAAAAGTTGTAGTCTTTATCTTTGTTTACTAGATAAACATTCACTTTGAGCACTTTTCTCAATTCCGATTGTTTGGCCTAGTGGAAGGTCGTCGGTCCGGCCACATGCCGGTTGTTCGATCTTCTTCCTATGACTGCAGCTTATAGTGAAGATACAACAGTGAAGTTTGTATCTCACTATCTTTACATCAGCAAAACCATAGAAATGATAAATGATGGAGTGAGTGTGGTGTTCAATACTTTTTAAAAGAATAGTTCCTACTCACAGTAAGTTGTTTTGCAACGATCCGGATTTCGAGCCTTATCAGCGGTTCACTTTGGCAATTCATGTCGAGAGACGTGGTTGTAGAAGTCCTTCGACCTGATGATGAGCTAAAAGGCTCGAAATCCGGATCGTTGCAAAACAACTTACTGTGAGTAGGAACTATTCTTTTAAAAAGTATTCAGCAAAACCAATTCTGTAGTCTTTGCGACTGTATTGCATTAGTAGTTTAGCAACTATACCCGATTCAGTAATTTTTGCGACTACAGAGTGTTAGCGTAGTTTTTGCGCCTATTCACTGTTACGCATCGGAATTTGAAAGACGTTGGAAACGTGTATCATACCGGGAGCCGAAGGCCCGTTTGGACAACTGACAGCTGTGAAACAGATGTGAAAATGGACGCCACAAATTCCTGAAGTCTCTTCTTTTATAAATCCTGACGCCCAATATTTAAATGACCAATGTATATTCTCTAAACCCCGGCACTAATAAAAACAAAGCGTGAAAGTTTCATCGAAATCGGTTCGGTAGTTTTCGGTTTTATCATTAACACATATATAAACATTCAATTTCATATATACAGCGTATTTGGCTACTCGTATTACAAACTTTGCTCGTAGATTCTACTTTAAAAATAGAACCAAAAAGTCTAATTAACACTCAACCTCAGCAGCTTCGGAGTTATTCCACTTTTTCTGATTTTTTAAGATTTCAAGACCTTCTTCAAATAAACAATGATAACTCCAAACGTAAAAGGCTTTGAACAAATCCGTTGATACAATGAAAACTAACTTATATTTCTAATAAGACGTGATTAATACTAAACTTGTAAACGTTCGTGAAATAAATGTTTTAGTAGCGAGAATTTTGAAAAATATTTTTTTAAAGTTGAAAAACTTACTATGGTAATTCTAAACTTTCGAAGCCGAGAGATCAGCAAATTTCAGAAAAAGTACTATAATTAATATCCTTTTAAGTGGTTTAATTATTTTTTAATTACTTTTATCAAAAAAGCAAAGATGGAGAAATAGATGGAGGAAAGGAAAAAACAGCGCTCTTTAACCCAAATGAAAAAAAACGCTTAATAAATTCATTCAAAATGTTTATAACTTTTAATTTTCCACCTTAAGCCTCGTTTTTTCCTCCATCAATTTCTTCATCTTTGAAAAAAGTAATTAAAAAAAAATTACACCACTAAAAGGATATCAAATTGAGTATTTTCTGGAATTTGCTGGTTTCTAGGTTTGAAAACAGAAGTTTATAATCACCATAGTAAATTTTTCAACTAAAAAAAATATTTTTTTCAAAAATCTCGCTACTTATTTATTTAAATACACTTATTTCACGAATTTTACAAGTTTAGTATTAACCACATCTTATTGGAAATTTAACCCAATTTTCATTGGTATCAAGGGATATGTCCAAAGCCTTTTAGTTTTGGAGTTATCACTGTTTATTTGAAGCAAGGTCGTGAAATGTTAAAAAAAAAAAAAAAAAAAAAAAAAAAAAAAAAAAAAAAAAAAGTGGAATGCTGGAAAGTCGAAACTGCTGAGATTCGGACCACAGTTAATTAGAACTTTTTGATCTACTTTGAATTAGAATCTACAAGCAAAGTTTGTAACACAAGTAGCCGTACACCCTGTAAAGATTATGGGGTGGCGTTACCGAAATTGGTGTGTGAATGTAATTTGTTAGATCGAATGGCCTCTGAGGTGGTGTGGTTGATCATTTGACTAGACAATTTTATCTTGGTCTATTATTTTCTGTTATCCTATCCATAATTGACGAGGCCCAGAGTTACAGTAGGCTACAATATTGAAATACTAATTTAAAATTTGGTTACCATTTATATCATAAAATATCGTAACTTGGCTGAACAAACAGGAAAAGAAATTTGAAAACCAGTTATATTTACATTACGTAATTATATTTTAGATTATTGAAACGAAATAGCAGATTTTCCTTCTTTAATTTTATTTATTTATTTTTTGAGTTCATTCTTTCGACAGCATTTTAACCAATAAGTTTAAAAAATAAACAACCGTCATCGCTTAGGAACTTGCTAATTTAAATTATTGTAAAAGTTAATTACTTAACTTTCCTGAATTACCTGGTAAAACAACCATATAAAACTTTTACGTGGTAAGTTAACAACCATGTTATATATTTATAAAAATGTATTCTGTGAATTAATTTAAATGAATCTGTTGAAGTTGAATGAGTTTTAAATTTTTGTGAAAACAAAAAACAACCAATGTTAAGTATGTGAAAGTACATGAATAATCGAGTCTTATTCTCACAGTAATACAAAACATAGGATAAAGGGGGAATAACATTAAGAAAACATTTTCATTCAGCGACTTCTTAACCGAAAAGCCGTCGAACTTTGCTCCTACTCCTTCTCTTTTTTTATTAATCCTTCTCATAAAAATTCACTGGTGAAGTCTGGGGTGGAGAGGGTGCCGAAGTGTTTCTGAGATATTGACGGACTATTCAATCCAGTTAATGGAATAGGTAAGAATGTTTGCTTGCGTAAGGCCCAGCCCATTATTTCCACACGCGATTGTTCTATTATTGAAACACAAAACAAATTTAGAAATTTATCCACCACACCGAGTCGCTGCGCATAAACAATTGCACGTTCACATAAAAACACATACGCCCACGTTATATTTCTTCGAATTTCAAAAAGTAATCAGAACATTGGCTCATGAAGGTAATCGTTACGTACATGAAATTTTCAGTGCGTAATGATATCAGGTAATGCACCTGATTGTTACGATAGTTACGATGATTTTGATTATTATAATAAATAATTTAAAAATATTGACAAAATAAACTGCTAAAAAATGAATAGGGATAGTGCAATATGGTAGCATTTACTTTCCCTAGTATTTTATTTTTATTATAAATTGCATTAAATTTATTAGAAATTATTATGATTTTTATTGAAGAAATGTTAATTAAGGGATTTTGAAAAATAACAGATTTAAAGGTCATAATTCGGTTATTTTGTTTATTGGAGAATAATTTTTTAAAACAAACCTACCATGTATAACGTCCTCTGTTATTTAAAACTTATGTGCATTTTTTGAGCATACTGTTAATAGGGTTGTCACTAATTTTATAAGGTGTTTCACGCTGCACTCAGTTGTTGCAGGTCAACTGAGTTGCGGATGGTGATCTAAAACCTTCTCTGCAACGCATCTCACTGTGCTCTATGTGATTGAGGTCTGGAGGCAATGGGAAAAGGGACAGGTGGGAAATTGCCAGGTTTTGTAAACAATGGTGAACAACTCTGTCTCTATGAGATCTGGCGTTGTCATTCAGAAATTGAAAAATCCGTGGCAGTGAGATCCCTGGTTTGAGTGATGTATAATTTCTTGGACATAGCGGACTGTGGTGAGGTTGCCGTCAACAATATGGAGTCAAGGTCGTCCTCGAGTGTAAATCGTGTTCATGAACTGGGGCGTTGTACGCATCCCATTATCGGCGCCTGCTATCACTATGCAGACAGAAACTTGACCTATCAGTAAAAATAACAGCATTCCGATTGATGTTCTCTTCTAATCGCTCGCTGCACTATATCCTTTAGGTGGTGGTTAGCAGTTCCACTTTAAACTAAACCGCGGCCGGAGCGGGTCCGGTAGTTTCTACGCTAGGGAAGCCCCACTACTTGGGTGTAGAGTTGCCTTCTCTATCTATGGAGTGCGCGGGAGACCAGGCTGATGGATTTCGCTTAGGTAGCCCATTGCGCGCGGCATACGGTTCGATGCTTAATGCGGACCCGACCACTCCGAATGGGCAAGCTGGGACCGAGGTTGTCTTGGGCCTTCGGCGCTGAACTGCCTCTACACCAACGCTGCGGCAGTAACACCCTTCTGTCGTATGCGGAGGTGCGTCAGCTTTCATCTTGAGAATCAAAACAGCCGATAAGGCCGAATAGGCTAGGTGTGGACGTAAAAGATCCTCATTATCCGTTTTAGGACGACCAAGTATACGGGAAGCAATGCATCATATCCTCCTGAGTTGATGATAGCGGGCTGTTGCTGCAGGTCGTCTCAAAGGGACCTACTATGTGACGACATCTTCCCACAAACGATTTAGTTGATAAAGGCCTTGCCAAAATATCTATTCCTTCTTTTAGGATCTGTCGGACTCTATGGAAAGGGTTCTGTCTTGCAGCAGTGACAATATTTCTGTCCTCCCTTAGCGTCGTTATGCGCTGAGATTCACTACCTGGCCTACTATTGGCAATTCCAGTTTCTCGGAATCGGGCTAAAGCCCGGGAGACCAAGCCCTGAGGAACGCCAACTGCTTCTGTGATATCCACGCCGGTGACCTCGATGACTCATTCTCACAAAAATCGAACTTCTGTTTCACGATCATGTCTTTCCATGGTTACTAAGAATACAACTGGATTAAAATGGAAAGAAGACAATAAAAGTGTTTGTATACAAAATGAATAATTATCATGTTTGCTATTCTTAGTAGTGAAAAAGTTATTAAAAGTGAGGATTAACATTAGTTTCTTTTTGGTTTGTATTTTTTGTTTTGTTTTATCCAACTAACAAGAATATTAATTTAATTAAAATTAATAGAATATGAATAAAGTACAAAATTCCCTGCTCATTTTTGAGCAGTATATAATAAACAAAAACACCAATTAAAATTCCAAAAGTCCAAATTCCACTCCGTTCGAAAGCTGATCAAAAGAGTTAACTCACTTTACTGAGCGAGCAATGAACCGATCAGAAAAAAAGAGCGGTAGTTCTGATGTCCCCTTCACTTCGATACCAGCTCTTAATATCCAATGTTGTCTCTACTACCACTCAACAACTCGACTTGTGACTTCACCCTGGTTGGCCCTCTAAGCATATTCTGTCCAAGCGTTTTCCTCTGCAGCCGTTCTTCGCTCCAGCAACTCTTTCCTTTCCTAATTCACCTCTTCACGTCGTCTGGAGTCGGCCATTCAACGTTCTTCCTCTTTCACGTCTCACCGCGGATTGAGCATTACGGTAGCCCTTATTTATTTATAGATTACACTCAGTTACAAGAAATCACAAAGTTTATAAATGAGCTCTGCGATTTAAAAAAAATGTGTTAAAATATTGTTATTTTATAATTAATAAAATGTGTTAAAATATTTTTATTTTATAATTAATAAAAATGCTTATTTTTATTATTGATGCTCTTTTTTTCAATTCGCTCGTTCACAAGAAAAATTGGAAAAAAATTACATGGTTGTTAATTGTTACTTGAACGATGTGTTCAATCTCCTTCTGTTCAAGGATACTATATTGTGTATATATTGTATATTTTTTGTTTTAAAAATAATTAGTATAAGTTACATGTAATTATTGTTGTTAAGTGTGAATTTTTGTGATCTGTACGTCGCGCACCTAGAGGGCCGTGAAGTGACGGGTTTTGTTGTTGGAGACGCGCTTGACGACCAGGTACAGAGACACTCTTCTTCGCTCCCGCACGTGTTCGAGGCGGTCACGCAAGCAGACTTAAAGACTGTGTACGAGTTACATCCGCAATTTATTCGCGACCGTTTTTTGTGCGTGTAGATTTTTCTGCATTTGTTTGTGACTCGCCGCTCCACTCGCTGACCTCACCCGTGAGTTTTTCGCTTTAGACAATTTACGTTGTTTCTTTTTTTTCCTCTTCGTTTTTATTAAAACTGTAAACTTATTTTATATTTGACTTATTTCGTTTGTATAAAATCTAAATTTAATTCCTTAATTCTTGTACAATTATAATTAATTTCAAAATATCGCCGTTTTGTTATTTATTTAAACATATACATTAATTGAATTGTAATTGACTTACAAGTGTTGTGGGCTGGTAAGAGTTAAAGTGTTAAAGAATTAACTTAACACTTAACAACAATGATTACTTGTAATTTATATTAATTATTTTTAAAACAAAAAATATACAATATATACAAAATATAGTATGCTTGAACACCTTCATTTATTTATTCGTTGTTTTATTGATATTTATTATTCGCAATAATAGAAAAAAGTTAAAAGTTCGTTATTTATTTTATATAACAACCCTGTAATTAAGATAAATGGCCTTTACGATTACCCCTGGCATGAATTTTAAAAAACCCATGGCATTATGGGTAAAATAAATTTGATGATCCATGAAAGGAGCTGATTCAATCCATGAATCGGTTTTGCCGCGAACCTTAAAAAGAGTGATTTTTCCCATCTCGTCTGAATTGACACGTTTCAGGCGCTAAACTACTAAACCCGAAATACAGATCGGCGTTCATGGATCTGTATCATTGAGCGCCGTGGTTTAATGTTGCACGCATGGGTTTGCCCGTATAAAATAAACTTCACGATATAAAAATCTGTTATATGTTTCTACATGTATGTAAAGTTACTTGACGGTAGGTGTGCCAAGATTGATTGCAGATTAAACTTCCAGCCTCCGGTGGAGTTTTCCCGCATTTTCATTTCCTTTGATGTCAGTTATTTAGCCCCGGGCGATTCCTAGCGCGAACGGGTTCCAACGCGTCGAACACGTAAATAATTACGTTGAAATCAATAAACAACGTGCCGCGCCTATCCGTCGTACTTCTATAAAATTGGCTCAGTTTATCACTATGAGCGATGGCGGCATATTAGTTTCCTCCGAAAGTTGGTTGGTGTGAATAAATGAAGGGTATAATAATATGGAAATTGGATTCGCCGTATTGCATCCACAGGCAGGTGAGAAATTGCAACTCTGGCTTTTGCACATTTGCATCACCTCGTGAATTTCTTTCCGTTGTTATCTAGTAAGCACAACCATTGTCTATTTTACCTCCATTTATGTTTTCAAATATTTACCAACTTCCAAATATTTGACAATGTATATAAAACATATTAAGCTACTGGTATATTTTGTTCTACACTAATAAGTAAGCTTAAATCCTGTTATCTTTTTATACAAATTTGATTTTGTGTTAATATATGTGAACGTCGTTTTTACCACTAAATTCAGTTCATTTAAAGCGAAATTCCTTAACGATTTTTATTGTCCGCCTTTAAAATAACTCTGCGAATGAACTAATTATATGTGTGATGATATATGTAGTTGAAAATATTTTACAATATACACTATAAATTTGATAGACAATAATGTATTAAAATATAAGATTGGCCGTTTTCGAACATATGATTTTTTGGTATTTTGATCTCAGATATGAACCGTCCTCACGCCATCTTCAGTCATAGATCTCTACATTTCTAGATGTTACAAGTTCGCATAACCACACAACTATAAGATAAACAAAACAACAAATTTTCACTGTAGGAAAATATACAACCGATTAAGAATAGACCATGTCCCACTTAATTCAAGGGCATAACAGCTGGATCGATATGGCGAGAGCGTAGTAATTCAGCCCGATATGAAGCCTTATGACGCTAAAAATGCGTTAAAACATGATTAAAAGAAAAGTGGATCGACGGTGGGCCGAGCACTGTCATCAAGGGCCATTCTCACCAGATTTGGAATAGGCCGTGCGAGATTAACCCACGTACACTTACTTTTGAGCGAAAGCCCGCTATGATAATTGTTCTTGAAATAGCAGCGAGTAATAGGGTGTCCCTTGTTACGATTCTTTAAACAGGGTTGTTATTGTGCATAGTAATGATATTTCTTTCAGGTTTGAGAACAAGGAAACCCTTATTTGATACCAGCACATAAAGGACACCATGGCAATGAAGAGGCGGATAGCCTGGCCAAAGAAGGCTCCAATACTGCGTTTGTCTGGCCACAACCGAATGAGTTGAATCTATGAGCACTGGGAAAGAGAGTATTAAAAACTGGGGTATGAAACAATTCTTTAAGGAATGGAGTCTATCACCCCGACACGGGCAATCGAAAGAATTTGTTAAGGTGATCAAACTAGCAGAATCGAAATGGCTATTCTCTATCTCAAGGAAGGGAATTAGGAGGCTGATAGGTATCCTGACGGGCCACTGCCCACTGAGAAGACACCTCTCCGTAATGGGTATTCTACCAGATACCTTTTGCCGTTTTTGCGAAATAAAAGAAGAAAAGGCAAGGCACTACCTCGCAGAGTGTGATAGGTATGCTAGGTCTAGATTTGAAATCTTTGAAGGAGAAGACATCACCAAATCACTCCCCGAGATTAATTGGTCCAAAATCTTGGGGTTGTGAATAGGTCCAAGAGATTTATGCAGGACACGTTAGCCGACCAAGTCCCGGACCTTTTTGGGATGGGGTACCAGTCTACCCAGTCATTGAACCCCTCGGGTCTTGGTCGCCCACCCTGCATAATATATAATATATAGTAGTATAGTTGTATTGAGTGTAAATGCATTTATTAGCGTAAATGTGTAGTGTGACGGAGTTCGTTGGGAATAGCAAATACCCGATTTATCCTCAATTAGGATAGTTACAGGTATGAATGGTGATGAAAGAATATCTAGTACTACAGCACTTTAACTGAGTGAATGGTATGTAAATAAGAAAGAATATATTTAAGAGTGAGTGAGTTTGTGTAGAAATTTAAAAACTGATTGCTTTGGAGGCTGAAAAGGCACTTAAACATATAAGGTTGAGGTCTCACCTCGGGCTGCCGACACCCAAGATGGGTGATTATCGAGGCTTACTGGTAATTTATTGTAAAATACAAAAGCTTGAATTACCGGTAGTTTGCGAAAAATGAAATGCTCAATTCTGTACACTCGTGAATGTATTTACTTGCATATGTAGATTTGAGCCTATATTAATCGGTAATATTTTTAACCATATACGCTCATTTTGAAATATCTTCATTTTTATTATATAAATTATGTTTAATATACTACTCCTTAATTACTAAGTAATGGTACTTTCTAAGACTAAAAACAGAAGAGAAATGTGTCTGATTTTCAAAACAGTGACGATAGACAGACCAAAATTGGAATCGGCCAACTTCAAGTTAGTCACTTCTCTAAAAACTCAATATTATAATGGCTATTTTTTCACATTTAACACATGCAGTAGAAATTTTGACCATTAATGTTATTACCTATTCTTCAAGTCAAAAGTTGTAAGTATTTAAATAACTGTGTAACAATAAATAAAGCTTCAAACCTTATTGAATTTTTTTACAATCATAGTCTTTAAAAGAATGACACGTTTGTTTTGATTTTTAAACAAAACTAAGTTCGAATCCCTCCGAGTTTTGAGAGCCAATGCTAAAAATTAAAATATACGTACAAAACTCACCTTTGCTGGAATCTGACTCCCTGAGGACATTCGGCGTGAAGTTGCCAATTTGCACGACATTATTTATTATTACTCTATTTGGCGATTGCCCCAGGAGCCAAAGGCATTCCGAAAATCCTTTCCAGACGAAATTAAAACCCCATTTCAGATCGATAGGCCTAATATCCTAACCATATTTCTTGATTTATTGTTGAATTAACACTTTTCGTAGAAACGTTACAAGAATCTTAAACATTTTAATGGAAGCAAAGTTTTTAAACCACCTTCAAATCTTGTGCAATGTTTTTATACCACTCCTTCAAAGAATAGGGTGCAACGATACAAATTGTATGCAGTATCTTGTTCGTCGAATCATCATCAATTTACCAAACTCGGTAAAGTTATTGAACGTTTATTGTTATAATACACCGTGAAAATTTGTTCAAAATTGCTCAGAAGCTTCATCCCCAAGAGACTTAAACTTCCATTGCAACGGTGTATTCCATTATTACAAAAACATCTTACACAACTATAAATTATTTAAAATAAATATAATTATGAGCCAGAAAATTTGTAATATCTGAAAGAAAGAATCTTATGAATTTGAATTATCATTCATCTACAAAGCTGTACTAAAAGCAAAAAATCAATTTTACGGATAAAATTCATAGTAAAGACGATTAAAAAACAAACCAATTATACTGTAAGAAAGTTCCTTTAAAATATTCATCTAAAGAGATTTAAGTCTCCAGTTAGACCTATAGGCAAAAATTTCCACCAAATTGATGTTTTTTCAATTTTCTCCATAAAAGAAAATGCTGACCTTACTTTATCGCATTGTTTTTACCAATAAATACTTGTTTATATTTTATTTTAAATTGGAAATAACAAATACAGGTAAACCCACTTCATCTTAATGAAAAACAAGGATAAGAAATTGTTCAATGTTTAATTTTGAGGGAATTTAAAAGGTTTACTTAGCTTCATTTGAATTCTGAAGCAACAAACTGTTTAGTTATCAACTTTGTTTTCTTAATGTCAATATTTAAACTTAAAAATATTACTTACTGCTGAGGAGGTTGCGCATTGTTTGGCACTTATTGATGATGGACGTTCCATCAGGTATGCGGCTATTGTCATTGAAATGTCCTACGAAACATGGCGCAACGCCTTTAGACGTTTTCGAGAAACTGGATCTACCAAAGAAGGGCCGGTTCTGGAACCACAGGATGAACATTTTTTGACTGGGAATTTTGGGAAACCGGCACCTTGCTGTTGTTTAAGCGATTCGTCAGCTCCAGAAAGTTCGAGCTGCCCCAATTTCTGAACACACTGCTCGAAGAAGATTAATTCAGTACGGACAGATGGCTTTTCGCCACGTAAGATGACCAGAATTCAGCTGAATATCAGAGTTGCACGTCTCGCATTTGGTCGAGGACGCAGCCATTAGTGTTTGGACGATTGGTTTCTTGTAAATTTACAGATGAGTGTAGATTTGCTCTACGATCTCCAGATGGGCGCGAAAGAGTGTTGGGAAAGTAAAATGAAATGGACGCAGCGGGTAATTTGCCCCAGAGACAACCTTTTCAACGTAGCTCATTGATGGTGTGGGCGGGAATTTCATTGGAGAGTCGCCCAAAGTTGGTTGTTGTTCGTAGAGGGTCTTTGACGGCCACTCGCTATGTGGGTGAAAATTTGGAACATCATTGCGTTGCCTATCCTCGATGAAATCAGCGACAATCCTATTCTAGTGCACGATAATGCTAAGTGATAATGCCACATGTCGCTCCCAAACAATCTTCTATAGCATACCGTCAGGGTTTTAGCCTGGCCAGACCGTTCTCCAGACTTGAACCCATTGAATTTTTATGGTATATCCTCAAGAAACGAATTAGAGCACGTCCATCACTTCCTGATACACTCCACTATCTTGAAAGAACTCATCGGGAAGAAAGCGCTAATTTCCAGTAAAGAGACATTTCCAGACTGGTAGAAAATATGTCGAGATGTACTTATGGCAAGAGGAGGAAATACGCGATATTGAAATGTTAATTAAAAATCCGAAAACAACATTAAAACAAATTCACTAATTTCATGGTCTGCTTGACCAATTAATATATTACAATAAATTAAGGTTTTTCGTTGAGATAAAAAAGTCAATGGCACAAGCGGGATTCGAACCCACGATCTTCGGCTAGATACACTTGAACTATCGTGACCTCGATCCACTCGGACACTAACTTCCCATCTCAACCTCACCTTGAATTTTCCCTCCTTTCTGCCATTTTCATTTGTCGTCGAGAATCCAATCCGATTACTAGACATTTGAAAAATGGGAAAAAGGAGGGAAAATTCAAAAGGTGGGGTTGAAATGGGAAGTTAGTGTCCGAGTGGATCGAGGTAACGATAGCTCAAGTGGAAGAGCAGCGGCGTATCTAGCCGAAGAACGTGGGTTCGAATCCCGCTCTTGCCATTGACTTTTTATCTCAACTAAAAACCTCAATTTATTGTAATTAAAACAAATTTTATTTGTCTGGCTTTATTTTCATTTTTCATTGCAATTTACATTTTTTTCGTTTTTAGTCAACACTCAATTATTAAACGTTAAAAACCCTGAAACATTGATTAATATATAAACATATATACAAATCAAGTTATATTAGAAGTGGGTGGAATTTTTCGCCTGGTATTGAATAATGGTACATTGTCTGTGATAAGGGGGCGACGAATAAATTTGTTTCAGATCTCTTTGACCACATCAGTTGAGCTTAGCTGGTATCAGATCGAGTTCAAAGTCTGCCGTCATTAATGATAGACGCTGAAGTCCAGGGCTTCGCCGGCTGCCGCGCCGCACCCGTTCACTAACAAACTAGGGAACCCCGAGCACGTTAGCCGCCCCCCGCGCAGCCGATTTGCATTCCTTCTCCCTTTCCAAGAGCTCGTTACAAAATTCGCCCTATTTACCCTCCGGGCAGAGTATCTCCCTCTAAAGTGTTAGGCGGCCGAGGCGGAAGTGCGGCCGCCTTATTTCCCCGCTCGTTTGAACCGAAATAATTTGTTGCCGCCGGGCGAAACATTAATTCCGAGCATGCATGACTTGCAAATTCGGAGAAAAAAAGAAGCAAGCGAGCGTGTATTGGTAGTAATCTCACGTTTGGGATGTTTTGAAACAACCTGGCCTAATTTGAAAGGGTCCTTGTGCAAAAAACTAAACTCAGAACGGTTCATCCAATCAATACATGATAAACAGTTATTAAATATACAGGCAAATAAAGACTAAACAATAATTAACTATCTCTATACTAATAATAAATACAAGATCATAAAAGAAAAATCATCGAACAAGAGGATAAGAAGCAATCTATAAATAATCTATAATGCAATCTATCAGCAAGCAATCTGCTGTCTAACGAATCCATGCCCACACTAGGTCATGCTATTCTATTGCGCCACTGTACATAACATCCTCAGATTCGAGAAAAGGTGAAGAAAACAAGAAGATAAGAAACTATGAACGTTCTGTCATTCATAAATCTAGACAGAAGTCAAGTAATATAAACAAGGCGATAAGAAGCAATCACGTAAAGCTATCAATTGTTAATGGCCGCACTACGTCACTGTCGTAGTACATTTGATCCCAAGATTCGAGCAAAAATGAAGAAAATAAAGGGATAAGAAACAATCATATAATGCTATCTTATGTCTCATATGACCATATAGAGTCAACTACGACAAATTTAGAAAAGAAAGAGGATAAGAAGCAAGCATAAATTGCTATTAAACGTAATCGATGTCCACGCTAGGTCATGCTACTCGATTCCGCCTTTGTACATTACATGCTCAGATTTGTGCAAAAGTAAAGGAAACACAGAAATAGTAATATAATATTATCTGACCTTATGTCTCCTAGGACCACACAACGTAATTGATATCTAATAATCACGTTTTCAGATCCGGGCATTCGTCAAAATAACGGGGAGATAAACAACATTCATGTAAAGATAATTAAAGCGGCGTCGGTGGCGGCAACGATTTTACTCACCACTGTAAGATAAAAGGTGGTTCAAATCCAATGGCTCTGCATTCAAATCCGGCATATTTCAAAAGGCCTTTTTGTTAAAAAAAAAATCGGCACCCGAGGGAACATCATAGCCTGTAGTTGAAATCCAACTATTCCGATTGATCCGTTATTGAAAGAATCGGGGTAAAATGAAGTTTACATACATGATAATTACAACCGATGATACAGCAGTAGTAGTAAAATGCTAGTGACGTGCATTAGAATAGCACATTTAAAAAACTGCAAATAAAAAAGTACTAATATTCCGAAAAACGTATATTAGATAATCTATGTGTATAATTGTATAATACGATTATGAAATTTTTTTATAAACTTAGCTAAGTTTCAGTTAATTAATTATTCAAGCGAACTAACAATATGTGTCAAACTTCGGCTTAAAGGGCGAACATCCTTTTTTATAAAGCAGCGTCTGTGACGGCCGTTGTTAAGGCAAAAAATGGGCAAATAAATTGACAGGTTTCTTCGGGAAGATGTGACAGAGCCACGCCCAAATCGGACAATTTACAATCCGCTTTAATGGTTCTGAAATCCAACGGAAAGTATCAATTTAACATTGATTTTACCTAGGTAAAACGCCCCATCAAAACACGCGTCCATTACTGACATTGGATAAGCGTTTGTTGACAGTTCAGGATGTGGAAGTAACCGCTTTCATCATGTTGGGCCGCCGTCGCTTCATTTACAACGGATGCTTTGTGGATCAACTGAGTACTTTATAAACGACCGAATGCTAACAATTATCAGTTTGATAAACTTCAAATAGATTGTTATCCTAAAAAAACTATATTATCACATTTTGATAATTCATATTTCTATTCAATAGGTTCTTATTAAAATTTATTATTTATTATATCCTTTATATTTGGTGGTCTGATTGACTAAATTACTTCTTTCAATTAATTAACCTTTTTTTGTAAGGTTTTGGTTGAAATAAAAAAGTTAGTGTCACGGGCGGTATTCGAACCCACGACCCAATAACCAAATCACGATAGCTCAAGTGTTTAGAGAAGCGGCATATTGAGCCGAAGGTCGTGGGTTCAAACCTCGCACGTGACACTAACGTTTTCATATCAACCAAATCCTTATATAAAAAGATTAATTTAATATTTTTCTTAACTCACGCTATTCCACAAACAGAGACAACGAAAAACACACTTTTATACGTATTCTTTATATATTTACGAACATCGATTTATTATATCCAGAATACTTTAAGGACAGTTAAAACCTATTGAAAATTATTATAATTTTAATGTAAAAAATTCGTTAGAATTAAAAGAATTTCTGAAAACAAAAGAATCTAAAAAAGATCACATTCTTGTTAGTAGAGATATTGTATCAATATTCGCCACAATTCCTGTCATAGAAGCGATTTATTTAATAATAGAAAAATGGAAATACATGCAATTGCATACTAAGCGAAATTATTACATTTTATTAACATTCTAGATACGCGTGTAAACAATTGCTTCTTTAGATTTAACCAAATTCTGTTGAAACAAATAAAACGTTTTTACAAGATGGCTATCTTTCATTGCGTTTTATTTTTATGCAGACATTTTTATTAATGAATTGTTCAATAAATTACTAAAAACTACAAAAATAAGGATAGATGTCGTAAAACATTATATTGATGATAATTACCATTACCCTTTTTAGATATGAAATTAAGCAGAAATAATAACGCCTTTGGTATTAATCTGTATAAAAATCGTTATGTTCTAATAGAGTTTAAACTCTTTTTCATCATGTCGAAAATTAATTGTTATGACCCATAGGATACAAAAAATACTAAACGTATGTTGGAAAAACTATAGAATTTTAAAAATTTGATTAAACTAACACAAAAGAAATAGCATTAATAAAAAAGGTTTTACAGGTTTGTAAAACAAAAATAAAAATAATAGAAAAAACAAAGGAAAATTACTGTGGCTGGATAATGTTTATATCAAGTTGTAAAATAATAGAAGTATTAATGTGCAAAAAGTTGAACGTAAGACCCATGGGTCAGTTTTAGTTTTGTTTATTTGACATTTCAATAATTATATATATTTGTTTCTTTAAAATGTATAAAAAACCTATAAATGAATAAAAATAAACGTGATGTATTGGTTAACTTGTAACGACTCATAACGTCATAAGAAAAAACAATTAAACAATTGAAATATCACAATCTATGTTATAAATTGTAACCCAATTGAAAGTTACTTTAATTTAAAGTTGTTTAATTTTAAATTGTAATTAATAGTTTTAATAATAGTTCACTTGTTTTTTAATATTGATGGTTTTTTGTTTAGTTTTAAGACATAAGAACTGATGGGAAGAAGTGGGCAACACCCCGAAATCCATACTTTTAAATAAATAATGTATACTTTTATGAATATGTGTTTGTGGTTTTCTTTGTCTGTAGAGTAGAGTGGGCCAAGATTAAAAATAAAATTTAATAACAACAACAAACCGCGAATTAACATAAAAAAATCAATTGTTATCATTTTTACAAAATTTTTATTTGCAAAAGATAACTTTATGGGACAATGAGGGAGACGCTAAGTAAAGAACTCTAATTTTTCAGGGGAAAACGAATCGATACGATGAGTGAATCCTGGAGTAGTCTTAACGTCTCAACTCGTTCTGACAACTCAGCTCAAAACGAAGATCAATACGTCAAACTTCCCAATTAATTATGTATGGTCCCCGCATTTTCTCAAACAATTTTATTCCATGTTCAAGGTGTTTTAGACGGTGTGTCGTTCACTGACGAGATATAGTTCTCAGCTTTGGGGTACCGGAACTTCTTAACAGTTGGATCTTCCAACCGTATATTTAAGAATTATTTCATTTCGGAATGTCACATCCAATATCATGCTTTACTAACAGACATGAAGCGATTTTTTTGTACATGCAAAAACCAATTTTTTTAAGCTCTCTTTGCCTGACTAGTCTGGATTAGAGGTAATAAATGGTAATTTCTTCTTATTCAGAGAGCTAATTCACTAAGTCATGATTATAATCTCGATGTGTTTTTGGCCTTAACAACCTTGAAGAATGATTTTCAAAATTATCGGCCTTTGAAATGTGGTGAAAATTGTGCCGAATTTGCTCTTAGCTTCTCTAGTTTTTATTGTACATGTCATTTTTCAACTTGACCACTAAAATCGAAAGTTGTCCTCTCGTAATTGACATTATATACTCGAACCCAGCGTTCAGCGATGACTGCGCTGCTCATTGTCCAACTCCTCTTTAATATTTCTGGATGAGCGTCCATTTTTTGGAAGTTTCGGTTGTTTTTTTTAAATAAGAGAGTTTAAGAAGCTTTTGTTTACAAATCTAAAACTCAATTACTCTATACGGACAGATCTGGTATTTTTGCGAGGATATCAGTGGAACATTGCAGAGACTGTTTTATTTTTTTAACATTGAGAACCACATTACTGTTCGTTTTTGCTGATTACTGATCTATAAAACTCATATCTTTAAAGCTCGTTCATATACATACATGTGCAGAATTGAGCCTACCTCTTCTCGAAGTCCTGCGGAATTCCAGCTTTTTTTTAATTACAATAAATTACGAGAAGGACTCACACCCCCTAGGGGTGTGACAGTTCGGTGTCATACTTCTCTCTTATCCGGGGGTACAAACTGTCTTTGTCGCAATCAGGTTACACTTACACCATTCACACTTACACTCATCTTTAAATGCATTCTTTCGTACTTACATACCATTCACTCAGTTAGAATGGTGAAGTAGTCCATATTCCCCCATACCATTTGCTCGTATTAATTACATAACTAACCTAATCGACATTCTATCTGTACTCATTATTTCTCCATCTGCCTTCTCACACTGCACATTTTTGCCAATAAATATGTTCACACTCAACACTGGCTAGGAAGACAAAACTATCATTATCATATACACGGGGGGGCCACGGTAACCGAGTGGTTAAGGCGTCAGACTCTCGGCTAGTAGATCCCGCGGTCGTGGGTTCGATCCCCACCGTCACCTTTGGACTTTTCTGACGCCTAAGGGGACCGGTGGCCGCAATTGAAAGAAATTGACACGGCAATGATCAATGGAAGGGGCGAGATCGGATCTCAGAGACCCTGAATTTGGTCCCAACCCCCTTCAAAAATGAGTTTCTTCGATGGAAGAACACCAGTACAACGGGGGCTCAAGTTCACATTTGTGGTGCGAGCCCTCCCCCAAATTATGGAGCCAGGGATAAAGTACAATAAGCTGTACAGCTCAGCTGCAGTGCTCAGGAGGGAACTCCTCCAGTCCCTGGTATCCAAAAAAAAAAAATCATATACACAATAACCTTTTTTTCCAAGATTTGGAACACGGGACCTTGATCATCGCTTCCGTGCTTAAGCACGATTTTCATATCGGGTGGCATTCCATTGTTGGGAAAGGAAAAACTTTTCTCAGCAAACCGTTGAAATGTTTCTAAGTCTTCATATTTTCTATATCCCCAAACTTGCCATCGTAACATGTCACTGAACTTGTGTCCGCTTAAAACACCTTCCATAGAACACAAAACTTGACGTGGTTTTAAATGGTTCTCCCGAAATTTTGTTAAAGTCTGATTTGCCTTATTACATTTTTTCCAACAAAAGACGGTAAAATTTAACTGTGTCGTCATGAGATCCTTAAATATTTATACATAATTTTTGCATTGCAATCTCCTGGTCAGACAATTATTAACTGGTATTTTTATAAACATTATTTGACAAATTTTTTAAAGTTGATTTGTCAATATGGAGAATATTTCCTGATCAATGATAAATTACTGATTACTGATTTATATAACCTCCTATCTGCACATGCATATAGATATATATACACACAAATACCCCGCTGACCTATCAATTCTTGCAGTCAACCAGATATCCAAATATTTACTTTACATCAAAGAAAAATATTTATTAAATTATTAATTTTATATTAGTTTTTCCTATCCCTCGAGGGCAGGATTGAAAATGTGTTTTCATGTAATTAATTTAATTGGAAAAGGGTCTCGCGAATGTTGAAATATTTCCACTGGAGAATGCCGGACGATTTAATAAATATAAAATTTAATATGGTAGCCGGCCAATCTCCGACCCCTTGTTCTTATTACTTAATAATTATTTGAGTAATGGTATACCGATCGGTGCACATGACATTAAATAAGCTTTGTCCCAGATCGTTGAGAAAAATTAAAGAATAAGTAAAATCAAACTATTTTTGATCCGATAATCATTGTTCCTTCATGTTACATACATCAAACATCATATGTACTTCAATAAAATCAATATTTTTGATAAATGACGGCACCTATCATACATAAATGAAACATTTTTGCGTTAATCATGTACAATTACAGACGTTGTTTTACAAATAGATTTACCTGTATGAAGACAAGAGTTAACAAAAGGAATAATAATTCGCAGGAAACTAGAAATGGTTTTGTTAGGTGAACGTTTGCGATAAATATAAAAATTATTACCTTTAATAGTGCTTACAGCACTTTTAAGAAAACTTTTTTATAACGATATCTGAATATTTCATTCACTTTATTATCACTAATGTTTTTAATAATTTATTAAATAATTTAAAAAGACCAATTGATAATTAATGTACAGGATGGTACTATGTTAGATATCAATACTGTCATTGTGGATTCACTAAATAAAAAATATTTTAGTTCAAATATTAAAAAAATCATATCTCAGGAAAGAGTCAGGACACAAACCTCGTTTTGGTTTTGTATAGTGAATCCACCATGGCTGTATAACTACCATGGCAAAAATAAAAATTTCTCCAGTATATTTTGTCGTGTAGTGAAACATGTGTCAAGATATTACACATATATTTACTGAAATCATAAATAAAGCAACGATGCAATAATATCAAAGTTCTGTTAATTAGGTCAATTATATTAAAACTTTAAAAAAATATTTTTACCAATGTACCTTTAAAAAAGCTTGTTTATAGAGTAGAATTGATCCGTAAGTTCATAATTTTTTTTGTTTTTATAGGTTTAAGTTGCTTTGGTTATGTTCAAATTCCAAGGATTATTACTCAAATTTGTACCATCCATCAATCCTATACTACATATAAATAAGTCTATGGCATGACCAATTTTGAATCTGCTGTTTCACGAATTTTTCATACTTTAAATCACTTTCTCTTTGTTTCCGATTTATTTAATGAGAAACGAAATTTACTCACTGAAATTTCTAATAAAACTATTTGACAATATATCTATAAATACACTATAAATTTGATCTTCAATCTTTTCATTAATGCGTGTTGAAAACGGAAAATATTATTAGCCATTTTGTCATTTATTGTTTATTGTTGCAATGTATGAAAGTGAAATTGTGTTGCAATTGTGTCATTTAAATTCATGTTAAGATTATGCAAGTTAAAAATATATTTTCATGATTAAATAGGGTTAGTTTTTTATTATCTATTTGAAAATTTTGGAACATTTTTCATAACAGCAGACTCATCTCCACTTATATTATAATGCATAAAACATTTTTATGATAAGCAATGATGTTCAGCATATAAACTAAACTCTGGTTTGATGATTTTTAGCCTCAAAGGACAACAAATTAATTGTTACTTTTGTTTTGTTTTAAATTACTAAATTATTTAATTTCGGTATTTGCGAACCGAAAATTGTTCCTGGGGGAATCACGCTTTATTGTGCATAAATCCAGATCATCATGATTATCGAGATCATAGATCATTATTCTCAATAACCAATGTTATATCGGGAAATTGTTGCGAAATTTTTCTTTTTTATACCACAAACATATAATTTATTATCGATACGTGAAATATACTCTTATGGAAAGAAATAACTGGTATTGGTTGAAATAGTTGGAAAAGATTTCGTTTGTCTAAAAAACAATGTTCGAAAAAACATTTTTAAATCGGCTTCGAAAATCATTTAAAAAATATACATTGATGAGTACCTGTCCATTTCAAATAAATAAGACCGTATCGGTATCCCATAATCCTTGAGAGTGAATCAAAACATTTTTGCTCATGAGAAACTAAACAAAAAATTTAAGTTAACGTGCCTCGAAATTTCCAAATTAATATGTCTCATAAAAATACCTCAATAAAAAAATATTTAGGGGGAACAGAAGTTAAACTCACCCTGTATTTCTGAAGGGAGTAATATGTTTTATAAACGAGCACAAAAACTTTGTAACATAATTGTATTTTGAAAACCTAAATGCTTGATTACATAAAAATATTTAAATATTATTGTAATAATATTGCAAAAATATTTTACTTTTTCAGTTTTTTTATCAGCACAATATATATAATTACTTTTGCATGAACTATGATCACCATTATTCAGCCAGAAAAATCATGTTTCAATCCAACTATTATTTATTATCTTATATTTAAAAAAAACTTAGCTGAAGCAGAAGATTCAGACAGCGAGATTTTCTTTTACAGTTATTAGAAGAATAAGTTCTTTTGGAATATGCCATAAAAAAATTTATTTTCTAAACTAAAAAATAAATAGAATTTCTTGAAGAATTATATTATATCCTGACATAATATTGAAATTTATTTTTTAAATTTGAAAATCTAAAAAAGTTATAAGAATTGTTTTAGGCAAGAAAGGAAGAAATAAACAATGAAATGACATTTGCGTAGGGAGGTTTGCGTCCTTAAGAAATTTAATAAATAGGAGATTGGTGGATGGGACCGGCTTGGTTTTGCCTCAGGTCGGATTTCGGCGAAATTGACTCCAGTTTTCTGCTGTTGGTCCTCGCAAAACTGGCAGATAATGAAGAAGGGGTAGAAGGGGCTGATCGTGTAATTGCTCCGATTGTAGATCCGAGGAGACAAATATTGACAGCCCGACACCGCGTTCAGCAAATACGGCTAAGCCCCGGCTTGACTTAATCACTACAGGATATTACTGGCTGTGTGCTAACCCCGCCGTAGAACAACGGTCGACTCTCAAATGATCGGATTATCACAAATCCGGTTGAACAATGAGGTATTAGTGTAACAAAAAGATAACTAAATTTGTCATTCTTGCTATTTTTTAATTTATATTGTTATCCCTAATGATGAAAAATCTATTTTGGCTTTAAAAAACTTATACAATTCCTTACATATAAATAGTACATTTACATTTATTGGTCAATTGACCAAGTTACTTCTTTCAATTAATTATTATTTTTATGTATGGTCTTGGTTGAGATGAAAATGTCAGTGTCCCTAGCGGGATTGTCCTGATTACACGACATTTGAAAATAGCAAAAAAGAGGGAAAATTCGAACGGTTGTAGGTTGAGATAAAAAAAACGAATCCCGCTCGTGACAGTGACGTTTTTATCTCAACCAAGTCCTTACATAAAAAGAATGATTAATTGAAAGAAGTAAGTAACTTGGTCAATTGTCCACTAAGACATAAATGGATTAATATTTAGTGAGTAAAAGAAGTATCACTTCACTAAACAGCTCCCCGTTGCCACTTCATAAGTCGCTGAGAATCGAATCCTGATTATACAACATTTGAAAATGGCAAAGAGGAGGGAAACATCAAAAGGTGAGGTTGAGATTGAGAGTTGATGTCCGAGAGGCTCGAAGTCACGATAGCTCAAGTGGTAGAGTAGAGGTGTATTTAGCTGAAGGTCCTGGGTTCGAATCCCGCTCATGACACTGACTTTTTTATCTCAACCAATACCTTACATAAAAAGTATAATTAATTGAAATGAATAGTACAGTAGTAATTAGTAATTAATTTATAGAACTATTGATGAATGGACCCTTTATGGCCATCATTTTAATATGTTCCAAACTAAATAGATTGTTGCCGTTACATTACTTAAAACACACTTATTTTAATGTAAAAAAAAAATAAAATAAACAAGATCAGAAATTCACGAGTTTTGTTAAAAATTATGTAATTATGAACCAAGATAGAGAGTGAAATTTCTCCGCGGTTTCGTAGATACCAATTTTCAAAAAGTTTTTGATAGATGTCCTAGTAACGGCTCAAGGTTAGTTCAAGATATCAGACAAAAACGTGCACCCAGAGACAAATACAAAACCCTATGGGACCTCTATGCGAGGTTCAAATATCTAACGCCTAACTTAGTTGTTTAATTAATTAATTTATATATTTTATCTGTTTGTATATTATTTATTTCTTCATGTATTTATGTACCTATTTATTATTACCTATTTATACTGTTTTGATATAAATGTATGTGTGTATGTCTATATATATGCATATTTATTTTTTATGTATTTATATTTATTATTTATTTAAATAAACTAGGGCCTCATACATAGATTTACTTATTCGTATCAAAATAGGAATTATTAATCGTAGGGTTGTTTTTTTTTAATTTTTCTCCATCATGATTAGCAATGACAACTAACTTGCCAATTATTTGCATGGTGAATGAAGGTATCCTGGGGTCACTGTGTATAAAATGTATTTGTTTGATACAATAAAAATAAATTAACATTGAAAAAATTTGATCGCTTGAAAGAAAATTCACTAAAACACCGTCCTTTAGAGATTGATTAAAATTTAGTTAAAGGTTTATTACCTGAATTTGCTTTTAACGACGCCCAATACATCCTCTGGCCCCGTGGAGGGCCGGAAGTCTGTCTCCTTGGCAATGAATAAATAACCGACCGATTTCGCCTTGTGAAAAGGAATCCCATTCAATTCTTAAAAGCAATGAACGATGTCTAACCCGTGTCATTATGATGTCCTACAAGTGTTAGCATACAGGTCAGGAGAACGTGATGGCGAGTTAATTGTACCATCCTCCAAGTAATAGGTGACAACTCGAGCTATATCCTGTCGAACATTAACCACGCATTAACACAAAGTTGTCTCCAATGAAGCAAGTGGGAACACAGCTTTTTGAAGAACTTCCTCATTATACATTACTGCAGTCAATGATCTAGTTTGTATGTAACTAGTTTAGTACGGGCATGGATGTTGTTTCCACCTTATACCATACCTGTCTGTCTTTGAAAAGTTATGACTTACGAATGTCACATGAGCAAAACGTTCCACACGTCTTCTACACACATGGTCATGGTCATATGTTCACCACAAAACAAACCAGCATTCATCTGTGAAGAGGACAGCTCCCTGTTTGTCAAGTGGCGAAGCAAGATGTTGATCCGAGCTTCTCTATTCCTCTCCAGGAGAACAGAACCTGATGCGGGAAATCTAGACACAAAGCCTTCTGAGCACTGATTTAGACCTCACCCTCACATTACGGAGCATTTGGGGATGATCACTTATCAGTGAAGCCGTTAAAAGACGATTCCGTAGTGCGGGTTAGTTTAAAGAGAAACAAAACTTTCGTCTGTAGCCGCTGTATACCGCGATACCTTTCCATCGATCGAGACTTCCGGTGGTTCTAAACCGCTATAAACCATCATGGATCGTAAATTGTAACGAGGTTCACCCGGGATTTGGTCTATGTAACGGACTGTCCTTCATTGTTCAAAGCATCTGCCACGGCGAGATCTCGACTTAAAAACCATGCTTTTAATAATTTAAAATAATTTATAAAACCAATTAACTCACTCGACATATTGATGGCAACTCTGGAAAGGATGAAATTGAACTGATTTTACTTATTTTTAATCTAGAGTTTAAAAGGATAGTAACACTCTATAAAGATACACAACACATTATTAATGTTGTTTTTTAAGTTTTAAGTCAACTATTAATATTTATATTTAGTTAAAGATTAATAGTTGACTTAAAACGTAATTTTATGTATTTGTATGATTTCATTGGACGGAACAGTTTGCAATTATTTTGCAAAAAAAATCTTTTTAGCCATATGGTCATAGTAAAGAGGAATGAAAGTGTAAATGGGACAAAAGACCTGATATTGCCATTTTAAAGGGTAAGGCATAAAATGACCCAAAGGGCCGGAACACGGAATAAAATATTACAAACGGTGTCGTATATCGCGATTGTTTCACATAAAAAATGTTTTCTGTTTTATCTCGTCGCTGTATAACGTAAAAACTGTACTTTTATGAATTGAGTGAATTCATATTTGAACCTGTTCGTTTCTCTAATTCTTAACCGCTGTCAATTTAAATTCGTCGTTCAATCACCTCAATTAATAAATTGTGTTTAGAACAAAAATCAGATTTTATTGGATTTTTTCTCATAAAAACATTTTTTGACCTGTCCGACGAAGAAAAGTTATTCCACCTCCTATTATCCAGCGTTTTCAATCCACAGACTGAGCTGTATTCAATAAAACCATTGAATAAAACTTAACAACTTCTCTACTTCTTTCGCCTCCATCCAAACCATTAACGTTCAATGAAATATTCCGTATCATAAGCCATCTGCCACTAGAAAAGCTTGTTTTCGGATAGCTGTTGTTTTACATACCAACCCTCACAATGTTGTTCTTAGCATAACATTCTTCTCATCCTAACATTTTCCCTCACAGGAATACTAAAAACTTCATAACCTTCCTCATCCTTCCGTCCAGTTACTCTGTTGCCTATAATGAGCAAAAATATTTTTAACAAGGCAAAAACTAATTTAACCCGGTAAAATTAGTTAGTTAAATATTTATCAGCAATCGGCGCAACTGTAAATAAATAAAATTATCCAAACACTCAAACCTTTTGTCGGCATGATGATTGTCGTTCATTCTTTACATGTTCTTTCACCTGTCCATGCATACATTCTGCTCGTTCTTTCAACATTTTCGCATTAGGGGCATTCAGTATCTTTGTGTTAACCGTCATTAGATCGAGGTTACATCGAGAAAAAAAGGTTACGTAGACTTGTAAGAATCGGCTAGTTAACATTGCTCGATCTAATAGGCCAGGGCCAATTTTAGATGTTAGTTAATATTTCTGAAAGGTTGGTCGAGATAAAAAAAGTCAGCATCACGAGCGGAATTCGAACCCACGATCTTCGGCTAAATATGCCGCTGCTCTACCACTCGAGCTATTGTGACTTCGATCATTAACGTTCGGACATTAACTTCCCATCTCAACCTCCCTTTAGAATTTTCCTTCTTTCTTGCCATCGAAGTCACGATAGCTCAAGTCGTAGAGGAGCGGCGTATTTAGCAGAAGATCGTGGGTTCGAATCCCGCTGGTGACGTTGACTTTTTTATCTCGACCAATACCTTTCATAAATACTAATTAATTGAAAAATGTTAATTGGTCGATCGGACACCGAACTGTAGTGGGTTATATGTTAGGTCGAAAATGTAGTGACATTGCTATCCGTTAGGGCGTAGGTAACCAACATGGCAGTCATGAATTTACCAGTTGTTATTTGTTTATATGTATTTTTATTCTTACATATACATATTTAAATCAGACCAATACATTTCTTTTGTTAATTTCTGATCTGCCCTGCGTGTCATTTGTCAACGTTTTGAGTGCATAGAGTGAATTTGAATGAAAAAGATGATTAATTTTCCTATTTTATTAACTTCTGGCATCTTACAATTTAACACAAAACAAAACCAAAAAAACAGCAAGCCTTCAATGACTGTTATTGCTTTATTTTTGGTTCTACCAGTCGCTAAGCGCAGCATTACGGAAAAATTAACGTTTAACATGCTAAGAAAAGAAGGGGGCGTTCACGACTTACTGGACATTTCTCATTTCGAGTTAACACGAGTTAACTTCTTACAAACACCATGAATACCCCTATTATTTAAATTGCAGTTGTAAACAATATAATAGAGACGATGTGAATAAAAAAAGTAATAGTTAACCTAAATTTTGTTTTTCCACGTTTCAACGTCATGTTACATTATTCATTAAATGTAACAGAAATGGCTGGCAACACTGAATATCGCAAATTAACCTCATGTTTAAATAAAGGGGTCGTAATTGTCGTAAGTAACTTAGCGTGGGTAGCATTCGCACAATCGGCTTCTTCGTGTCAAACAAAGGGAGAACATGGGGACAAAAGAAGTAATTCTCAGTTGAAATGTTATAAAAGGACTTATCACTTTTGATTCTCGCCGGCTCATTACAACTTTCATTGTCTTCAGTTTTACGAGTTACGTTTATAGGATTACAGTTATAAATCCTATTACGATTGTACTATAACGTATATTAGATTAATTTTTTTCAATGCAAAAAGGTGTACGATTAAGTTCAAATGCTTTTGGATTTGTTTGGTTTCACCCTCATCTCCCTCGGCGGGCTCATCCTGCTGTTTGTCAACTTCACAATCTGAAATCGTGTGTAAAATAAATAGGGGTGAAGTTGTACCGACGGGATTGAGGCCGAAATCCGAAAATGATTAAACTCTAACGGTGTGAATATGAGAGGAGGAATGTATTTACTCAGTCTCTCTAAACAGCAATTGCTGCTTTTAAACTGAGTTTAAATTTTCTGAAGTCGTGTGGAGCGGCCAGGAACGAGTTTAGCAAAACACTGTTTTAATTTTTTTGCATTTCGCCCTTTATTTGGGTCATCTTCAGGGCCTTGAAAGTAAAAGTATATCTAGGTTGTTTTTGAAGATTTTTTTGTATTATGATTATTTGTGGCTAGGTGTTTTTTATCAATTTGTAATTGTGTTGATGCAGTTGTCACGAATTGTATCTTTCTCCTCATCCGTGTTAGGAGATTTTTTTACCGTGTAGTCTACATCCACGATTAATTTAGCAGTTGGGAAATCGTATTTGTTATAGGATATGGTAGATTTGGGTATTAGTGTTACTGGTTTTTGTGAGGTTTAGAAACCAATTATTGTTGTTTGTGTTGTGTGTTTATTGATTAAGATTTGGAGTTTTTTGATCTGATTATTTTTGATTTGGTCAAATAGCTTATGATGATATTTTTGTTGGAATGTGTAAAATTTGTTAAGGATGTCAGTTCGTAGAATGGTTGAAGCAATGTATTTCAGTTTGTGGATATTGTCTGTTAGTGTTATCATGCTATCAATGCAAGTATTAATTTTAATATTTGAAATGATTGTTTCCAATATATGTGTGGCTTTCTGTATGTTTTTGATGTTGTTTAGTTGTGGTAGTGCCGCGTTTATGATGTTAAAGCTTTTTTTATGTGAGTATGACACGCCTTGTTCTGTCTAAGTTTTAGTAAGAAAATTCGTTGATGTGCAGCAGCTACTAGTTTCTTCTGGTTTCGAGCTATGTTTTTGAGTGTGGCAGAGGTTTGACGTCCAGATTTGATGGTGATATGTTCATAAAAACACGTTTTAGTTGTGTTGTTCCATCTGGTAGAAATGTGTGTTTCTTAGTGACCTTTTGTATCATGATTTGTTCAAGTCGTGAGGAGCGGTCAAGAATGAGATAGTTTAGAAAAACAACTTTTTCATTTTTTTGCCGACGTTTCGACCTTTATTCGGGTCATCTTCAGGGCATATCATCTAGGTTCTTGTTAAGAAACAGACATTGTGTCTAAAGTTCTAATACTGAGTTTAAAAAAACAGGTTTATCTGTAACTAAACTTTTAATATTTAACTTAATGTTTATCATTAAACAGAGACGATTCCAAAATTCTACGATGTTATGTTTCACCCTAGTAGCTATGAAAATGTAAAACGGATTGATGGCTGCAGAATGAATATCCTGGCCAGAGATGATCTTCGATGTCTACCACTGTTGTTTCAGCCGAAAACGCAGTAAATTTTCGCATTCGGTTTTTGCCCGATGATTCGGAACGGAAGCTTTGTATCAAAACAAATCGTCGGCCCGGCCTGAAGATTTATGTATGCAAACGGCTAGCATATTGCAGACAACTGGCATTTATTAAAAAATTGTACGTTTTTTCTTGTTATTTATTATTTATAGGTCTAGGGGATTAAACGCTCTTTTTGTGTGTTACTACGTTTTTTGTTACAAAACAATTTTAATCGGATTTTTTTATACGAAGTCATTTATACTCGGACATCGGGGTTTTCCTCCAACGTTTGTCCTCCTAAATAATTCTCGCCAGCTCACGAGAATTTATTTTCGGGAAGAACGGACGAAGTAATTCAGCGGAAGTTAATTTTGGGCTTATAACGGGAATGATTGGACTGTTATGCGAGTTGAGATAATAGGGCTCTCCACTCCGGTAATCCTGGGTATAATATCATGACGTCCTGTTCCCTGAGTTAAGGCCCTCCATTCAACCGAATATCTTTCCTAATACGAAAATCCTTCCAGATGGGACATTTATCTCCTACCGAATCAGAAACTGTCGTGGATAATGACCTGAAAACAATTCACCGTTCACTTTTAAAGCGGTCATCAAACTCTTGCATTCATCTGTAAATAGACTAGTTCAATCAACAAGTTAATTTTTTTTTTTTATAGGAATGATGTTAATTGCAAAATTTTATTTAGAAAAATGTAAGTAAATATCATTTAATGTAGTATCTACTAGTTACGGACTGACAAACATGGAGTCGTTTTTCATCGCTCCTCTTTGCTTGAATCTGAATGAAATTTAAGGGATCTATCAATTAAATTCATTATAAAATCGATTTTAGTTCTCGTGGAGTGTGATGAGGTATGATGTAATCCGAGTTAGTAGGTTTCTGATACCAATCAGTCAATTTTTTTTCCGAGGGTTCGCAACAGCAGAGGTTATATCAACTCTCGGGATGCCGGTGTTCTCTCTGGTACGGAGAGCTGAAAAATGGCAAAAAGGAGGGGAAATTCAAAAGGTGGGGTTGAGATGGGAAGTTAGTGTCCGAGTGGATCGAGGTCACGATAGCTCAAGTGGTAGAGCAGCGGCGTATCTAGACGTAGGTCGTGGGTTCGAATCCCGCTCAAGCCATTGACTTTTTTATCCCAACTACGAAAACTTTAATTAATTGTAATGATTTTAATGTTAAAATCAAATTCTTTTCAATTAAATTATCTTTAATTAAGGTTTTGGTTGAGATAAAAAAGTGGTAGAGCAGCGGCGTATTTAGCCGAATGTCACAGGTTCGAATCCCGTTCGTGACACTGACTTTTTTATCCCAGCCAAAACCTTAATTAATGATTGATTAATTGAACGGAATTTATTTGTTCTATCGGACCACGAAACCTAATAGATGTTAAAATCAAAATTTATTTTTAACCAATCCATTAGGTCGTTCTTGACCAGGTCTGCCAAAATGGAAGATAATGACAATTAATTAAGGTATTTAGTTGAAATGAAAAAAAGTTAATGGCACGAAAGGGATTCGAACCCACGACCTACGGCTAGATACGCCGCCGCTCTACCACCTGAGCTANTTAATTAATTGTAATGATTTTAATGTTAAAATCAAATTCTTTTCAATTAAATTATCTTTAATTAAGGTTTTGGTTGAGATAAAAAAGTGGTAGAGCAGCGGCGTATTTAGCCGAATGTCACAGGTTCGAATCCCGTTCGTGACACTGACTTTTTTATCCCAGCCAAAACCTTAATTAATGATTGATTAATTGAACGGAATTTATTTGTTCTATCGGACCACGAAACCTAATAGATGTTAAAATCAAAATTTATTTTTACCCAATCCATTAGGTCGTTCTTGACCAGGTCTGCCAAAATGGAAGATAATGACAATTAATTAAGGTATTTAGTTGAAATGAAAAAAAGTTAATGGCACGAAAGGGATTCGAACCCACGACCTACGGCTAGATACGCCGCCGCTCTACCACCTGAGCTATCGTGACCTCGATCCACTGGGACACTAACTTCCCATCTCAACCCCACCTTAATTAATGGAAGATAATGTTACCCGATAAATTCCCAAATCTAGAATCCACAGATGTACACGTGTGCACAATAATTTTGGTTAATATTTATTAATTCACTTCACGGGATTTCATTGAAATTATTTGAAATATACCAAAATTTATTGGATTCATCATAAAATAATTTGAATTTTGTTATTATTCTCAAAGATATATTTTATTAAGCATATTTTCTGATAAATTCATCGACTAGTGTTTAAGTCCGATTTGCATATTATTTCTTCTGACCTTCCTTTTCTTCAGCTTATTTCATTTACCGTAAGGATATCAATTTTCCCTTTTACAAACATCAACTGCAATGAACTGAAAGCAACCTAAATTAAATATTTAAGGTGTATTTGTATTCCGGCTTACTCGTAATTGCGGCAATTAGTAAAACCGTTGTTCTCAGCATCTTAATTGGCTTAAATCAGTTTCGCCAACAGTTTGTTAATTGTGAACGCGGTTTACAGGGTATTTGTATTTTTAGTTCGTCACGTAATGCTAATTACGTTGGAAATTATCACAGATTAGAACATTTTAAATACAAGACAATAAGTCTTTTATTAAACTTCTGTTTCATAATGAAAATTCAAATAGGTTACCATAAGGAAAACAATAATTTCGGGTGTAACATCATGACTTGAAAGGATTCTCAACATCTGAGTGTTTTTAAATAAATAAATACGACTTTTGAAAAAGACAAGTGTATAAACGAGTAAAACCTAAAATGTTAAAATTAAATATATTCATATAATTTTGAATGTGGGTTGTTTTTATTTTTTTTTTTATTGGGTTAAAGAAATGGTAAAATGTTGTATGACCGTTTAATGAAAATTAGAACCATCATTTCAACTGAAATGAGAGAACTTGGATGTTCATTAAGCGATAATTTCGGTTGAACTTTAGAACAGACTAAAAACATTAGACTGAAAAATGAATATTGAATCGAATTCGTTCGTACTACAGATGTGTCCCCAGGGTCATAATAAATTTCACAAACGCCACCAATTACTAATTATTTGAAATAATCGATCGATTCATGCAGTTATAAAAGTAAAATAATTGTTAAAATGGTCGAACATTGAAAATTACTGTTTAAATAATATTTATTTATAACCTGTACAAGAATTATACTCATGAAATTGTTCTTTAACCTATAGTATTCCGTACACAGCACTAACACTACGGCCTGCACTTAATTTGTTATCGGGTTATGGGCGAGGATGACTTAAGGCCCTCGTCGTTTCAATAGTCCTGGAGGGTTCTTGAGATGCGAGGTAGTGGAGAGGATATTAGCAGTAGGGATGAGATGGGTTAAAACATCGAGTGAAACTTGTAAAAACGGGACGGATCAATTTTTTAACAAAGGGAATGTTAAGGTCTTTGTGGATAGTGTGGTTAGAGTAGTAGTAAGGATTTTGAAGAAGTCATCGTAGCTCCTTTTCTTGTTTTTGATATTTGATGGGTTGGTAGTACCCACAAAAAATAAAGTTTTATTTAGGCTATTTTCGATTAGTCTTGTTGTCCTAGCTGCTTAGGTCTGTCAAAGTTCAGCGGATCTGTGATTATAAAAATTACATTTGTCGAAAAAACCTCACAGACCCACTACAAATATGGGGAAAAGCAGATACTCCTTTGGCCTAAAAAAATAGAGATGACAAATCAAACTTCAGATTCACCTCTACGCATTCTCCAAGAAGAAATGCGTTTAGGTAATTATCTTTTTCAGTAAAAGAAACAGAAGTCCCCCTTCTGAATATAGTTTCTTTAATATTGATTTTTTGATAAATCAAACTCGAGATTGTCTTCATTAGTGTGAATACATAATTTGGAAAGATCAATAAAAAAGATTTGAGCACCCCCCCCCAAAAAAAATTTTAAATTATGTATAAAAGGTATTGAAGAATTTACTCCTTTGTCCTGTTTGAATAATAGTGTACCTAAAGTGATTTTGTATTTAGGTTAAAAACTGCCAGTCTTTGTGGCTCAAATGTCGTAGCTGTCGATAACCCCGGAACATAATTATAGTGAGGATATACGGACCTTCACAGGTATTCCAACGAGAAATTATTCAGTAACTATCGACTAGTTTGCTAAATAAAAAGTGAATAAGAAAAAACATGTATCGCCTATGAAAAAGTAGATAACCTAATACAATATATCTTTGTGCTATGCTTGTTCATACAAACCACTGCCTTCTGAATAAGACATTTTTTAATGCTGAACTTATCAACTTGCAGATAGTTTGTTGAAGCAGTTTTTCAAGCCTGTACAACAGGCTATTAACGTTGTTAAGGTTGGTTTACTTAGAAAAAGGATAAGGAACTTTAAGGAGTTCTGACCCTTGCTTGCCAATAACACCAAGGATTTATTTTGAAATAATTACTGTTTTGTTCATTATTATTCAAAAACTATTACATATTAAGATATTCTAAATATGAATAATATACTAAAATATCAATATAGAAATCGTATACGTTTGTGTACAAAAGGGGAATAAAGAAAGTTTGCTACAGGAAAAGTCATTTCGCGACTAAAATAATACGATTCAGAACTTCACGAGATTCTCAACTTGGGGCACCGTTTCTCTTAAACAAACACGCCTTTTGAAAAGCGAAAGCGTATAAAAAAATGAATATTCCAGCGTCTTGTGATATATTATCGGGACCCGCTCGCCTCCGGGATAACAAATGTCTCTCCCCCGCACAGTAACCGCCTGAAAAGCCTTCCCGATTATGGAAAACGTTCGGAGCTTTTCTTTCATCTCGGCCCGGGCCTCACTATTTTATCAGGCCGTGGAACTACGCGAAAAGGGCGAAGCTATTAATTAGACGGAATTTATCTTTTTTTTTGGCTTTTCGATCCTGTCAAAAGAAAATTTCAATTTCACTATTGAATCCCGTTTACACAAGAATTTGAATAAATAACAAATCGTTTTAAATTCCAGTCAACCAAAGATTCATTTGCATGGATTGCACACAACATGGTTCAAAGAAAATCTAGGCTGGTTTCATTAGAGGTTCGTTAAGGTATCGCCCCGGGTATCCCTCCAACACTTTCATTTTCTTATATCCAAAACGGAACAAGCTTTCATAACTGTTTAATAAAGTCTTTGAAAGGCACGAGTTGGAATTATTTAATTGAGTAGGCATAATTGGTGCTTTCTTGGATATAATTATAATAAAAATTCGATTGAAATGTCTATATATTTTTGAATCTTTAATAATTAAAAAGAGATTTATCCATTATTCTTATTTATTTAGATATTTATTTTTATCTCAACCAAGACCTTCCATAAAAATAATAATTTATTGAAAGAAGTAACTTGGTCAATTGAACACTAACTAGAACATAAATGGATTAATATGTTTTAATAAAAGAAGTATCACTTCACTAAAACAGCTCCTCGTGGTCACATCATAAGTCGCTGAAATTCCGACCGCGATTACACGACATTTGAAAATGGAAAAAGGAGGGAAAATTCGAACGGTTGTAAGTTGAGATGGAGAGTTGGTGTCCGAGAGAAACGAAGTCACGATAGCTCAAGTGGTACTGCAGCGGCGTATTTACCCGAAGGCCGTGAGTTCGAATCCCGCTCATGACACTGATTTTTTTTTATCTCAACCAAGACCTTACATAAAAAGAATAATAAAAATTAAAAGAAGACCTTACATAAAATAATTAAAAGAAGTAACTTGGTCAATTGGCCACTAAAACATAAAAGGACTTATTTATAACATTGCTAAGTTCATTTAGTAAATTTGAAATATTTTGATTCTAAATATGCATTTTAAAATTTGTTGTTGTTAAGGCCAGGAAACATTTTCTTATACAATCCACAGAGTGCGTGGTAATGTCCTTTTAGTATGTCACTTATTTACATTTTCCCTAATCTTGATTTGCCCTTCATGTCCCTTCCCTACGTTGTCTTCAGTCCTCATGGTGAGCCTAAGCCTCGAACCTCTCACGTTTCTGCTCAAGTGTCCCTACGCTAAAATCGGTCTTCCTCCTTTTACCTGGACCAACTGTGTGCCTTACTATCGGGAGCTCCGTCCTCAACCCGTCGCTTACTCGCAGTGACGTCCCAGTTAAGCAAAATACTTCTTTGCAACCCCTCGTTATTTTATTTCATAGCGTATTCCTTTCTTTCGTTTTATTTTATTTTATTTCATTTTATTTTTATTTGAAAAAAGGGAGACCGCTCAACTGTTGTATAAGGTTATAAATCGTACAACCTCCTTCTTATCCTATGTTTCCATACTAATCATTGCTAGTTTTCGATTTAATTTGATTAATTTTATTTTGAAAACTTTACCTCATTATAATCATTTTAGGATAATACATTAAAATTTTAAAATATTCTAACTAGTATAAGGTGAGTATAGGGTATATTTTTCTGTTATTCTTCTCTAATGATAAACTATTTTCCTTACGGGTTTTTACTTTTATCCCATTATAAAATGACAATTAGTTATTTTAAAAGGAGTTAACCATTGGTGCAATCTTGTTTGGCAATTTAGGTAGATTTAATCTCTTTCTTACTGTATTTGAATAGAGATAATTTACTGAACTTTTCTTTAGATATTTTTTGTCCTTAGGTTACTCATCTGTTAATCGGATCTATATTCTATGATATACGTTTATTTCAGTTATAAGTGGTACGGATTGGTTTGTGGCGCCACTTTGTGTTTTTGTCAGCTCGTATGATTTTTTTCTTGCTCTAAAATGGTAGTATCAGCAAGTGTTTTCAGTGTCTACATTTCTGTTTCACGTCTAGGAACTGTAATACGTTTTCATTGTTGTTGTTTTGGACTGTACTGATTTCTGATTTATATGTACTCAAATTTGAGCACACGTGTGCAGAATTGAGCTTATCAGTCCATCTAAATTTCAACTTTTGTTGGCAGTTCGGGGTCAGACCTCGGTCTAATCCGACCAAAGGCTATCTATCATCAACGGCTGGGTCATTTCAGCTCAACGAACTGGTTTTGAAATTCAAGTCAATTCAACTCTCACTCACCATTAGATACGTTCTTCCCTATTTACATAAGCATCAAATCAGTAAAGGTATTTGAATATTAGATATTCCTAAATCATTCTTTTCAAGTGATTCTCGGAGGAAATATGATTGTTTTTATTGTATATAGTGGTTATAGTTCTATATACCTTAGTGTGCATTGCATGAGAATATATTTATTAGTGTAAATGTGTAGTGTGCGTGGGTCGATGGAGGAATAATTAGTATCCCATCAATCCTCAATTAGTTACTTAATAGTTAGTAGTTAGATAATACATATACGCGCAAAAAAAAACCTCATTCAAGACATTTACTATTGCCTAATATTATCGTACGACAACAATCGTTCATTCTCTGCTAAATACAAAGATTTCTATTTATTTAATAATAATAGTCCGAATGTCCTTTTTTGTGTTAGTTTCTGGGCATAGCGGGCTATCAGCCAATGAAAATATTCAAGTAATGCAAACATGTTTCATGGGTCACAAAACACAAAATTCACGTGGGATTATCATTTAAGTTAAAATCTTGGCATTGAAAACAACACCAAACCTGGTACATCAGCTGAAAGTGAATTAGGGTACTCTGAATATAAATAACAAGATAATTCTGTTTAAATTAGTTATTTTTCAAGCACAAGCCACTATTGTGTACGTTTACGCCGGAGAGAATTTTATTCATTTTCATAATTTTGTTTATTTGTTCAAATATCCATGGAGACGAAAAACAGAAGAAAGGTCTCGAGGTTCAGCTGGCCAGTTAGTATTGGAGAGTGAACGAACGCGTTTGCTTCATTCTTTTTTTTTAAATCTCGATTTGTAATCGAAGTTACAATTGACGAATACCCCGCCGGATTACGAAGTTATTTGTTTTCTCTTCGCCCGCTCATCGCTGTGGAATCACGTCGCCTGCAATTCTTCGCCGCACATCATTTTGCTGTTCACAGGTCAGATATTTCCTTTCGGCGGCTCACGACTTCTAATAAGACTTTAATTTGAACTGTTTGTTCTCTTAATTGTTAACTACTGTGAAAAACATTTTTCTTTTTTAATTTGTTGTACATTACAACTACCTTAAAGTAGGTAATAAGTAACAGTGAGAAAGGTAATTAAAACAAAACAAAATTAAAACCAAAAGTGGAGNCTGGACAGTCGAGTGGCGGTTGCGAAAACCAAATTGATGAGCTGGGATTATGTTTTGAGAATTTAGAATCGGAAGAATTCTTTTCAGTAGGAGTAAAATAAAAACATTTAAAACCGTTTTTTGTATAGTATGATTAATTTTCTGTAATACGTTTGTCAATATTCTCTTTAATCTATTGACGCTGGCCAGGTCAACTTATGTAAATTAAATTAACTTTATCGTCCAATGTATGTATATCATATTAAGTTTATTTAGTTTAATTTGATATATCTTTCTTCATATCGTGTCCTGCTTCTGTCAGGGAGTCAACGTGAAGGAACAGGTTCCGGCGAACTAGCAAAGGTACGGCGCGTTGCTGCCAATTAAGGATAGCCCCTTCTTCCAACACAGTGTATTAATATTAATTAATGTGTTGTGTTTAGTGTCCGTTAGTTAATGATTATTCGGAGATCGTGAGATGCGATCTGGTGTGACGCAGGTTCAGAAAAACATTTTCTTTATCGTGCCAACGTTTCGATTTATATAAAGATCATCTTCAGGGCCTGTGATTTAGAAACATTGTTTAAATTTTACCAATACATGGAGGATGTGATAAAAGTGATGAATTCATACAATGCTAGAAATTTTAGAATCAATCAAAGCATTTGTACTCATTCGAAGTGATTGTTTTCCGTGTAAATGTGTCATTCTTGTCTATCGTGTTGAGAGTGAGATATTGATGTTTTTACATTTGCATTTTGAAGGGGGAAGGAAATCGGGATAGAAAGACATTTTTATATTAGGAGTCGGCTTCTTTGAGGTGAAAGGAGACGACAATAGGAAAATCGTGGGTAATGGGTCGGCCAGATTATCCTTTCAGGATTATAGGGGAGAAAGGATTATATCAGGATTAAGGAAAGGAAAGCCAAATTGTTGAACAATTAGACTATGAACAAATGCTTCATGTGAGGAATGTGATGTTTTATATGTTTTGTGTCATGTGATGATGATATATGTGTTATCGATATTCAATTTTATTAATGATATTGGCGTAGCTGCGACTAAGTTTACATGTGTCCGTTCTGTAATTGATGCTGTATTTATCTCTGTTGACGAAACCATTTCTAAAAAGTTAGGTTTATGTTTGTTTTATTCTGTGTGTAATATTTTTGGATTGTTGAAGTCGAAATGGTGTTAGTGTTCAAAATGTAGCGGTAGCGAGTGCTGTAGGATTTCGCTTAAATTTTTTGCAATCATAGATATGTTGCTTTACTCTCTTATCCAGATATTGGAATGTAGTTCCGACGTAAAATGCAGGACAATTTAAACAATTGATTTTGTAAATAATATTAATTTGGAAAAAATTATTCAAAATTTTGTAAAATAGAGTACAATAAAAGTGTTAAATTATTTTACATTTAAAAGATATATTGTCTTAAAAGAAAAAGTTAAATGTTAAATAAAACACAAATAGAATGGTCTGCACCCGGCTGTAGTCTTCTTAATGTCTTAAAATTTATCCTAATTTAACTCTTTTATAATTTGATTTAGGAAAATATTTACATATAAACTATTGTTACTGATTTATGTAAGCTCAAATCTGCACATGTATGTCTATCACTTCAGTTCCAGTTTTTGTAATTTACAATAAATTATCGGCAGGCTTCGAGAATCACCCACCCCGGAAATTGGCAGTCAGAAGTCAGACCTCGTTCTAATGTGTACTACCACCTAGGTCCCAATCTCAAGGAGCTACCAACAGCTTGGTGATTTCGTGACGCAATCAGGTCCTAAAACCAAACCCATTCACTCTCTAACTCAGTTTTAAATGCATTCTTTTTTTACTTACACCAATAAATATATTCATTCTCAATACTCACTAGGAGCACAAAACTATTATTAATGTATAAAATGAACCAACCCTGTTTCCTTCAAGGGAAGAGCATACCCAGATACGTCTATGCTCAAGAAAAATTCTCATATCAGGGTTGCATTCCTAGGCGTTCTATATGTGAATCGATACCTTGAGCTAACTTTCTCTACAAGTACGACATATACGCGGTCTTTGTCCAAAACGTAAGCGTCCGTGTGTCAATCTCGTTGGCCTATCGTTAATGGGGTGAGGGTGACCCTCCTTCTACGGGTCAGATTTTCTTAGGGCCAGCTATCGATAGTGCTCTTTCCGCTTGAGAGCTCCGCCGATCCAGCCCCCAAAGTTGCCATATTCGTTTAAACTTTATATTTTTTTAATTTTTAGCGACATGGTGCCCGATCGCGGTGGTTAAGTGGCGTGGTTGTAATCAACCTAACTCTGTTTGAGTGCAATTTGTGTTTATCCATGGTCTTGTGTATTTTTTTTAAATCTGAGTTTTGTTGAAATACTTCACTCAGTAAAATTAAAATAGTGTTCTGCTTGTCTAGTACTACATCGAATTTTATAGCCAATTAATATTTTAAAATGAAAATGTTATATTTTAAATACTGAGTATTTGAAATAACCATTATGCCAACTATTAGTTAATTATTATTATTATTAACTTCACTAATTTCGTGGTCCGCTTGACTAATTAATATATTATAATTAATTAAAGTTTTTAGTTGAGATAAAAAAGTCAATGGCACGAGCGGGATTCGAACCCACGATCTTTGGCTTGATACGCCGCTGCTTACCACTTGAGCTATCGTGACCTCGATCCACTCCAACACCGTGACCGATGACACCAACTTCCCATCTGAACCGGCGTATCAAGCCGAAGATCGTGGGTTCGAATCCCGCTCGTGCCATTGACTTTTTTCTCTCAACTAAAAACCTTAATTAATTATAATTATTATTAAATATTCATAATGTATTAATAATAAGATAGACAAAAAGTTTTAGATTAATTTAAACTTGTTATATTTTTAGGTACCACATTTTTCTTTTAATTCTTATCATGGACGGGGAAATAGTTATCGGGATTTTTTTCTGCTTCGTACGAACCAGATAAATACTTTTTTTCTCGTGAAAGTTGATAAGTATCCGTGAAACTACCCGTCGTAAAATATCACCTCAGAAAATTACACACTTTGTGAAAACATCCTCGTAGTTTAAGACAGCGCGAATGCAGTGAAACTTTTTACGGCCAGAGTGTAAAACTGAGAGCATTCTCTTCATAAAGAGACATTCCGTGACACGGTTACTCTTGTATCTTGCAAGGTGTGCTGTTAATCAATAACGCGGTTTTAGGGTGAAAAAAACAACGAGAAGAAGAGAAAAAAAGGGGTTTCACGCCGTCTCTAAAACTGGATTACGATCAATCTTTTTTGTCGGCATCGGAAACTTTTCACTGCTCTTTAACATCCCGCTTAACCGCTTCCCTTGCTTCTTGCGGATTATCGGAATTTTAACTTTAAGCTCTTCAGACACTTTCAATATTCTTTGGATCTCTCACGTTTTAACTTAATGCTGTAATTTCAATAACCTATAAAATATCAGAATAAAAACAATTTACTAACATACATTAAAAATTTTTCTTTTAGAAATAATTTCATAAAGTCATAGTTAAGCTTCTTCAATATATATTTTTAAAAATGAATATTTGCTCTGTTGCTTTTAATGCGTGTCATGACTTTGCAACTTTTGGGTAATCTAGGTGTTTCCTATAAATTTATTAAGGCGTTGCAAAGACTTTATAGTGGCACAAAATCTGGGATGTTGAAAACCTTTGGGAATAGTTTTCAACATCGTCTGAAATCATACAAGGTTGTATCCTAACCTTCTCCCTGTTTACTTTATGTATAAATGATCTATCGGCGCCTTAGGAAGTGGATTTATAATGCTTTTAAGAAAACGATGACAAGAAATCGCTATGATAATTGGAAAACTTGCTGGATGGCTAAGATCGAAAAGCTAAAAGATATCAAACTCCGTGCGCCATGAAGAATCTTAAAAAAGTGGATACAATAGTCTTGACAAGTTTGTGGATTGGACATAGCTGGTTAACCCATGGGCACTGCAAAAGACCGAAGCGTTGCCCACTATGTGGAAAAAAAGAATACAGGAATAAATGTAACATATCCTCCGACGATTAAAAAACATTAACAATGACTGTAGAGATTAATTATTTAAATACTTAAAGTTAATAAGTTTATGATTGCGTAGAGGAACCCTTCCATGGGTGGCTTTCACTGACATGTGACCGTACATAATGGCAAAAATGGTTTGTGTATGTGTGTGTGTGTGAGCGTGTCTAAGATGGAATATCGAATTCACAGACCCGCCAGAGTAATCTAGGTTAGTATAAACTGCTAAAAAATGTATACGGATATTGCCAATTTTGTAGTGTTTACTTTTCCTAGCATTTTTATTGTACTTTTATTAGAAATTGCGTTAAACTTTAATAGAAATTACGTTGTTGGAAAGGAAAATTTAATTAAGCGATTTTGAAAAATAACAAAAGGATTTAAGTTCGGAATTTTTTTATTGGACCCAATAATTTTTTAAAAGAATAACTATCGTGTAAAATGTCCTCTCTTATTTACAATTTTTGTCCACCTGTTAGGAACACTGTTCATAGGGTTGTCACTAATTCCATAAGGAATTTCACCCCACAGATGTTGAACGTTACACGCAGTAGTTCCAGGTCAACTGGCTGCAAGTCGTGATCAAAAAGCCTTTTCTGCAACGCATCCCATATGCGCTCAATGGGATTGAGAATTGGAGACACTATGGTAAGGGGAAGATGGGAAATTCACAGGTTTACTAAACATTGATGGACAACTCTGCCTCTATGAGGTCTGGCATTGTCATCCAGAAATTGAAAATCCCTGCCAATGAGATTCCTTGTTTGAGGGATGTAATCGTCGATAATTTATACGGTCTGCGGTGAGGTTGCCTCACGAGATACGAAGGATCGGAACATCGAAGCGTATAGCGTTGAGGACGCTCTGACTACGCTGATGAAGTCCCTCGAATCCGTAAGAAGTGGCGGATGGGATCGTTTCGCGGTCGGTGGTGCCTACATGAATTGCGTTCTTTACCGAGGGCACTCTCCTCTAGGGGGTAGTTAGCAATTCCACTTTAAACAAAAGCGCGTCCCGAGCCGATCCGGAAGTTGTTACGCCTGAGGAGCCCCAATAATCTGGGAGATAGAGTGGCCTTCTTTATCTAGGGAGTGCGCGAGAGACCAGGCTGATGCATTTCAGCCACCTTGAGTAGCCCTTTACGCGCGGCATACGGTCTGATGCTTAGTGCAGACCCGACCACTCGGAATGGGTGAGCTGGGAGTTAGGTTCGTCGTGGCCCCTTGGGGCTGGGACAGCTTCTACACCAACACTTGCGGCTGTAAAACGCATTCAGTCGTGATCGGAGATGTGTCATCTCTCATCTTGAGAATCAAAACGTCCGGTAAGGCCGAATAGGCTAGGTGCGGACGTTAATGATCCTCATTGTCCTTTTAAGGACGACTGAGTATTTGGGAATTTACTGAAGGGAGCACAAACATTTCCTGTTCTCGGTCGAAGAATTCGAAGAAACGTGACTTATCAGTAAACATAACAACATTCCAATTGGTGCTCTCTTCTACGCGCTCGCTGCACCATATTCTCCTGTGTTACTGGTGAGGGGCTGTTGCTCCCGGTCATCTCAAAGGGGCATATGATGTGGGGCCAACTTTGTACAAAAAGGCCAAAATATCTTGTACTTCATTTACGATCTGGCTGGCCCTATGGGAAGGGTTCCGTTTTCAGCAATGACAATATTTCTTTCCTCCCTTAGCGTCGTAATGCGCTGAGATCCACGACAGGTCTCTTATTGGCAGTTTCAATCTGTCGGAAAAAGCTCTGGAAGACCACGCTCTAAGAAACGCCAACTGCTTCTGCGATATTCACTTGCCGGTGATCTCGAAGATTCATTCTCACAATAATGTTGCGAACTTCTGGCTCAAGATGATGTCTTTCCATGAATATAGAGAATACAATTGGATTAAAATTGAAAAAAGACAAGTAAAGGTGTTGGTATGGCTATAGCTATTTAGGCTATTGCCATAAAAAAAAAAAAGTGTTGGTTTACAAAATGAGTAATCTTCATGTTTAAATAAGGCTACCGTATTTTTAAAAGTGAAAACAAACGATAACATTCAATAATAAACCTGAAGACAAAATTATAGTTCTATGTAACTAAAATGTCGATGAAACTGTTTTCTAAGCGAATGTCTTATCATGGCAGAATTTCGTTTATTTTATTACAACCGCAGATCTTTGTCATATGATGAGTGTATAGATTAGAATACCATTACTGCTTTAAAATAAAGAAAGATTTTTAATTAATATTTTATTTTATTAAAAAGTAATATTTTGCTTAATTTTAGTATGTTTACTTCTGATTTTGTTATGTATTTGTATATGTAAACTCAACCGACGGACACTAGTCCATTATTATTATTAATGTTTATTTCCTTTTTTGTATTGTATTTCTTAAATTCGTTATTTAAATAAAACGCTATTATTATTGTCGTGTATATTCTATATTTATTTTAGGGGTTAGGCCAGTTTTTGCAACATCATGAATGTGTAGACGTAGTAATGTACGTACCGTTGAATAAGCAACATGAGTCACGTTTTGAAGTGTTGAATGTAAATATGACAACACCTTAGCAGTTATCCGGCCAAAAAATTAAAGTTATTAAAAAAAGTAATTATCCGTCGAACATATATAGCAGAAGTATTTTTGTACATTTTAGAATAGAAAATCATACTTGAAAGTTGTTTGCTGTGTAGTTTTCTTTATCAGAAAGTCTATTCATTTTATTTATACCCATTAAAATTAGTTATTAGTAAATTTAATCATGACTATTTGAACAAATATCCGTCCACAAAATGACTTTTTTCGAATAGATGGGCTGGTAAGTTTCGCTCGGTGGAGGAAAATAGGAGTTACCGTGACAAATGACGTACGGTAACCGGGTCGGCCACACGTATGTCTCAGCAGGTATTGCTTCCGGTGAGGAATAAATTAGTTTAGGATTTATTGAGTTGCGAGATTTAGAGGCTTTGTTTCATCCCCCGGTGTCAAAAACCTTACCTCTGCCCACCCTTTTATACCCTTGTTTTACTCGAGAGATGACCTAATAAATTGTAAATATGCTGAAATTTTTTCAACTTTTAGAATGCGAAAATTAATTTAATTCAATTATATAATAAACTGAATAAAATTGTACTCGTTTTTGCAAAAAATGTACACTTGACATATAAGGGGAAAAGTCTCATTTGATAATTTTTTTTGTGAAAAATCATTAATAACATATTTCAATGAATTAATCTGTATTTAAGGTATTGGTTGAGATAAAAAAGTTAGTGTCACAAGCGGGATTCGAACCCACGACTTTCGGCTAAATACGCCGCTGCGAATGGGAAGTTAGTGTCCGAGTGGATCGAGGTCACGATAGCTCAAGTGGTAGAGCAGCGGCGTATCTAGCCGAAGATCGTGGGTTCGAATTCCGCTTGTGACACTGACTTTTTTATCTCAACCAATACCTTAAATACAGATTAATTAATTGTAAGATATTATTTGGTCAAGCGGACCAAAATTAGTGAAATTAATAATATAACGTAAATATAATGAAACAATTTTTGTAATTTCTCGAAATGATACTCTACAGAGTTGCTTTTACAAAAAGACTTACTTGTTATTCAATAGTCTTTTTATTAAAGAAACATAATACGGTTGTGGTACATGCTGGTTGTAAATACAACTGGAAATTAAATCAAAGAATGAAATCTGTGATAGTGAGGTGTACCAGTGAGGTGCCAAGTTTAGAAAAGAATTTTTTTTTCTCTCTGGAAAACAATGAATGTTGGGAAAGAACAACCTACGGAAAGCTTTACAGAAAAATAATCAACAGTAAATCATTGCTGGGAAGCTCGCCTGGTCGTAGACAATTGCAGTTTGCAATTTACAGAAACTTGGCTTTATTGCTGGGGATCTTCTGCAATAGACGGCATTTTCTTAAGGGATTAGTGTCCGGGGTGATGAATAGTTAATTGAATTTCAAATTGAAGCGGTCAATTCAATCAAAAACCCTTAGCCAACTGAAATTATTCCGAAGCAAATGGACTTCGAACTTAGACTAATGGAATATTATTCAAACAAAACATTATTTGGGTCAACGGTCAAACGTAAAATATAGTCAATATTATAATAATAATTACATAAAAAATTAAATATGATAATTAGTCTCAATAAAGGAAAAATTAAATCTGAAACGAATTTGTATAATCACTTAATTAATTTAAAAATAAATTATTAGACTTTAAGCCGATTTTTTAAAGTTAAATGAACATTGTTTCGAGTAATTTGATTTACGAGACCGGCTTGACAGATAAGAAATGATTATTTAATTAGTTTTCCGTGTTTAATTTTTGCTAATAATATCAATCACATCAATGGTTCTCATTAAAATTCTGAAAGTACGGCAGTGCGGTGGTCATGTGTATTTTTACTCGAACCAATTCGCCTGGATTTCCACACTCATATCTCTTTTTCCTCCTAAGATGAGGTATTGAAATTTATACATGAATTAAACTTAGGCTGCTTAGTAAATTGTAAAAAATGGAGCCCTTAATATTAAGTCTTTTTGAAAGGGGAGAATTTCACAATTTGAAATTTTGTTACTGACTGATCATCAAATTGATAAGAAATAGCGAAAAACGTTAAATTCGGTAACATGGTAGGTTGTATATAGCAGGTAAAGGAAAAATATGTAATTGCAACTTTAAAAAAATTAGTGGCGCTTTAGGGAGGGGAAAGGGTAGTCTTATCATCGACATTGTAAGGCACTTCCCGTATAGGTAGAAACATGAAATTTTTTGCTAAGGTCGGACGTAAATTTTGAAAGATGGGAAAAATCTGTAAATTAGTGCCGCTTTTGGAGGGAGGGGTAGTCCCATCGTCAAAATTATAAGTCACTTCTCGTATAAGTAGAAACGTGAAATTTGGTGCAACTTATATTATAAGTAAAGGTAAAAATCTGAAAATCGCAATTTTCTCAAAATTAGTTGCCTTTTATGGGGAACGGGGTAGTCATCATCAAAATTATAAGGCACTTTCTGTACTGGTAGAAACGTAAAATTTGGTACAAAGGTTTGCCTTATATTGTAAAAATAGGTAAAAATTTGAAAATTGCAACTTTTAAAAATTTCTCATCATCTAAATCATCAGGACTTCCTTTATAAGTCGAAATGTCATATTTGCCACAAATGTACCTCTTATATTACAAGTAATGGTAAGAATCTGAAAATTGCAATTTTCTCTTCTTACAAGAGAAAATCTATGACATGCATAAACGCTTCTCAACCAACCAAACTAACCAATGCGGCGTCCACAATGCTGAAGCGAACGAAAAGTATGATATTCCAACAAAACTCTAACCGTGAAAAATAGCCAAGTTCCAGGTACTCTAAAAAATTCCATGTTATGGTAATTGTGGGGGCAAGTCCGTTTTTTAGTTCACAATCTGAAAAAAAACTTAAAAGAAAAGTCTCAATGAAGATTAAACATAGGACTACATGTGCTCACTCAGAAGAGGTGGGTGAAGGGAAAGTAGAGAGCTCAGAAGAAAAGAAAAATTCCCAGACTCAGATTGCCCATTCAGAAACTGTCCAAGTGTTAAGCAGTAAAAATAAAAGAACAGTGTTGCTCTTAAAAGTAAGTGTGAGGTGTGGTTACCCACAGTGTGATACACTTTGACAGACTGACTTTTTTTGTGAGGGAGTCTCGAACTTTTATCTTTGCTTTGGAGTTTTCTCCAGTTATGGACTAAAAAAACGTACATGGCCACAGTCCAAATATCATTACACCTTTCACGGTTAGGTTTGTGTTATCTTTTAATGAATCACAAAAATATGACTTAAAAACAAAAACAAAGTACTTCTATAGTGACATACAAGGACAAAATAAAAATAATAACTTCCACCTAATCAATGAATAGCATTTTTCACTTGTCAATTATTTTCAAGAGGACTTAGAAAATTGACCTGCCGTAGAAGCTATCGAAATTCCGAAAAACGTCGGTTAAAACCGTCGAAAATAGACAGATCGTACTTTTTAAAACAAAGTTTTTACTTCCAATCAAAGTTTATAAAGCAGTATTAGCAAGTGTAGGAAATGGAAAGGAAATGTTTATAAAATGTTAAAATTATAACGTCCGGGAAAAAACACATCGTAACCTAATATTTTGAATTTATTTTATTTATTCCTATCAGTACAAAATAAATATACATTGGGCAAATGGTGTAGTTTCATAAAAATCTGTTTCTCCTAGTCTGATAGACCTGTCAGATGTTTATGTAACTATACCATCAGACATTTCAGATCTTTCAGACAGTAGGGAGAGAAACCAGCCAATGTTAGAACACCCATTTATTTAATTGGGAGAGTTAAGATTGGAGGTCACGAGGTCATCGTCGTTTAAACGGCGTGAAGGATGCTGGAAGAATAGTTTTGCGTGGACATTGCGGAAGCGTTTACTGATCAGATCCATGGACCATTGTGGATACGCCATAACCTTGGATTGAAAGTATTAGATTCGTTGGATGGTGGAGCATTTGGCCGAAACCGATCGTTTTCAATCATAATTAACTATTGTGTTAAATTTTAAATGTATCTTACTAATTATCAGCCAGTAAAGTACTGATACCTAGAAATATAAGCAAATATTAATTTTAAGGTGTGACAAAAACATAACACATCTTTAAAATGTGTCACGATAGCTTAAGTGGTAGAGTAGCGGCGTATCTAGCTGAAGGCCGTGGGTTCGAATCCCGCTCGTGACACTGACTTTTTTATATCAACTAAAAACCTTAATTAATTGAAATATGTTTAAAATGTTTTCATTACATTTTTAATAAAATTTAAAAAAAAACACTGAAAACAAATGACAGAATACAACAGTGTTAGAATTACCCAGTACAGACCGCAACTTTCTCCATCCCAGTTAGCATTCGAAAGGTCGTAGAGGCGTGAAATATCTCGAAAAAAAAATTTTCCTTCCAAACTTCTTGGATCAAGAGTTTAATTTTTCTACGTTCATATAAACAGCTCTGACAATATGCTCCCAGTCATTTTAAATTAAGGAAATCTAGCTGGTCTTTCCAGGACTTGATTTTTTAAGTCCTGTACAATTTTCGCTGAATGACAGAATCATTGGTCTGCTGGCGTACAAATTGTTAACTTCGTAGTGTCTTTGAGAACTTCGTTAATTGATTTTCTCTTAACACTAGAAATTGGCCGTTGTTCTTTCTATTAGAAAAAAAAACATTTATGATTTTCTCGCTATTCTCTTTGCCACCCCATGCCATCACTCTTTCACCATCTAAATGCCTTTTCAAAAATACCATTTCTTCTTTCAGTAGGTCGTGGAATATAATTAGACCAAAGATTAGGGTGTTATGGCTATTTTTTTTCCATCTGAAAACAGAATGTTTCTCTATTCCTCCTTCTAGTACGTATGGTCACGGACGAATTATTTATGGTATTCCTTATTAACTTTATATAGCGGTTGCATCCGTTTCATTTTAAATTTGGATACGCGTGAGACTATTCTTAATGTGTCGTGTTCAGTGACCGTTAGTTGATGAATATTTGGAAATCGTGAGATTCGGCCTGGTGTGGTGTAGGTTTAGAAAAATATTTTCTTTATCGTGCCAACGTTTCGATCTTTTTTGAGATCATCTTCAGAGTTCAACGTGTTTTTGCTTTGGGACTCTCAACACGACACAAAATAATGACACATTTACACAGAAAACAAACACTTTGAGCTCCGAAGATGATCTCAAAAAAGATCGAAACGTTGGCACGATAAAGAAAATGTTTTTCTAAAACTACGTCACACCAGACCGCATCTCACAATCTCCAAATTATTTCTACTCTTAACATTTTTTATGTTGACACTCCGTCATTCTGAGCGATTTTTTAAGCTGTTAAACAGGAATTTGAAGCGATCCTCAAAATTGTTCGCATTTCCCTGCTGGTTAAGACGGATAGCCTTTCTGACACTGTATTTTTATTTATTTATTTTTTACATCTGCTTTAGCATTTAATGGCATATAGAGAGAGTTGATTCTTACAATAATATACATTTAATTTTTGATAATCACGCATTCATTTTTGCGTATTCAGTCTTACAAGTGTTTAATTACAACAGGCATTTCTATATTGATAAAATAGTAGTTTTATAATAAATTACGATATTAACATTGACGACTATATTGATATCTAAACATAATTGACTAGTTTTCATGGTCCGGTTGACCAATTAATTAAAGTTTTAGTTGAGACTAAAATGTCCTTAAATACAATTAATTAAGGTTTTTAGATGAGATAAAAATGTCAGTGTCACGAGCGGGATTTGAACACATGAACTTCTGCTAGATACGCCGCTGTTCTACCACTTGAGCTATCGTGACTTCGATCCACTCGGGCATTAACTTCCCATCTCAACCCCATCTTTTGAATTTTTTTTTAATGGCAAAAAGGAGGGAAAATTCAAAAGGTGGGGATGAGTTAGTGTCCGAGTGGATCGAGGTCACGATAACTCAAGTGGTAGAGTAGCGGCGTATCTAGCCGAAGCTCGTGGGTTGGAATCCCGCTCGTGACACCGACTTTTTTATCTCAACTAAAAACTTTAATTAATTGAAAGATATAAATATAATAACCAAAATTTCAATTTGTAGTGATAATTGCAAAACATGGTACTGTTTTTAATTTTTCCCACTTTTTATAGCACGTTAGTTATTCTTTTTAAAAGTTATCTTTTAAGTTATTATATTACATTAATAAAATTTCATTAAACAAAACGACTGATTTTTACTTTATTGTTTGTCTGAATCAATAAATTATTAAATGTGTACAGCTGAAATATGCGATCGAATGCAAAGATTCTTTTGACAAATATTAATTAAAACGACAAAAGGTTCTTTTTTTAGAGATAGGAATCATGGAAAAGTAATTACTGATATCACAGTAAAAACAAAGCAGCCATTTCATATTCATCCAGTGAAAATAAATTGTTTTCAATGTGATGCCCGTGGCGTAGAGATTTTCGCTCGTGCCGCGTTTGTTGAAAAGTCAAAAGGTGCCACCTTCGAGCCTGTTCAATTTTCAAATTTGCCGTGCCGGTTCATTACAATATCAGTACTTAACGTCGGAATTGGTTGAATTACCCGAACCCTATTCCTACCGTTCCAGACGTGAAGGATTGGCTGTACGTAACCGAGAGTTTATATTTATGGTGTAAGGGGGGCAACAAACGCCAGCCTCTTAATATTTGCGCCTCCGATAAATTTCTCATACCGCTACAACCCACACCTGCGGCCGGCACACGGCTATCGAGTTTAGAAGTAAAACGTCCCGGATAAAAGCTTATACAAGCCGTGAGCTTTACAAGTTTGCACAAAATGTTTTTTCATCCGACGTCCTTTTAAAAGGCAGTTTCAAACACGCCTTTTACACCCTCGTCCGCACGACCTTTCAATACCACAAAAAAAAAGAATCGAACCTAACGTCATGGGACTAGAAAATCGTTACGAGACATTGTTACAACACGCTTGTTCAATTGTACAAATTGGCATCCATATCATTCATTTTTTAAATTCAAAAAGTTCAAATATTAGGTTGTCAAATCGCTTAACTGCCAAAATTTGTTTGAACAAATTTAAATCTGAAAAGTACTAGTTTGATCATATCAAAACAATAAATATAATTCAACTTAACAAACTGCTTAACACATAACTTGTGACTCAACTAGACACTATTACCCAGTTTGTTTCTCTTGAGCTTTCTTTTATCTTGAGGGGGTGGCGGGTTTAGCGCTGCTTCTCTGAGGTTGTTGTTGCTGTGCGTCAGGAGAGATTGGTGTAGCCTGTTGTGTAGGAATATAGTCCTGTCCTAAATCATTGGAACAGTGACGTCCTTGTGTTTGTACAATTCCTGATGAACCAGAGGGCTGTGTTTTGGATGCCGTAGCCCATATCCCCGCTGGCACAACCACATATTGGCATTATTAACAGGTAAAAATTAGGTTGATTAGGCGTTTGTTACGAAGAGTGACGGGGGGGGACTGGCATTCAGTAGAGGTCTTAACAGGTAGAATTTGTATCGCAGTCTTTGCATAATGGTATAGTTTCTCCCGTGAATCTTATATTAACTGGTTGCCATTTCCTTTTTAGGGTGCATCTAACGAGTTTCGATTTTGATTGGTTGACTTTTGCTCTCCAGTTATTGTCTCCACTTCGTGTGTACTGCTGTAGATTTGGTTGGGTTGTTTCACCTGTGGAGAAAGCTGTGGTAGATTTTTTTTATAGCAAATACCATTAAGGAGGCATTTTTTTAACAAATTAATATTAATGTGAATTGAATGTAAGATTACAAAATGTATAGATAATTTTACAGCCTTTAGTAACTAAATAGTTAGCTGGATTATCTTGGAAAAACGGTGGTAGTCGGCTCCAGACCGAACTACGCTGTGCGTCAATAAAAAAAAAAAAAATATTGTAAGAGATCGTTGGCTACATTAGTTGGCCGGGACCTCCGAGATGCTCCTGCGATTTAAGAGTCTGAAACGAATAGAAAGGATCGTGCTAACCCGATTGAAGATAGGCCATACCGGTACACGTAGAAGGCGTTTTGGGACAAAACCCGCACAGGTGCTTGTAGAAAAAGGTCGTTCAGTGTGTCACAATTAGTGGAGGAGTGCCAACTCTTGTCCCCTTATAGGGGGCGAGTAGGCAAAGCACCGATACAAAAAAGTCCTTAGGCATGGGAGTAGGTTGATGGGTCCTGAGGGGTTTTTCTTATGGTTCGTTGTTAGAGGGTAAGGCAGGATGTGCACTTCTGGATCCGAAAAATGGCTATACTTATGTAACTTCACTCCTTACCTCCTTATCAATTTTTGCAGCAGAAATGTTTGCCACCGTACAAACCTTTAATAATTTCGGAATTATCAGTCACCAAGGTTTGTATTATATCAGGCAGCAAAATTGCAATACAGAATATTCAAATTTTTAGCAAAAACTCTAGGACTCTCCGCTTTGCGAAATTATTAAAAGAACTTTTGATTTTAACCGAAAGTAACGTGGTTTTCTGTTGGGTACAAGATCAGAGTGGCATAAAGGGTAATGACGCAGTGGACAATTTGCCAACCATGATACTCAGTTTGGCAGCTTTCGAGATCTGAAGCTTCCGAAAATGGACGCGCTAAAGTAATTGAATAAAATTTTGATCAAAAAGTGGAATTCTATATATGGAAGAGCTGAAAAGACTTTCTACTCGGCTTTATTCCCAACAGTTAATAAAACACCCTGGTATTTAAATGTAGAAGGTAGTACGGGTTTCTCTACTGTTACGAACCAAATTCGAACTAGTCATAGAATTAGCGGTGCCTATCATTACAAAATAATGCACAGACATTTTCCCAATTGTTCCACTTGCGATATAGTCGAAGATTTAAAACTTTTACTTTTCGATTGCGAGCAATTTCAGGAAACCAGAGAAAATCTCTTGGCAGAAGTTTTTGAAAGTAACGTCATTGACAATCCCTTCATCCTTGAAATAATGATAGCTTCTGGAAACCTGTTGATCTACAAATGGTATTTAATTTTGGGGGGTCGTGCTCGAGGGTTGTGGTCGGGACCATCGTGGCTGGGGCGCTTGAGGGGTCAGCATAGCGGAGCAGTTTGGGTTTTTCTACCTCAGGGCTCGCGGGGGGTGTGGATGATGGCAATGCATCCCTAAATTTTTGCTACGCGGTGCTGTTCCAGTCTTGTTTGGTGTTCGCCTGGTACTTTTGGTGACGGGGAGAGGGGGTGGGTCGGCATCTCGTCCTTAGGATGTACGCTACTTCTTGTACAATCGCATGATATTAAAAAGTAAAGCAAAAAAAATGAATGAGTTATGGGGCCGACATGTATGAGTTTTTTGCAATCATAGAAATGTTGCTTTACTCTTTTATCCTGGTATTGGGTTGTATTTCCGATGTAAGTTGCCGAACAGTTTAAACAACTGATTTTGTAAATTACGTCAGACTTATTTGTTACAGGTGTGGGATCTTTAATTTTGGAAAAAAGTGTGTGAATTGTTTTATATTTTTTGAAAGCTATTTTAAAGTTAATTTATGTGATAGGCCGTGAATGAAAGGTATGGAAATGTATGTTGGTTTGTCTGTATTAGATAGAATTGAGGTAGTATCATTAGTAATAGTGGATGGTATTAGTGTTGAGATGCAGTTTTTGATTATGTTGTTGATTATGAGTGTTACGGTTCCTCGCCGGACCGTTGGCAATTCACCCGGTAGGCTCAGTGGAGATTTTTTCCCGTGGCCGCTTCGTCTCCAAAAGGGAAATAATCGAGCGCCACAATGTTTTTATTTTATTTTCTTCCTTTAGGAAAACAGTGAAACCCTAGGGGTGAAATAACAAATAAAAATATATAAAAAAATAAATAAATAAATAAACAACAAGAAAATAAAATATTAATGTCCTCTGTATTATGAATAAGATGTAAAACAAAAAAAGTAAATAAATAAATAAATAAAACAAGTCTCTTCAGAATTAAAACAAAAAACTGTCCAGAAACCAATCTTATAACTTAAAAGCTCGAACCTCGTGTACGTCCATTTTCTCGTCGTTCCAGAACGGTTCTCTCCTCGCCCACGCGAACCCTCCACTCCACGATGATGAGAAAAGTCCCAAAAATAATAAATTATACACTGTCACGTTTTACTTTTTCGCCTCGCTCGTCCACACCGACCAGTCTCAGCTCGAGGCCTCCTTGTCCACTCCCGTCGGACCCCACTCCTCGCCAGCGTCCCCGCTGAGCCCTGACCGGGCTTTCTTCGCCTTCCAAATGCCGCCCGCGCGTCTTCGGCCTCTTCCAGACCTCGCTCGATCTTGCTGAAGGCACCCTCGCCTCTGCCTGAGTCTGGTCACCCCAGCGCAAAAAAAATTTTGTTTTCCTCTCGTGTTCACTTGTAACAGTAGTGATTGTGATGGAGGATCTGTTTGTATATCTTTATGTTTTTGTGGTGGAAGGATTCATGGCTTAGGGTAATAATTGTGTGCAGCAACCATTTGGCCGTGTGTATTATTGTATGAAGAGGATGGTGAGATTGAGGTAGCGATCTGTGTTTCTTGGTTTTTGATGCCAATCAGTAATTAATATGCCATCTGGTTGTTTTATTACGAGTGTATGTAAAAATGGTATTTTTTGTTGTTTTCGATTTCATGTGTAAATTGTAAGCGTGGGTATTTCATGTGAGTAGTGTAGGCGTATTTAAAGCTGTTAAATGTATCTAATATGTTTTTAATTTGCTCGTGGGAACTGCTGTCAATATATCAACTACGTATTTAGTGAGGAAGGGTAACGTGAAAGGAAGTTGTGGTGCTTCCGACATCTAGGTCATTTCACCCCCCAACTAGGTCTATATTCTATTTACACTTCCAAACACTACATTCAATAAGTACATTCACACGGTTAAATACATCCATACAGTACACTCATTCCGTTTGGTCGGTGGAGTACTTGATATTCCTCCACCGACCTATCCTTAAACTAAACTAGACTGGGATCGATGGAGTACTTTTATAAATATTCCGCCATCGTCGTTATATTTCTCCCTCACCCCTCACCATTCACGCTAATAAATACATGCACTCAGACAAAATATATAGACACAACACATAAGACATATTATATACAATAGAAAAACCCAATTTCCCCAAAAGCGGAACACGGGGCTCTGACACTCACTACCTTTTTCGAGACACTTCTTAAGTCATGCCTACACGCTCTCTGTATGGAGCCAACACATGACACGTTTCTATTATGTGGGACACATCGAGCAACCTTTCTCTACATAAGGGGCACCTGCGCGGGCTTTGGCCCAAGAGGAATGGAAATGAAACACATGAATAAGTGGGAATGGAGTGTTCTTAGAACCAGTTCTTCGAAAATAGACAGATACATGCCATATTTGGCCAAAACATATTTGGGCCCATCCTTTATATTATTCGTACTGATCAATTACCACATCCACCCATACGGAGGTATAACGACGTAATGTATACTAATATGTACAGGGTACAAATAAAATAATTATATAATTACAATAATTGTATAGTGAGTAAATAATCACACTAAGTACCTGTAAAGTCAAAGTCGGAAATAATCATAGATTTGCCTAATAGTTATTATCTTATTGATTTGTAAAGTAAACTTTATAACTTTATATTTTAACCATTTGAAATGTTATGTTTGTAAGGTCATTTAGTCTTTAAAGCACGATATTTTCTAAGCAGTAAGGAAGCTGTTATTTATTTTTTCGTGGTACCGGTGAAGTTTGAACGTTCTTTTCGGTTAGATACAAGAAAGTAAACTTAAAGGAAATAGTGCTTCATCATCCTTGATGCCGTTTCATGAAATGTATTGCTCGTTGTAACGGATTATTGTACGTAGGCGGTTGGCTATCGAATGGAGCTGAGGTATGTTACAATCGGAGAGATTGCTATACCCGAAATAGAAGCTTCCTTCTCTTTTATGTGGTTCGTCCAAATAGAGAGCATATCGGCCGGATAGAATCGCTATTAGAGGTATGCTGGCTTTCAGACGGCTTGACTCCGCCTCGTATGCTAAAACAAGGCTGCGTTACAGGAAATGGAGCCCATTTTCGTCGTTTTCGTACGGTAGAAACAATTTTGAAGGTACTTCAGACGTCATGATTGTCTCCCTGTAAAAAACCTCGATCGGCAGGAAAAGTCTAATGGTATGATAACAATTTGATTCGCACAATAAAAAGCATTAAAAGTTAACTATAAAATTTGAAAAAAGATAATTAATTAGAATCCTTTAGTATTGTTTCGTTACATGTTAACTTCGTGTAAATATTGTATTTATTACACAAAATAAATTAAACACTTCAGCATATTTAGATTTTAACTCTTTGAAGTAAATATTACGCAAAATATTACCTTTTATTACTTTTATTACATATTTCATTTAGTTTTATTATAATAAAGATTGTCTTGAAAAAGAGAGAGAGAGAGAGAGAGAGAGAGAGAGAGAGAGAGAGAAAGATAAAGAAAGAAAGAGAGAGAGAGTAAGAGAGAGTATTTTTTTCCTGGACGAGGATCTTTTAAGAATAACAATAAGTGCTCAGAAATTTTTACAAATCTGGCATCTGAACTAATTAATGGTTGACGTTAAAATACAGTGAAATAAATCACAAAATACAAAATATGAAATATATAAATAATAGTAGCAATAATAAGAATTTATCGAACAAATAGTAACTAAAAAACGTATTCCCTTCCGTATTCTTGTTCAAACATAATATAAAGTTGAAAAAAGTAAGAAAAAATTATTTTTTATATTTGCCTAATGAATAATGTTGGAATATGTTGTCTCTGGAGTGAGGTAGGGAGGTGCTACAGTAGTGATTTAAAAAAGCTAATGGAAACGGTTTTGCGGATTGTTAAAGATGAAAATTTCCAGATATTTTCGGTTTCAGCTAGGAAGGTCAGCTAAAATTTGATGGTTTCATGACGAGGAAGAAATAGATCATTGGGAAACGAACGGGTATTAGGAGGGATAGACGATTTGAAATGAAGTAATTGGAAAATGTAGTGCGGTCGACGAGAGTTTATGGTTTCGTAAAAAGGAAGGAGCATAGGAAATAAGGAAAGATAAAAAATAATTCAGATCAGGATAGGTTTGAAAGTGTGACACACTGCTCATAAGAGGGAAGGGTGCAAAATAAATCTACCACAATTCATCAGTCTTTCAGATGCTTATCTTGTTCCTCCGTAAGTCCACCGTAACAGCTGTAGTCGAAGAGAGGAAAGATGAGGGAGGAGACAAGGAGTTTACGATCGGCGAAAAGACTAAGGATCCAGGACCTGTGATTGAACGAGTGGCGCAATGCAGAGCCGTAATATTGGGAAATGTGTGGTTTACAGGAAAGGTTTTCGTCTAAGGTTTTAAAAAGTGGATCAGAAGAAAAAGGGCTGGTTTTTGATTATAAAAAGAGTGTCGGGAGGGAGGGATTTAAGAAATGAATCTTATAACAATGGCTTTGAACTTCGTAGGATTTAATTCTAGGTTAATTTTACGTGCCCTTTCGTTTATAGAATTTCTACCTTTCTGATCTTTCTTAATTCTGGGGATAGCCAAATGTAGGTCTGAGGGATGGAAGGACTTATAAATTTGGGAGTCGTCGGCATAGAGGTGGTAACCGCATTGCTGAATGTAGTCGGATAGATCATTGATGTAAACTTGACTCTCTGAACAGACGATGTGTGACCATTAGAATAAGAAACTGCTTGAAGGCAGTTAAAGAAAGCAACAAAGAAAGAGTGAAACCATTGGATCATACTATTGGGAAAGGGTTCAAGTTCGGTCAGGATTGATGCATGCCGATGGAATCGAAGGCTTTGGTAAAATCCAGAAGAATTAGAATATTGTTTGAATATTTAATACGGTTGCCAGAAGAAACAATTGAAACCAGTTATAAAATTATTTTGTTACGCATCAGAAATAAAATTGAAAGAAGAAAAGAAGGGAACGAGGCAGACTAAAAGCCGGCGAAGTTGAGAAATTGGCAATAACACGGCTTACGTATATTCAGCAAAGAAGCAGAAGAAATCCTGACATATTTTCTAACATGCTGTGAAAGAATGTTCTTTTATGAGGGAAAAATGTTTTGAGACAAAAACGCAGCTGTGGAATAATAGATGTATAGGTACCGGTGTTACTCTAAGCACATAAAAATGGCACAATCCCCGATATATACTGTCTACTGGAAGGAACGAAATAAAATTTTACGCCATGATAGAATTTTGTTTCATTCCCGTTAAAATTAAAAAATACAAGACAATGAAAAAACAAACAGTACGGACGCCCGAGGCGAATATTCAAGTGTAGAGAAAGCAAATGTTTGTCTGAAACAGTAAAAAATTGTAAAAAATAAAACAATCTTCGGGCTTTATTAATGATGTGTTTTTTCAAATAGAGATTCCTGTCAACAAAATCAACAGAATTCTCACAACAACAACTGCAAAAATTTCAGTGTAAAAGTTTTCAATTCATACATCATGTTAGCACAATAAAAATGGTTTTGAATTGAAAAATCAATTTTTACAAACTTACACGTTTTGAAATGGTTGGCTCAGAACGACAAAATTTTATCCAAAAGTTTGTTCTTTATCAAATGCCGCCTAACGAGATAGTCATTTAATAATAATGACCAATTGAATAAAATTTATGGCTTATTTGTCATACAGAAAATATGTTAATGCGTAATATACATCGCATCTCTTTAATATATCGTTCAGAAAAGAACTTTATACCGAAAATACAAAATTATCTTTCCTAGTTTTAAATCTCGTTGACTGTAGAACTAGATTTTTCCAACTAGCATAAATCAGACTTGGCTTGCGGTTGCCCAGGGTGCTCAGGGGCTTCATAAAGCGATTACACTAAGTGCTCTCATTCTCACCTTCGCCCTCCCGGAGGTCAAATCCAAAACGGCTTCTTTACAACTCAGGTCCACAAGAGAAATTTAAAAACTAAGAATGTTAATAAACAAGTCTTTGATTTCAAACATTCCTGGAGGAATCGGACAGAATAAGCAGCAGAAAAAATCTGATTTTTGTCATAGTACAGTTGTGTAAATGAATGGGCTTTACGAAAAACCATTATCGATACGTAAATTTACATACAAGAGGTATTTTGCACGGACAAAAAGCCTTACCTGAAAATGCTATCATACTTCCTGTACCAATAAAGGGTCACGAAAAGAATGTTAACTTCTTGGATAAATTCACTAGTTTCGTGGTCCGCTTGACCAATTAATATCTTACAATTAATTAAGGTTTTCAGTTGAGATAAAAAAGTCAATGGCACGAGCGGGATTCGAACCCACGATCTTCGGCTTGATACGCCGCTGCTCTACCACTGGAGCTATCGTGACCTCGATCCACTCGGACACCAACCTCCCATCTCAACCACACCTTTTGAATTTCCCCTCCTTTTTGCCATTAAAAAAAAATTCAAAAGATGGGGTTGAGATGGTAAATTAATGTCCGAGTGGATCGAAGTCACGATAGCTCAAGTGGTAGAGTAGCGGCGTATCAAGCCGAAGATCGTGGGTTCGAATCCCGCTCGTACCATTGACTTTTTTATCTCAACTGAAAACCTTAATTAATTCTGGGATAAATTAAGTTTTAATTCCATTCTCTCGCGAGTGAGATATATAGAAGTAATTTTTGACCAAAGACATTCATGGAATGAACAACTAAATAAAATCAAACAGAGTGCGAAATTTGCCTGTGGTAGATGTAAACGCGTTTGTCAAAAATGTGGACAGAACCGAAAAACATAACATGTCGGTTATTGACCCATGATAGCATACGGGTAGTAAAATCCAGTTATTTGGAACATATCAGAGCCCATTGTGATAAATAAATTATCTTGTCTGATTATGAAAGCACAGAGGACAGAAGGGTAACAAAATGGCCAAAAAGGATGTTCAACGAGGAGACGTAATTAATGGACAAAAACTCTTTTGTGTCATAACTAAATGCCAAAAATTTGGATCCATCTAGCAATGAATTAAAAATAGGTAACATCTAGGACGTATTAGCACTAGGATAAAAGTGGACTGCTGATTTGGGATATATATATATAAACTCGGATTAAAAGAAACAAACCTCATAGATATTGAAATATGCCCTATGTTGGCTGGTAAAGCTTAGGTAGGCTGAAATACCTACCCGTGAGAGAATAAAAGAACGGCCAGCATGAAGGAAACACAAAAAATATTATGTGTTATTTGACATTACATATTGTTTCTCATAGGATTGGACGTATTGAACATTTCTTCCAAAGCGATAATTTATTTTATATATTTTTATGATTATAACCCATTACAAACATATAATTTTTTACTGAAAACTGGTCTAACTTTGAGTTTTTCTGTTTCAGGATGTGTCGTAGGAGGAGTTGTCCTGTCACCGTCGGGTGAAGTTGAAAAAAAACTCAATGACACCTACGTCGTGACATGCTCTGGACCTGCGAGTAACAGCATGGCTTGGTTCGGCCCGAACGGCGTTATGATCGACGCCAAAAAAGGAAGGTGAGAATGTTTTCCTTATCGTAGATGATCCCGGCGGTTTTCTAGCCGGAAGATACGAGAACTAAACGGAGCGGGTCGGAAGAGAAAGGAGCCCATTTTGCGGGAACATGGTTAAAAGGCCTTCTGGTCGGATTTAAAAGGAGATATGAGCCGGTTTATAGGCCATATACTGAACAGACGGTGGGCGTTACTGTTTAAAGAGCCTTCGGCCCAAACGCATAAAAACCTACGACTGTTTTTAACATTGTACAGCATTTTGTAAATTTTGAAAAATCTTGAAAAGAATATACTTAAATATTTTCCTTACAAAAGAAGTCCTACTGTTACAAATTCTAGTTGGGAAATACTAAACGCATAACAAAAGGTTCGCCGATTCAGAGACGACACCTGCACTCGTCAAATATAACTTTCAGGGGCTGTAAATTTCCCTGGTATTCGACTTATTTCCGAAATCGATGATTCATTGATTCAGCTGTTTTGACATGGAATGCCAAGCATCTTTATGCGGATGCCTTGACTGTGAATGGAATTCGTCAAACAAATGCCCAGCCATTAAACAAGTTTTTAAGCGAAAACCTTTTTATTTTCCATACGTTGGCATGTTTACATTTTAATTTAATTTTTGGTCAAAAACAATTAATAAGTTTGTTTACCTCCTGCTCAACTATCAATTTCGAACACACACCTAAGCAACGTTTATTAAGAGGGTAATTAGTTTGTTTTAAATGATTAAAAATTGCAATATTTTCCACAAATTCTTATATAAACAAAACAAAAATCCATTCAGGAAAAGTATCTTAAATATATGTTTGAAAATTAGACGTTGGAATGGTTAAAGACATTTATTCCTATGAACTTTAATTCTGTTATGATGCGTTTCGACTTCTCGCCATATTCAGTGTTGATTTTGTTCTGATATACATTTTATTAGTGCCTGAACGGTGGTAGGAGTGTGTCAGAGTGATATTTGTCTAAAAGTGTTTTTACGGAAATTACCTATATTTGGAATTGTTTAAATTCTTCAGATCAGTCCATGGGGTAGACGTTTCTTTTGTTTTAAATTTATTTTATTTCAAGAGTTTTAGCCATGACGATTTTTTGTCCGTTTTGTAAATCAAGCAATAAATTCAAACTGGTTTTTGTTTTTGAGGGTACGTTGTTTTGTGTAATGTGAGTCTCTTAGATCGAATTTCCGTCGTTATTACTAAATAATATGGGATATTCGTTGTATTTGTTTGTTATTATTTTCTGGTTCTAACAGTCTGGTGTATTGTTCATCGCATTTGCATGTTATTGTTTAAATAATATTTTGTTAAGTCAATATTCCGTTTCAGAAGTTTTCCAATATATGACTAATATTTTGTTTTCATAATCCATTAATGTTCCTGCGTGGGTGTCTGTGGTTTACTTAATCTGTTTGATGTCTCGTTTTTTTTATTATTCTATCGATTTTGGTTATATTGCATCACTGTGTGCCAATTTTTTGTTTGTTTTTAATTTTTTTTTGTTAGTAAGCCATTTACAGTTCGTCCGTGTGCACTTTAGCACTTTTTGACGTGCCACTTTTAGTTAATTGAACGAATTTAAGCATCACTGAAGAGAGCGAGAAACCAAAGAGTGTCTGACAGACGAAAATACCAAAGACAGGGGAACCCAAATGACGGGAAATGTAAAGCATTGGCAGACTGGTCAAATTTTACCCGCAAATAATATATTTAAATTTGTTACAATAAATATACTTTTCTACAGAAAATGTACTAATGAATTGAAATGTGCCGAATGATCAATAAGTTTTAATGTTTGAAATTTATTTATTGTTTATTTAAATATTTCTGTTCTTGATGTCTATGCAAGGGATTTTATTTTTCCTTTTACCTGAAAATGATTTTCTTTGCTGAACAATTTTAATTCGCTGCGCTGTAATGATAAAACGGAAATCCTGTGAGCTCTTTGCTTTTAGTGTCATCCTTGTGAAGTTGTATGGATTTTGTAATGTTGCGGGATAACAAATATAGCGTAAAATATGACAAAACGCTGAAAACACATCATTTATTTGCTCTTATAAAAACGCTTAGGTTGGGAAAGATGAATACGAAATTTGAGGAAAATAACTGCTTCCGTATACTTTTACATAATTTTAAAATTCGTCCAAAGTAAATGTATCGGGTAGGAGTAAAAATCGGTTTTACAAAAGGAACGGAATGACCAGCTAGATGACGAAAGAAAGTGAAAAAAGGAAATTTTTATGCTATTACAGTCCCTTTAAAATAGCGTTATTTTACTCGAAAGTATGCCTTTCTCAGAATATAGTAAACGCAATAGAATTTTTTTCCTAATGTGTCAATTAAAAAAAAAATCAAAAGAGAAACATCTTGTAATTGTGGAAAATCATAACTCTCCTATTAAAGCTTGTTTTCATAATGCGAATAATCAAAATGATCGTCAAACGTTAAAAAAAACTGTCAATAAGTACAATTTTTTAAATTGGCCAAGATGTTAAAAAAAGTCTTAACAATGACAGTCATCCGTTTAAATGCGCTATTTTAATACAAATTAATTTATGTTTTTTATTATTAAAAAAAATGCCCATTTGTAAGTATGTCGTCGAGAATAGGAGGAATCCGAGATGACGAGGTTGAAGATCAGGATTTAAATTTTAAAATACCTGATACAACATGTGCACTGTAAATAATTGGGTGGATGTTAAAGTAAAAAAGCCGGATGCTATTTGGATTAAAGGTGACATAATAAACTCACGAAGGTCAAATGTTTTTCCAAAGCGAGATTATTACCCTTTGTTGGTTCAGGAATTGAAATATTTTAATTATTAAGTCTTATTAAAAAGCAAACGAAAAAGGGCATCAGTTTTATAAATAAGGCTCTGTGTTCGAATTCAGGGCCGCTGGATCCGAACCCCGGACTTTTACCTTAGAGTGATGAGCTCTGACCCAACGCTTTAAGAATTGAGGCCAACGAAACAAATATATTTTAAAATCCATCAAACCTAAAATTATTCATGTTTTTATTTGGTAACGAGATTGTTTTCGTTTAATCAATGGTTAATGTAAAGCTTTTTTCACTTGACATAACACTTACACTTTCTGAGAAGGGGTTTTCTGCAATTTATTCTTCAAATACAATTTAATAATAATGCAATTTCCAAAAGTTTATTCGCATTTTTAAAATCCTTTGTCATGTATGATGAGCTATTCTTTTATCTATTTTTTTAAATTTTAGTAGATAAAATTTATTTATTTTTGAAAAACATAAAATTATGATACGCTACTTCTCATTTATGATCAACATTAACGAATTTGCAGACCGCATAGCATTTCCCAATTTCCACGCTGACAAGCCTCATGGTGAACCGATATTAGCAATATTTTTCAGGCTGCACCGATCAATGCCGATATCTTTGTAAATAATACATAAAATTATTGTAGTTTTGTAACAGTTAACTTTTGGAAAAAATTAACCGCAACACATAAAACGAACAATATTTTGTCATTGATATTGTTGACGTTTTTATTAGGCAATAGCATTCCAGTCTACGCTTTTGTAGTAGCAGTTTGAAAATAAATTGATTTCTTATGGCCTAGTAGCACAGTAGTAATCTTATGTTCCGAGATAAAATTAATAAAAAACGGAATAAATTAATTTATATTCTTAATCATTGTTACTTAAAATAGTCTGTATCTATCCTTCATTTATAAACTGTGTTTCCTTATGAATTTTTTTAATAAGTGAAATAGAGAGCTTATTTGATGTTAATATTGTTTAAAATTAATTCATATTTGCCTAGTGGTTACAATTGGCCAAATTATTCCAATTAATTATTCTTTTTATCTTAGGTTTTTGGTTGAAATGGAAAATTAGTGACACGAGCGGGATTCGAACCCACGACCTTTCGGCTCAATACGCCACTACTCTAACCACTTGAGCAATCCTGACGTCGATCCCCTCGGATACCCTCTACTCAAAAAAAAATTAAAAAATAAATAAATCCGCTTTTATAATATTCCTTTATAATATTTATATAGGTGAATGAATAAATAAATTATCGTTCTTAACATTTTGCTTGGTTTTCTACTGCAGGTTTTAATTCGAATTATAGGCAAGAAATAATGAAGGAACTTGATTCAATACGAATGACCCAACCCGTTAATACGTGTCAACAGATATGACAATTATTCCATTTTTCAGCAATAAAGGGAACAATTGGAATTTGGCATAATGGGATATCGCCCTGCGGTCACTTGTTGCCAGAAATTGGACCAAACAATCACGCCTATTAATAGAATATTTGGTATTATCTGAAAGCGACAGATGTCCCGCCGTCGTGACCGGATGTAATTACGTCAGAAGGCTCCTCCAGGACAACCCTCGACCCATTTAATTAACTTCCCCCGACCCTATTCTCGACCCACTTGATAATTATTGTACGATAGCTGTGAATCCGAAATATGAACTCTTCAACAGGCGATTAATTCCGAACAGGGCATTTTGAGATTTTTATGTTAGCCTCAACAGATATGTCAAGATTTATATAACATTTTCAAACAATTAAATAAAGTTTCAGGCCGTTCTAAACCTATAATATAAACAAATCCGTCATACCCTTTTAAGGTAGTTTGTGCTGATTATATATTCAATTTTTTTCAGGCTACGGTAAAAAGGTTTTTCTCCAAGCTTAATAATTTTTAGAAAATCATTTTCTCAGCAACAAACCTGTGGAATAATAAGAGAACGAGATTGTAATGTAATATACAGGGTGGGAATTTACCCTGAAGCACCCCTGTGTCTCCTTGACAGTTTTTTCTTAAAAACCATTAAGGGTTGAAAAAATATTACAACGGGATTCGTGAACACTAAGCGGTTTTTAAATTTTGTTATGATACTTACCTTCCTTTTATTTACATATATAGTTTATAATTTGCCTTTAACAGTTGAATTAAAATAAGTTCTACACTGACAGGGAAAAAAGCAGCCATCCTCGTTTTATTCTTTTTTATTAAATACTTGTAATACTTATAGTTTCTGTTTTTTTGCTGTTTACAAAATATAAGAGATAGCTCAATAAAAAAATTAAATAAAAACTTTAACTGAATAAACCTACTTTACCAAATACGTTTTTAAGTAAATAAAGAAGAAAATATATTAGATAGAAAATAGATTATTTTTCTTCCGTTCATCACCTCTTACATTCGACATGGCATCGACTTTATGAGGTTATGAATGTAGAGCTGTGGAATATTTACATACTCCCCCATCAGCGCCATTCGTAATTCCTGCAAATTCTCTGGAATCACTGGTCGACAGTGACCCTCTTTGACAACTCGACCCAAAGGTGTTCGAAAGGGTTTAAGTCGTGACTACATGATGGCCACTCGAAACATAAAAAATGAAGTCCGATCCAGTAAGTCACGAACAAATCTAGCAGTCATGCATAAAAAAACCATCACCAATTAATGGCAAATAAGTAAAATTTTCTTCTGGTAACACATCTTCAATATATCGCGAAGCTGTTAGCGAACCATCGATGAAGATCAAGTTCGTAGAAATGCCCGCTTAAACCATAACACCACCACCTACAAAGCTTTTCCCGAATGAAAATGTTGCTTGGATGTATCGCTCCTATGTTCTCCAAACCCTCTCTCGACCGTCAGAAGTCCTAAAACAAAACCTCGACTCAATCAAAAACCAGATTTTAGTCCAATCTTGATTATACCAAATAATGTGAGTTTTTACGAACCTTAACCGTGTAATCCAGTTTCTAAAAGTCTTCGCCTGCTTTGCGACATTAACCTTTATATTGGTTGAAGTCTTTGCTTGATCTCAACAGCGGTAGAATGTCAATTATAGAGTACATCTGAAACAATAAAAGAACATCTCTCTGACATTTGACACAATGGCGACCCGGCCCATGCCTTTTTGATACTCTCCAGTATCTTTATAACGCCGGAAGCCCGTTCGGACAGTTGTTCTGGGAATATTAAGTACAACATACGCTAGACTAATTACATCTTTCAACAATGCTATGATGCTAGCCAAATCCGCATCATTTAAAACCATCACTCAAATTTAAAACTTAAAAATCGTACAACATAAAAAAATCAAACCACCGGAATTTTAGAAATAAGCATTACAGAAAAAGCAACATAAAAAAGATTAACTTCTTTTATTTATCTGTTATTTATCTCTAATCCTTTAAAAGGTCCAACTTTTGTGGTAAGATAATAAATTATTGTGTAAGATATAATTTAAATAATAGAGGTCACAACTTTCTTTGATTTTCATTGTATGAAACAATAATTATTGAGGCTGGTTTCAAAAACTACGAAATTCACTTAAAATGTAAAGAAAACATAAATATTTTATAATGTCAAACACTCGTTTTGTAAATTAAAAATAGCTTTAGGGTTTGTATACTCTCAAAAATGAAGGGAGAGGGCCTAATAGTTAAGGCGTTCCATTCTTATTTGTCATGGTACCAGTTCCGGATTTGAATCTGACAGAGTCCATGGTTTTTGTACTTAAGGAAATTATTAAAAAGCTACGGTAAAATAATGTATTGTTGGTGGTTGGGCGAGATGCCCTTTTTTGTGACAGGAATTCTTACAATTCTAGTCAATATTGAATTCTTAAGAACAAAAAAGATAAGTAAATCTTGTAATAATTTTTAACACAAAACGTTTATATGGATTTTTTAGATATATTTAATCGAATAAAAAGGACTGTATGCAACTTATTGCTTGACTCTACCATAAAAATTTCTCACAAACTAAAAGAGTATGGAATGTGCAATATTCGTACCGCGTTGTTTGTACATGTTTAAGTAAGAAAATTTTGATTTAACCACAGGAAAATTTTAAATAATAAATAATTCAAATTGTCGTTAGAAATAATCAATACATTACACGGTACGCGTTATTGAATCATTTACACTGGATTAATTAAACATACCGTCATATTTTGACTTTCGTTTGTGCTTTCAATTTGAAACATTTACTTGGCAACGTTTTTTATAACGACCTTTGTTCGTATTTTCTTAATTCCCTTTTAAAAAAAAATTCAGGTTTATTAAAACAATTATTAACAAAACGATGATATTTAGGGAAAAACAACGACGACTAACATAAAGTTTTATTACAAAAAATGATTCCATTTAATTATCCTTTTTATCTAAGGGTTTTGGTTTAGAGGAAAAATTAGTGTCACGAGTGGGTTACGAAGCCACGATCTTCGGGCTTAATACTCCGCCACTCTACCCATTTAACTATAGTGAATTCGATCTTCGGACACCATCTCAACCGACCACTGTTCGAATTTTCCTCCTTTTTGCCAAATGTGACACTAATTTTTCGTTTCAACCAAAAAACATTAGATAAAAAGAATAATTAATTGGAATAATTAATATGGTCAATTATGGATTAATAAAAATAATAATCCATTTTAGAGATAAGCGAGAAGTTAGTTGTATTACAAAAAGGTTTTCAATTAACAGATTTTGGCCTTGTTAGCCATCACAATACTGGGAAGACTCGTTAAGCAAACTAACTTTGAGACTCTATTTTCTATCTGTTATCGATTTTGAAAAGACAATGAAACAAACAATAAAAGTTTAGGCTCGGAATAAAGGATAACTGTACGTATTCCATATAAAATAATTTTGTGTAACACGTACTTTCATTTGCACCTGACCCACTCACAAGACACAAATAAAACGTATGGACATAATGGTGGAATAATTAATATTTATTCATATCAGTACAGTACAGTTTATCAAATCGATTGTGAACAGCACCNACACACACACACACACACACACACACACACTTTCGCTCTCAAGCCGTTAAATAGGTTTTTTGTCATAAATTAATTTTAATCCCATTCAGAATTAAAATAAAATAATAACAAAGTTTTAACAAAAATAATTAAGAAACATTTGTAATCAATGCACAATGCAACGACAAAAAGAAAAGGAAAATGGTCATCAAAATTTTCAGTTCTTGTTTCAGTATTTTATTATGAACAACCAATTTATCCTCTAATTTTAATTAATTTAACGTTGCTTGTGTCTCCCTTTGAGCGCGGCGCGCTAGACCAACACTCCTGCAACACCCATCCGTCTTGCGGGTTTAGTATACATACAGTTTTTTCCATTCTGTATCTAATTTAAATTATGCTTTCAGTTTCTGTTTAGTACAGATATTCCGAAAAATATATCATTATAAATTAAAGCATGATTAATTATCAAAATTTAATTTACTGATATTGATTATTAATTTCGTTTCAATTCTAGTCGAGAGTGTTAATAAACATTTTTAAAAAATTAATATTAATTTACATTATACAGCTCGGATGTAATCTGACAAAAATGTCGAAAATTAAACGATGGTTTTTATTTATCTCGGCCGTCTTTTCTTTTTCGATAATAAAATGGGTCGATCCTTTATTCGACACTTCGTATTATGCATTTGATAAATAAATAAAAAGTATTTTTCTAATTGTTTATATGGATAAATCATTATTCTTCATACCAATTTTGTATTGTGACGGGAAAAAACCTTCGGAGATGTAATTTATAATGCAGGTGTACATGATTATATAAGGCTGTTTTTTCAAAACAATACTTATATGTGTAAAAACCCAATAATAATTGGCATTTTACAGTTTTACAGTAAAGATTATAAGAACTTATAAGAAACTTTAAGAGGCAAATTCTTAAAAAAAAAAATGTTATAAATTTCCTAGTATTAGACGGAAACCCTTTTAAAATAAAGTGCTTTATGAGCGGGGAAAGTTTTTTTTCACAAAAATCGTTCTTGTAAAGTATTAAATAATTAATAAATCTAACAAATAAACCAGGCGTTTACCAAGAAATCTTGTTGTCGTGTAAACAAATTAATCACTTCTTGAAAGTATTATTAAATGCCAAAATGAAATTGTCTGAGGGTTTACAGTACAGTTTATATAGCTTTAATAGTTATTGTTTACAAAAAATAGTTTTTCTTATAAACATTAATTATTAAATTGCAACATTACTTTAAACTTAGTGATTACAAAGTAATCTTATCATTAGTATGTAAATATTTAATCTAAGAGAGTTTTCCTCGAAGCTTAGGATAGAAAAATAATTTATGTTAAATATTAGTGAGTACTGATTTACACGTCTCTAATGATTTCTTTTAAGCTTTCTAACTTTATTAATATCATACAATAACGTGGTATTAAATATAAATACATTCAATCTCAGCTCAAACACACTATCGTACATAAAAGTATTACCACTATAGAATCAAAACGGGAGACCCAGATACACCTTGTTAGAGCCGAGGAATTGCGTCTTTCAATTATGTGGGTCAACATCGTATGTCCTATCCATAATTAGATGAGAATGACGGGCCAGATTCTAAAACGGCTATCTATTGAGAGTGCTCAACAGAGCTTCTCTAGCGATCCTGCACACCGACGCTGCCACATTATTTTCTTGTGTTTTTGATTGCATTCTTAGCGTCAGAGGGCCGGATCGCGGTGGTTAAGTCCGGACGTTGGGACGGACCGGCTTTAGCCTCCTCGTCCACCTCTTCGTTACTGTACAGACAGTTACTGCGCTGATGGAATCAGTGCTTCTTTAAATTATTATTAAATATAACTTAATATAATGGATTAAGATTTATTTGTACGAACCACGGTGGTCGAGTGTGTACAGCTTCGGACCACTATTTGCCTCGATAGATATATTGCTAAATCAATTTATTCCTTGGTCTGAATCTCGGCATAGCCGGAAATTTTATTTAAAATTAATTTGGACAAAGTATTGTAAAGGGGGTTTAAATTTTTTTTTCTGCGACACCCAAAGGCTGTTTAATGATGGTTAGGTTTTGGACATTAAGGCTTCCTGTATGACAGAATTTTTGTCGTAAATTTATCATTAATTCTATAAGCCAAACAATACCTGGTTCAAATTTAGTTAGCCTCTTTACCCGTATATGTCAAATTCTAAAATAATTTGTGTATGTCATGTTTGGGAACAAAATATTATTTTATTTAATACGTAACTAAACCGTTTGTTTGATAAAATTGCATTAAAGTATTGTTTATAAATGTTTATTCTTCATCAATAATATTAGGAAAACGTTGTGGATTGAAATGAAATTGGATAGCACGTGCTATTAGTTTTTTGGTTTAGCTCCTCGGAAGGGTATTTGTTTTTGACTGTGTCGACTGCAGTACGGGTGTATCAGAGTTGCCAATAAGTCACCATCAATCTCTGAGTTACTCAAGCGACCGGTCAATCAGGAACAACCAATTCATCACACAAAAAAATAAACAATCCTTTATTACTTTTGGAAAAAGAAACTAAATGTTGAAGTAACTGTTTATTATTGTAGTATTAGTATTATTGGTCATATTATTTTAACGTTTTGTTAATTTTAAAGCTTGGATATACAATGAAAGTTAAAAATATTAGTTTTATGTGCTATGTGTGGTGATTAGTGACCGTTATTCGATGATTATTTGGAAATCGTGAGATGCGGTCTGGTGTGAAGTAGGTTTCAGAAAAATATTTTCTTTAGCGTGCCAACGTTTCGATCTTTATTGAGATCATCTTCAGGGCCTGGGATTGACAAAAACATTGCTTAAATTTAACAAATACTTAAGGATGTGGAAAAAAGTGAATTTGTCCAATGCAAAAAAATATTTTTTATATTCAATTAAAGTATTTCTACTCACTCAAAGTGTTTGTTTTCTGCGCAATTGAAAAGTGAGTAGAAATACTTTGATTAAATATAAAAAATATTTTTTTGCATTCTATAAGTTCACTTCTTTTCACATCCTACATGTATTTGTTAAATTTAAACAATGTTTATAAATCCCAGGCCCTGAAGATAATCTCAATAAAGATCGAAACGTTGGCACGAAAAAGAAAATATTTTTCTGAAACCTACATCACACCAGACGCATCTCACGATTTCCGAATAATCATTTATATGCTATAGTTGTTTTATGATTTAACAAATCTAAATATTTATAAAAATAAAAGCACCGCTTGAATAAACCATTCTTCTATTTATGATTCTAGTTGTGAAAGTAGGTCGGTTTGTGTGAAATTGCTTCAATGACAATTTGTCCTCTTACAAATGGAAGTGTTTGTGTTAAGAAAACTGGCGTTAGATTGATGAGCTTCGTCAATATTCTCTTAAACCGGAAGCCCGCGGTTGGACCCTGAGGCAACCCAACCCCCCCGGGTATTAAAGGATTGCTTTGGAGCACAGTTTTATCAACAAGGATACTTAGATACAGTATACATATTTTATTGCTAATAACTGTACCATTAATGGAATAATGACAATTACAATTACTAGCTGATGGTGACAAAATAATTTGTGCTCTATTGAAGGAAAGAGAAAGAGAGAGAGAGAGTGAGAGAGGAAAATACGTAGAGAGAGACGGATAAGGATACGAAGATAAACAGAGAGAGAGAATGAGAAAGATAGAGAGAAGAGTGAAATGAATAGGGGAGAAATAAGATAATAGAAAAGGAGAAGGGAGTGAGAGAGAAAAGGAAAAGAAAGAGAGAGAGAAAGAGAGAGTGAGAGAGGAAAATACGTAGAGAGAGACGGACAAGGATACGAAGATAAACAGAGAGAGAATGAGAAAGATAGAGAGAAGAGTGAAATAAATAGGGGAGAGATAAGATAATAAAAAAAGGAGAAGGGAGTGAGAGAGAGGGAGAAGGAGAAATGATATTAAAAATGTTAAAATCAAAAATAAATTAATACATAATTTTATTGCAACAGTTGTACACAATGTGTTACTCCATTACTTACAATATGCACTTGCTTAGTCTTAATAGCTTCAATCTACAACGTTACACTACATCACGTTACTCATCTTTCACACAGATTTTCAATTGGATTTGAAATGTTTATATTTTCTGACCCTGAAGCCATATATTATTGACCAAGGAAAAACACGGATGGCCATGTGAGGTATAAGTAGGGAGAGACAAATAACTCACACTTTGCATTCAGGCGAACTTCAACATAGCTTTATCCAATGGGATAAAGTTCTTTCGTATTTTTTATTCAGGTTTGTTACTCACTTCCATTGTTATTTCAAGATATAGAAATGAGCATGAATATGTAATAGAAAGAATTTTACTAAAGAATTCTAATTATATAATTACGGAGAGGAGACCGCCCAACGTATTTTATGTTTTTGTGAAGATGTATGTATGTGCAGATTCTCGCAACTATGAAAGGAAAAGCAACAATATCCTATGCTAAGCAGCCGCTGCAAGACTATCAAGATTGATTAACATTTACATTAACTTCACTAGTCTTCGTGGTCCGCTTGGCCAATTAATATATTTCAATTAATTAAAGTTTTTAGTTGAAATAAAAAAGTCAGTGTCACGAACGGGATTCGAACCCACGATCTTCGGCAAGATACGCCGCTCCTCTACCACTTGAGCTATCGTGTCCTCGATCCACTCGGACACTAACCTCCCATCTCAACCCCACCTTTTTGTTATTTTTCAAATGTGTAACCTATTCGATTCTCGGCTATATACTCGCTCGTGACACTGACTTTTTTCTCTCAACTAAATACCTTAATTAATTGAAACATTTTAATTGTTCAAGCGGACCACGAAAACTAGTTTAATTTAATAAGTTAAATGAAGTATACCTTCACTAAAGCTCTCCGTGGGTATTTCATTTGTCGCCGATAATAAAATAAATTACACGACATTTGAAAAATGGCAAAAAGGAGGGAAAATTCAAAAGGTGAGGTTGAGATGGGAAGTTAGTGTCCGAGAGGATCGAAGTCACAATAGCTCAAGTGGTAGAGCAGCGACGTATCTAGCCGAAGGTCGTGGGTTCGAATCCCGCTCTTGACACTGACTTTTTTATCGCAACTAAAAACCTTAATTAATTGAAAGATATTAACATTAAACTGAAACTGGACAGTGAGTTATAAAAAACAGAGGAGCACCATATAAGTGCTGAAGGCCTTGTGGCCGTTTCGTTTATCTCCATCCCTAGTGAGAACGTGTTTTGTTATACATCGTCAATAATGATTCAATTTAAAAATAAATCCTAAAAATTTACGCTCTAAGCGTGTAGTCAATGACCAAGTAGTTATGAGAGTAGTATTTTTTTAACGGATACAGTTGTGTATTTAGGAACAAAAAGCTATTATTTTTACCGGAATTATATTTACTCCTTACGTCAGGACCTTTTGCTTTTGTTGTTATATAATATTGGAAGAAAGTTGTATGATCAACAAATGGCTTAGTTTTATTTAACTTGAAGGCGAAATCCGATTAACGCGACGGCCAAGCAGAATATTGTTCTTTGCTAATGTTAGCCATTCATACAAAACTTGACTGATTTGTTCGAACTATATCAAGTGTTATCAAAATGATTATTAACCATAGGTAAAGTCGTATATTTGTTTAATGAAGTATATAACTTTGCCCGTTATGTCATATTTAAGACAAAAGAGGATTTTATTGATTATCCTGTGTTGTGTTACGGTCCATTACGCTACCCCATTGCACGCCAACAGATAGCTTAGTTATGCATTATCTATCAGTGCTCTCGAGCCGGCCGTCCATTTCGTGGAATAGCGGAACATTGCTGAAAAAGCAATGAACTCAGCTTTATTGTGTTTGTTTGTGTATTTCCGGCCGCAATGTTTGAATTAAATAAGTTCTCGAGCCGATAAATGCACATTGCATCAGTGGAAAACGCTGAGCAGCAATTTCCACTTGGCAACAAGAATTTATGTTGCCTCATTTTTATCATTTTCCGATAATCGAATAAGTTGAACATTATTTGTTGGGATTTTTTTCGTAAAATCTTTATTTGATTATGTGTAAAGCATAAACAAAGGTTTTTGTTTAAATTTATATTGATATCAATTATTTTAACTGTAACATTTTAAATATAAATAATCTTATGTATGCAATAGTGCAAAAAATTGCGCCGCTGCTCCAGATCAATCTCTTACTTACAGATGGATGATATTGAATCCATTTGTATTCACTAACACAATTCTTTTTTTCTTTTACATCTTTCTTTGATATCATTATTTACATGATTGGGTTGAAAACAGTACTCGATAAAATTGATTATTTCTCTTTCAGTCTGATTCAAAATGAAGGATTCTATCTCCAAAAAAACACATGATTTTCTTTGAGTGATATCCGCCTTTAAAAATAGTAATTGATGGTTCACATGGCTTTTCATTTGAGCCGGCCCATCTGAAATGACACAAAAAAATTCTTTTTCAATCCCCAGGAGCTAATCTTTTTAATGAATGGACCGTGATTTATATCGGCCCTTTGATAAATTACAAAGAGAAATGCAGTCGCTTTAATTTCTGCTGTTTAAAATAATTAACACTATGGTTTTTGGAAGTAAATAAATCATACGGATTTGAGAATTATTTTTGATTAAATCTTTAATCAAACTTTCAAAATCATATCTTTCCAGAGAATGGAATAATAAGTCCCAGTTCAATCCCAGGTAGAACTTCTATGCTTTGGAAGAAATATGGGTAGAGTGATAGTAGGATAGCTGGCTAATATTTTCAGAATCCAGATTCAAAAGTAGCATGTAGCAGCGTAGTAAACAATCCACTGAAGATATTGGCAAAAAGAAGAAAAAATGAAGGGACATTTTCTTTGTTGGTGCAAAAAGACCTATGCAAGCTGAGATTTTTGCTCCTGGAAGAGGAAAAGCCAAGATTTGAAGGATACACACGAGCGTCCTCGAAATAGCGCTTATAAAAATTCTAAAGCTTACACAAGAGCTCTATAAGGAGCAAAATAGATCAATAAATTTTTAGCTTTTGCTAAGGCTGCATTTTTCCATCTTCGAATCTTTACATTCCTAATAATTAAAGTGTTAGATATATCGACTACTTTATTCCGAGTCTTTGGCAATGTAGGGGGGTGAGACGGAGTTCAAAGAAATTTGAAACCATCTATTCAAAACTTAATTGTCAATTTGTAGACATCTTTAAGATTCTTTTTCCCTGTTGATGATTTTAAACTACTCGAAACCTTGGCAATAACAATAGTTTTTTTCCTCCAAACCATGCCTACATCCCTGCAGCCGCAAACTGGACAATATTTATAAAATTAATACATAAGTTATTTATTGGGTCCACTTACACTCGCGTTTTTAAAATTACGCAAACGCGTTTTGGCATTTTGCCGTCTTCAGGGAAGAACTATAGGCGTGTCACCTCGCAAGGCAGAGAAAACTCACAATTTAAAACAATTGGACACTTCAAACTACTTCAGGTAGCATATGAGTATGTTACAGCTTCCTTACTGCGGCTGCACGTACGTTGGCGGTAGCTCAGTGGAGAAGGGGGGAACGTGTTGAAGGGAGAGACAAGTGATGGTCGGTGAGGAGGTGAAAGTTTATTTATAGGAGCGCTACGGTGTTTTTGGGGAAGAATAAATACCGAAACCAGGGGATAAAAAGGAAAAGAAGAGTATAACAATAGGAAGAAAGGGAAAAGGAAGGGTAGCGATGTAGCGCTTCTGGCTCTCTTCTTTCTGATGGTACTTCCAACCAGGGTTATGATGGGAGCGAAATGATGAAGTTTTTCCTGCTTCTATCCGAGTTAAGTCGTTAACACAAGCAAGATATCTTAAGGTATTATCTTACTTACGGTTTAAAACTTCGATTTAAAAAAATGAATACTAATCACAACTATTCTATTTACAAGTACATAGACAAATCCTTTTAAATTAAAAGCTAAGAGAAGGCCGAAACTTATAGCTAATGTCTCTAGTCCAGAATTATCAGGCCTGAAAAGAAATTGAAAGTACCAACACACGGGATCACTCCTCACTTGCCGGGATCAGCCCCTTCCTCTTCGTAGGAACTCTTCGATCAGCCCGACTAGGTTCACAAACCACACACACACACGCACGCGCGCACACACACACACATACACTTTTTAAAAGAGACCACCTCTTCCTCGGAACGTCTATATCCAACTGACTCTCCTTGCTTTTTTTTCTTTGTTTTTTCAGTCTCGGAACCAGTGCCCTCCCGATCAGGATCTTGCAGGCCGCGAATTGCTTCCTGCTTCTCGCGCTTCTCTTCTCGGTTCGTCCCGCCACTATTTAAGCTTTATTAATTTTTTTTCCCGAGAAGAAGGAAAAAATGTAATAAGTAATAATAAGTACCATACATTTATAAATATAAATCACAAATTAAGTAACTGCTATAGTAACGTCAGATTTGGCTGTGTGGACCGCGGTAGACTCTTGGCTCGTCGAGGGTTCGATATCCACCGTCGCCCCTAGCCCTTTTTTCACACTACCCTTCCCCCCAACAACATATATATGATGAAACAAATTCGTACGTACTCTGGCTAATGCGAGTTCATAAAGCCAATAAAAAATTCAAATAATAAAAAATAAATAAAAGAAAAGCTTTCAGGGTTTTCCTCTAACAAATGTTTACCAATGTAAATATACATGAAAATAGCCGTATCATTGAACTCGTATCCCCGCAAACTCGATGTCGTCGGCTCTAATGAGGCGGAATGCCCTTAAAGAAATAGAGAAAAAGAAATCGCAATCGTTTACCACTCGAACGGGGGAACATTCAATTTCTGAAAGAAAAAAACTCGAGCGGTTACGATGGAGAAAATAAACCGGTATGAATATCGGCGGGCTTGGCCATTAGCGAGACGAGCAAGAAGGATAAAGTTACTTTATGCTAATTAAGTCCTTGTGAATCACACCCTAGGGTATAACTTAACCCTTTTCACGAGATAACAGTCATACTTTTTACCCAAACCTAACAAACGATTATCCAGTTTTTTCTTCCACCTTCTCCACACACCGATTCTAATTACTATAATCAACACCCTACATATTAAATTCGCGTTAAACTAACAATTAAAAAAAACGAAGAGTGGGGTTTTTCTGTGTAAATATAATAAATGTATACTGCATAATAAAAATGAACATTAATGTCATGAGAATATACCGTTGATTTATACAATCTTCCTTTTAATTGGGTAATGTATATTTTTTAACCATTTGATAATTTTTGTTTTTTAATTACAACAATAAAAATGACTTATTTGAGAAATTATCAATAGAAAAGTTCAACAAGGACGTCTCTGCGTTTACACGTTTCAACACTACAAGGGAAATCCATTAAATGTGGATATGCTGTCGTATTACATTTAGGTGGTTATAAAAGGATGTATATTCATGTACATAGCCAACCAATAGCCCAAAATTTTTAATATTTTTTGTGGGATTTGTATACGCTCGAATCCACATACGTACAAACAGTGCCGAGTTAAGCCTATTGGCTTCTCTTAGTCCATCGGCAATTCCAGCGTTTGTTTTACAGTAAATTGCCGGCAGACTCGAAAATCACCCACCTCGGGTTATGGCAGTCCGGGGGCAGACCTCAGTCTTATCCGTCCAGCCACCGAGATTGGGATCCAAGAGGGGGTGCTGTCAACATCCTGGTCAATTCAGCACCCAACGCATGCAGTTCTAAATTCATTCTTACTCACGTTCATGCTTCATACATTCACTCTTGTCTACATCCCTTTCTTTCAATTAGGATGATGGATATTCCTCCATCACCCTTTACATACATTATACAACTAACCTAATTGAGGGTCGATGGGGGAGTCGATATTCCTCCATTTATCTTCTTATATCACACGTTCACGCTAATAAATGCATTCACTCTCAACAGAAACTAGCTACACACAAACATTATTACTATATGCAATAGAACAACCCCGTTTCTTCCAAGAATCGGAATAGGGGACCCAAATTCCCGCTTCCATGGAATTGCACTATTCAAGTAGGTGGGGCACAGCGAGCAACCTGGCTATGCAAGCCGGTTCATACGCGGGCTTTGGCCCAAAAGTAACTGTCCGAGTGTGAACCTCGCATGTCCTATTCTTAATCGGAGGATGATCCTTCTTCTACGAGTCAGATCCTCCAACTGGCACCCATCAGTGCTCTTGATACGCGAGAATTTATCTGTCCTTCCAGCCCATTGACGCTGCCACCTTCTTTTAATCATGTTTTTATTGTATTTCTTAGCGTCAGAAGCTACATGATCTTGGTGGTCATATCCGGAGGCTGGTTATTACTTATTTTAAATTTATCTATTTAAATTCATTATTGCAATTTTTTGTTAATACATAAAAAATATTATAAGCACAAGATAATCAACGAAAATTGTATTTATTCATAAGAAACATACATTGAGATGTCGGTTTATAGCGGTTGTATTTTATCTGTCATCAGTTCTACGATTGATAGGCAGTAAGGCATCGGATTCGGAAGTAAAACCGCCCGGATAACCGGGCGTATCCACACCATCCACTTAAAACGTTTTCATCTCCGGATAAGAGATTATGCAGCCATAAAATGGAAATACCTTGTTTATGCCTCTTTTTATGTTAGTCTCACGAGAAAACAGTCTTATTCCAAGTCATAGGATCGGATCGTAAAAAGATACGACAAACGTTTTATGTTGAAGAGTGGCGTATAATAACAAATTGTTAAAGTCATTGTGTAACAAAATACAAACCAACAAATCAATGCTGTTTCATACAATTTTAAAATTGTAAATTGAAATATTAAACAACCCTGTCAACTTAAATATTTCATATGTTTAAATATTAACTCAACTATTTTTTTAGATTAAATGGAAAAATAGTGTTTTATTCAATCAATTTAAAAAATTTACCGTGTCATATTTAAAGATGAAAAATAATTTACAATTAATTAAGGTTTTTTAAAATAGTGAATTTATTGAAACATAATGATTCATTAACTTGAATCGTGATAAAACTCAACTCTATTACTTAATAAAATATAATTTTGCCAAAAGAAGATTTACATACAATTTATTACTTTTTGTATAAACGAGATTAGAATACATTAAAGAATTAGCATACATTACATGCATATCACATTTTACGTTTTCGCTGTTAGGTTAATTTACTATCGAAATTTTCAAATATCTAATCAGATTTTAATGTTGTTTCGTATCAAATAATATTTTAGGTAAGCTGCCGAGTGTGAGAACAGGTCAAGCGAATGGTCAAGCATTGAATAAATTGTGAAATTTACAGCATCGAAACTAGTTTGTTTTGTGCTGTGTTAACGTTGTGGATATCGACCGATGTTGTTGGTCCGATTCGATTTTGTTTTATGAACAAATAAATCCAACTGACCAAACAAAGAGAATGTTTCGTTGTTTTCTAAAACTGAATTCATACGAGGAGCTTTTTTTAAGCATTTTGTTCATTATGCATCTAATTTGGTTATTATTTCAAGTGAAATAAAGTTTTTACGATTTCGTCTCTCATTGTGCTGGTGTTTTATCATGGTTTAGCACAGAGCAATGATATGAACAGATCAGTTCATACTGGAAAAAATTAAGAAAAAAGCGACCACCCATTAATTAAAGTATAAAGAATGAGGACTTTAAAATTGTACATCCCTCGCAAAAAAAAGTTGGACGAATGCAAAAATGGAAATAAAAAAGACGACAGGTAACCAGGGAGGACGGATAAAAATGTAACTTTTATAATCCGAACGGTGATGAAATTCAGAAAAGGAAGATCCTCTTAGAAACTTGGCCTTGTATATTACACCGACGGACTTAACTCGGCCCTGAAAGGCAAAAGGGGAAAGAGGCGTGAATAATAAGTGATGAAAAACCGTTGGGAAGTTTCTTTTCACAAAAAGTATTGTTAAGTAGACAATTGCTTTTTCCATCTAGGGGTTTTTGAAACCAATTAAACGGCCTTCGCCTCCCCTGCCTCCCACCAGCATTGTTATCAGAACAGAACTTTTCAATCTCTCCCTGATATCGAAACATTAAAAAAGATACTTTTTTGCAACGTAGAATTTATTTATCTCTTAGATTAATTTAACAGCATCAATATTGTGACCGATTATTGGAGATTAGATTAGTCGAGATTGCAACTGCCATTTTCATAATTGGTATTGACGTTTAAGATATACAATAAATATATTTGTATATAAATTGAGTAATACCTCGAGAAATATCGAGGATTGTCGAGTAGGATGACCGAATTGTGGTGTGTGCGTTTAGTTTATTAGCGTGAATGGAAGGCTTATCCCTAATTACCCGGAGGAATATCGAGTAATCCTGCGGTTGAGTGAACCAGACCTTTTTATGTACGTGTTTTTTATTTATATCCACACTTGATGAGTCCGTGAGGACAGAGAGGCCATTAATGGAATAAACCAATGAGAAAACTGGTTACCGTTATAACATATAACACAATAACGTAACTCGTGCAACATGAAAAGAAGTTAGAAGGATTAAAGCCGGGAACACACTTACCCAATGCTACGCCATGCGACGCTACCTGATGCTACCCGACGCCTTGCCACGTTTTGGTGGGGTGTGCAGATCTATCTGACGCAAGCACATGTCGCGTACAGTCCACAGCGTTTATCACAATAATCACCATCACAATCGCAACGCATCTTTTGTTCTTAATGTACTATTTTGAGCAAACCCTTGTACAGCCTTTAATAAATTGTTAGTTAAATTTTATGAGCACAACCATCTAATAAATTGTTTGTTAAACTTAATTGTTTTAAATATAGTTACTCCTAACCATCATAATTAAACAATGTTTATAAAAATGCATTTTTGATCTCGTTTAATTTGGTGAACATTAAAATAACATGTAATTAATATAACGACAAAATTACATGTACTTAGTTTGAAATAAACTACAAAAAATATGGGTGTCCTGTTCTGATGCTACCCGACGAAAACGGTTAATTTTACGAGCAAAACTATGAAATAAATTGTTAATTACATTTATGAGCAAAACCGTGTAATAAATTGTTCCAATTTTAGTATATGTACCGCCGAAGCGAGTACAATACATTGTTAGTAAAATTCATTATTTCAAAAAATCGTATTCCGTTTTTTTTTTTTTTTTTTTTTTTTTAGTTCGTTAATTTTTTGTGATGAATTTTTTTTGGCGAAAAATGAACTATGCATATTAGCCATGTGACAATTCTTATATGTGTGTTCAAATTGGGGGGGGTTATTGTGAAAAAAGGGCCAGAGGCGACGGTGGGAATCGAACCCACGACCGCGGCGTGAGAGTCTCTCATGCTAACCACTCGGCTACCGTAGTGGCCGGATTATGGCTAGTTTGCCTTCAAAACTAAAATGAGTGTCTAAGATTTAATTAGTAATCGGCCTTCAAAAATATATTTCTATTTTTTCAGACTACTGGGATTGACGCGAATAAATAAAAACACTGCTATTTCGTCAAGACTTTACTTAACTTGTTACTTAACATTGTAGAAGAATTACAAAAAAGTCAATATATTTATAATTTTTGCACAATTTAAAGTATTACTTACATTAATGTAAGTATTCAATCATACAAGCATACTATTAGTTAAAATGGGTATAATGAATAATTATTATATAATTTATACCAAAATTTTAACATATATTAAAAGAGTCCGACAAGTAGAGAAATGTTGCTCGATTTGCCTGTGCAGAGAGGGAATAGTAATAAAAAACCCGTTATGTGAACCATGCTTGAGGACGGCGGCGAGTGTCTGGTTTCCCTGTTTCCATCCTTGGGACAAAAGTTGTTTTATTGAATGTTTGTATATATTGGTAATATTGTTGTAAACCCTAGGTTTCATTGTGAATGAAAGAATCTGTTGAAGTGAGTGTTTGGACCCGAAACCAAATACTCAGAACGCATGGGAAAGCACACCAGTATCTTCCAAGCTGAGATTCACGCAATTGAAAGATGTATCCAATTCAATCTAAGTAGAGGATACAAAAACAAGAATATAGCTATCATGTCAGATAGCCAAGCAGCCATCAAAGCACTAAGCTCAAATACCATTAGTTCAAGGATGGTGTTGAACTGCAAAACCAAACTAAACATATTAGGTTCGCAGAATAAAGTCAGCCTCTGCTGGGTCCCAGGACACATGGGAGTAGAAGGCAACGAGAAAGCGGACACCCTTGCAAGAAAAGGGGCTNATTGGTCAAGCGGACGACAAAATTAGTGAAGTTATGTAAGTAGTTAGGTATTTAAGAGTAAGTGTGAATGGGCTCAAATTTAGGCGCTCACTTCGTTGAAATGACCCCGTGGGCGGCTGGACTGTCAAAACCCGGGCTGGTGATCCTCGAGGAACTCGGTATTTTTATTTATCGTAAATTAAGCTTAATTACCAGTGGACTGCGGGAAGTGATAGGCTCATTTCTGTACACGCGTGTATGCCGTGTGGATTTGAATTTACATAAATCAGTGATCAGTCTATTAAAAAAAATGAATACGGCCCTGATTGCTGTGGCCGTCTTACCAATTTTCCATGATGAGTAAAGCCCCAGCTTGACTTTATAATAAAATATTTAACGTTTTTCGGTCGGGGCTGTTCACTTTCATTGCCTATGAGGGCATCTGCGAGTTCAGAGTTGCCTCTGTCTAACTTTTGTTTGAGTAATCCTTCATTTTGCATTTGCCAAATATGCAAGTTCAACAGTTTTTTCTAAATTTAAGATATTCTTTATAAATATGTTAAAGCGTGTAACGCGAACGGATCCCTGAGGTATTCAGTCTTATTTGTTTCAGTTATGACTTGAGTAGTTTAAAAGTTACATAAAATGTTTGTTGTATATTTTGTATATCATAACTCATTAAAAGGATAGGATATTGAGGAAAGTTGTAAGAAATTATTTTATATACAGAGAGACATTCGGATATCCACTGAAGATAGCCTTAGAAGAAGAAGAAGAAGAAGGCTTTAACGCATCTGACAGACAGCCAAGTATTAAGCAAACCTTTTGTAAAAGACAATAAGCCATTATAATAGATTATATAAATAATTGTTCTTGTAATTGATGTCTTTTGGTTAAATGCCGGTCGCTGCTTAGTTGAATGAATTAAACCGGCCACTTTGTTTGTTTTCAGAATTCACGTTGAAGAGAGGTATGAAGGGAAGGGCTTTCAACTTTTGCTCTTGTTCGAATACATTATGAGGAACGACAAAGGGAACTACACTTGCAAATCTTTCAGCAGCGACAGTGCAAACTCCTCCGAATCGTTTACCCTCCTAGTGATTAGTAAGTACTCTTCGTACAATGTAATTATTTTTAGTGCAAATAATTTTGAGCGGGTTTGTTTAACTACTAAACATAATCATAAAACGGCATGTGTATAGTTTTGCTCGCTTATTTCTGGCTCCTGGGTAATTGCTTGAATTTGCTACACACTATCATTGCACGTTGTACTGCAAAGAGGAAAATATTATTTACTGTCATAGTCCGTAATTATTAAAAACAGCATAGTTACCTATCTTCTAAACCTACATTTCAATTAATTAGGAATTTCTTTTTCAATTATCAAGTTGAACTTTTATTATTTATTAAATTCACTAGTTTCGTGGTCCGCTTGACCAATTAATATCTTACAATTAATTAAGGTTTTGAGTTAAGATAAAAAAGTCAATGGCACGAGGGGGATTCGAACCCACGATCTTCGGCTTGATACGCCACTGTATCAAGCCGAAGATCGTGGGTTCGAATCCCGCTCGTGCCATTGACTTTTTTTATCTCAACTGAAAGCCTTAATTACTTGTAACATTTTATTATTTAATTAAAAACCGATCTTCACTCATTTACCAACCTGAAAAAAAGCATTTTTGTTGTATTGATTATTCTCACCCCATCCCGAGGAATATTGAGTACTACATAGGAGTGAATGTTAACTGACTTCTAAGTTTGGATAGGGTATTGCGTTTATATATTTTATTAGAATTTTATTCTGGGATGAGTGTGTAACGACGAGACTAAAAGTAAGTTATTAGCGAGAATGGAGTGGGTTCAAAACCGCCCCCAGGATTATCGAGAACTCTGGGGGAGTGAAGTTACAAGGCATCTATGTTTATATCTTATTCTGTATTTGACAAACTGAGGTACAAACGAGAGGCTACCTTGCTATGATATCGACATAGTATACATATAAAAGTGGAGAGTCACTAACCAGATCGAGCTGCTCAAATGGCTGCAGTAAACAGTACATTCGTGAAAGACCAGAAAAATAAGGGAAGCACGCAGAGAACCGACGATGACCTCAGCTGCTTGTCGGTCCAAAATCCCACAACTTCGAATATACATGACAGATATTCATTGAAATGAAAACGTTAGTGTCACGAACGGGATTCGAACCCACCACCTTCTGCTAAATACGCCGCTGTTCTACCACTTGAGATATCGTGACTACGATCCACTCGGACACCAACTTCCCACCTCAACCTATCATTCGAATTTTCCCTCCTTTTTTGCCATTTTTCAAATGTCGTGTAATCTATTTGATTCTAGTGAAGATATACTTCGTTTTACTTATTAAATCAATTATATTTCGTGGCCCGATTGACGAAATAACTTCTTTCATTTAATTAATCTTTTATGTAAGATATTGGTTGAAATAAAAAAGTGGGTTCGAATCCCGCTAGTGACACTAACGTTTTCATTTCAACCAATACCTTACATAAAAGTTTAATTCATTGAATGAAATAATTCATTAATATAATGGATTTAATCGTATGTACATTTATTCTTAAATATGATCAAAAAGTTTTATTTAATCAATTAACAGTAAATTTTACAAGTATATTTTGTATGATGATTCATTTAAATCATTTGTAGTTATTATTAAAAAAATTATGGGATGTAATTTGCTTTCTTAAAATATTCTTAATCGTACGTAGTCTTCAATTAATTTTGAGCATTTGTACAAAAATAGACATTTACGGTAATAAAACAAGCAATCAGTCTTATTTGAATATAATTTCTTTGCTTAATCACTGCAACTTACTCAATTTCTTTAATTGCCTTTTCTGCATGACTGAGCGTATCGACCTTTTGTAGCAGAGCTTGATAATCGTTAGTCTAAGTTTGTTGGCCGCCCTCACGATTCTGAACCTCGTCGGGAGTTGCATGCCTTCCCCTCGTGTTTCTGACGTGCAAAATAAGATTAAAGATCCCTCTGTAAATTAATCAAGTGGTCTTTATTTTTTAACAATTATTTATTTTCAAGATATATAGAAAGAAAGGAGAACGACTCAGCCTATATATCAAGGAAAGAGAAAGAGGGAAAAGGCGTAAGTGAGATACATGAATAGATAGTCAGATAGATAAACAAGATAAATAGATAATGGCTTTGAGAGAATTCCCTTTTCAGAGTAACTATTTTGCTAATGTAATCACTAATTAATCTTCTAATTCTATTCTAACATATTAGGCACATTCTGACAAAATAATATAATAAATTTTATTTACTGTACTTCAATTGTACTTTCAGCCGATACCGTTTGAAATATTTTGTACAAAATTGAATTTCCAAACGCTCTCGGACAGGGAAGATAAATCGTACAATAGTGATGAAATGTTCTTTAAACTTTTTCTTCAAACAAAACGATATCAACGGCAAACAAAAGGCTTCGTGTGTATTTCGCCTCGTTTCGACCCTCACCTCCAGTAACTTTTACATAACGAAGCAATGTGAAAAAAGTGATAGAATATGTACGTATTTATACGTATACGTATTTTACCTCTTTTTTTCTATTTCAGCTGAAAGAAAAATAATTTTTAGAATATTTTATTTTATAAATGGATTTATCTTTACTGAAATGTTTAAATCAATTTATATTTTTCACAAGTTTTTTACTTGTTTTATTCCAATTAGTTAAACATTTAAAGAAAAATTAATGATTTATTTGATTAATAAAAAGTAGAATATTTCTTCAGATTTTATGGTTTAGCGGTTACTCCACCTTCACAATAATATTCCCATGAACAAAACTTAATTGGTACAAGTGAAAAATCCCCCAAAAAAAAGATATATCACAAATATGTGTGTGTAAAAAAAATACCAAGATTAGATAAATTGTTAAATAAAATAATTTCCATTGTTAAAAGTATGGACAACTTTTTCACTCACGAACACTGGATCACGGATTGAAAAAAAAGCAAAACTAGTTGTTACTGTCAAGCTTTAGATCTATTCTAACGTCATCATCAGGCCCAAACAATCTTAAATATTTCTACAGATTGATATCTTTATGTTTTTTACAGGCGTTAATCTACAGTCTCAAATTTCCCTAAGAAGGACTCAGTCCTTGACAAGGACTTTGACATATTTTATTTGCTTTTGTTTTCAAGACCAGATCTTGATACAGAGTATTCGTGAATAAAATAATTACCAATTCTTTCTCCTTGAATAAAAAACCATCAACTTAATCGTATATGAACAATTGTTTATTGTACAGTAATATTGTCAGTTTTTAATAATTTGTGACTATACTTTTATTGAAATGTTTTTATTTCCTCCTCAAATTTTAAAATTTGCCTTATAATATAGACCATGGAAATTGTAAATTTTATTTTACTATATAGTGTATACCTGCTCTGTTTATGACGTTGAGTTGTCGGGACGCAACAAAAAGACTTTCAACGCCCAATTATTACCGACCAGTTTCAACCCACTGGGTCATTCTCAAGGTCCTACTATAAACGTTTATTTGTCAGTTTTAAAATTGTTTACAAAAGTGTAAATCTATACTCACAAATACACTCGTATACATATAATCTTTAAACCACAGACATCACAGCACTTGTTCTATTGTACATTGGATATTGAAAGTCCTTACATTTTGACCAGACATCATCAACATCCTAAACAGAGTACTAAAACTGAGGCCCACAACATCCCATCGCTATACCAGATTAATAAATAAATTGAAACTTTTTTTACCCTCTTTGACAACTCGTCCCACAGGTGTTCGATAGGGTTTAAGTCGAGACTACATGCGGGCCACTCCAAACATGGATTAGTCCTATTAGTCAGCAACAATCCTAGCTGTGTAGCCTTGCATTGCCATCCATAAAAATAAAACCATCGCCAATTAGTGGCATATAAGTAAAATTTTCTTCTGGTTCGTCAACTCTTCAATATTTCGCGCAGCTGTTAGGGAAGCCGCGATGATCATCAACTCTGTACGACCTTTCGTACAAACGCCTGCCCAAATGATAAACCACCATCTCCGTAGCTCTTCCAAAGTGAAAAAATTGCTGCGTTATATCGCTTTCCTGTTCTTCTCAAAACCCTCTCTCCGCCTATAATTTACCTCAAATCCTTTAAAACCCAATATAGCTTGGAGATAATCCGATGCTGGATTGTCTGAGATAATTATTTAATAAAATTGAAGGTGGCCCCTTTTTTGCCTCTCATTGTACGATTGGTTGTCATATTTGTTACAAATTCATTATCCCACCCTCCTACCCTCTGTTAATTTTATGTCCAACCTCTTAGTTGTTTGAATAATTTCCCTTGACTGAAACGTATATAAGTTTGTGTTATTTGTTGGGTCCACAGCAGCCACAGTGAAACAATTTTTTGATACGTCGCCGACGAAAATGTATGTATGTATGTATGGTTTGTGTTATTTGTTGGGTCCACAGCAGCCACAGTGAAACAATTTTTTGATACGTCGCCGACGAAAAATGAGCCGTTTTCTTTCATAACAGACCCCATTACTATTATCTAATGTAGAGCAATTTCTCTTGATTCTAACATTTAGAGCCGGTCTTTGTGCTTGATTTACATCAAAGATGCAACATAAACCCAATTTTATGCAAGAAATAAAAATTAGTAGCTTTTTAAATAATCGGTACAATCAGAATAGTGTTTAATATAATTAGTTCAATAGTAGAATTACGAAGAATTAAATTGAAAAGAAAATTAATAATATATTATTAGTAAAATGTAATTGAAAGTTATAAACCTTCAAAATTGTATAGTTTACCGAGGTTCGTATTGAACCTTCACCCCATGTGCCGTTAATTATTCCGTAATCCCCCGCCAGGTATTATGTGCCATCGGTTACAACAGTTCAGATTTGAACTAAGCATCTTAAATTACTCGAGGAACATTTTAAAAAAATTGTTTTTGTTGGATTTTTTTTTTAATAACGCTGTTCAAAGAAAACAGTGTGGATGGTTTAACTCTTAAAAAATATTATCGTTCAAAAACGATGTCACTTTTTATAATATATCTTATTGTTTGTAAAATGAAATATATTTCTGAGACAAGTTATAAACAAAATCAAAAATGTCTATTCGAATATATTTTTACAAAGTGGTCTCAATTCCGGCCAAATATAACAATCTTACCAGAATCGACATGCGATCTCGAGTATCCCCAGTTATATAAAATGTCAAAAACTCAAACAAAACCTAACAAAAATTAAAGTTATCGAAAATTATATATAATTTAAATTGAACTACGTTAAAAATTATTAGGCTTTATACACTCTGAGATCACTTTTTATGATAAGTTACTAAATTTTTTATACTTTTACAAAACAAAGTTTAAAAAAAATACAAGCCAAATAGAGTTTGATATCAAAAACGATTCTAACTGATGCTTTTATTAAATTAAAATTGTGGATGAAAACGTGTCCGATATCGTTCAAACAAATTTAAAAAAAAGGAAAAGCCTCGACTAGAAAATATTCCCAAATCGTGTTCCGATTGTCGGCCACGGGTGGCTTGCAGCAGGGCCGAATTGGTTTGATAAATGACAAGTTTTTTATTTGAATTGGAAATAAAAAGGGGCTAAAATAGCGGCCGGCCTAAACAAGCTGTCCCGGTTATCAAAACATCAATAATTCAGAGTTAGTATTTCTCCAGGGTGTGTTCGCCGCCAATTATTTATTACCCTTTAAAGCTATTGTGTTTATACATTTCTCTCGGGTCGACAGTTGACAAAATACAAAACAATTTTAACACTATAAAATCAATCCGTTAAAATGTTTACATTTTTTCTTTTTAATAATTAACAATAAAAACAAGTATTAAAAATCCAATTATGATAATAAATGAAACACTAATAGATGTATCGACAATAAACTGTTAATGGAATTTGAAAGTGTTGACCGAACGTCTTAAACGGTCGACAACGTAACAAAAAACTCCCAATGGTATAACAACAATACTGAAGAGAAGTTTGGCTTGGCTAACAGCTCCAGTATAAGAGCCTATTGTTGTTAGATACGTCTTAGACACGCTGGTCAGTAATCAATACAGAAAGTAGCCTTGGTGAAATGGGCACTCTTATGTTATTGAAATCGGTTCGATTTATTAATCCAGAAAGATAATTCATTTATTCATCATATTAGAGTAAAACAAGACAAGATAAAATCAATAGAATTATTCAAATGAGAATTCTAGTATTAATGAAGAAAGCATTTATATGGGGACAGCGGTGTCAAGTCAACAGCAGTTGCTTAGCAGCCTAGAGTTGCTTAAGTTACATAACCAGATGGTCGCGCGGCGAGCTGAGCTTCTGTCTTCCATGGAGGTTGGAATGGGTTGAGCTGGACAGATTGCGAATTGAAATTTTGCCATTATAGGATAGTGAGTGAAAGTTATTGCAGCCGGAGTTGGACAGGTTAGGGGACGTAGGATGCGTTGTGATCGGTAACGTAATGGAACATAAACTGGTCATAAACAATTCGTTTTAGTCGTTTGTGTGAATTCCACGTAAGACTTTTCTACAGGGACTTGTTGTCTCTCTCAGTCTTCTAATAAATGTTGAATCCGAGATTGATATCCCTCGAACACCAGCGATCAAGTTTTTAATGGAAGAAGCTGTAGAATTTCGCTTCCGAAGTGTTTGCATTTTAATGAATCGGTCATCTATGGGANATTAATGCCAAAACCAAGAAAATCTCGAAAATTATGGGTGTTGCAATATTTGTCGCGGAGTTTAGGGATGGTTAGTTATATATCGTAATTTTTCTAATTATGTTGTTTCTGATTAACTGTCTACCGTACTATAAAGTTGGAGCGTTACCCCTAAGCAGCTGTTTTTGGCTTACTGAACATACTCCAAGTTCCATTTTGTGGGCTTATACCAACAGCATATGTATTAGGCCTCTTGTATTAATAATTCACTAGTTTTCGTGCTCCGCTTGACCAATTAAATCTTTCAATTAATTAAGGTTTTTATTTGGGATAAAATTTGTCACGAGCGGGATTCGAACCCACGACTTTCGGCTAAATACGCCGCTACACTTTAAAAAAAATCGCAAAAAGGAGGGAAAATTCAAAAGGTAGGTTTGAGATGGGAACTTAGTGTCCGAGTGGATCGAAGTCACGATAGCTCACGTGGTATAGTAGCGGCGTATCTCGCTCGTGACACTGACTTTTCTATCTCAATTAAAAACCTTAATTAATTGAAAGGTATTAATAATTTTATAATAACTTATTTATACAAAATCTATATAAATAAATTAGAAGGTGGCGAAATGGCCGCAATGGTTCAGGCGTTGACAAGGCTCTCATCACGTTGAGTCGAATCCCGCGACCCTTCATTAGAACCCTAAAGACAAATGGTTTTTTTTTTCAAAAACATCGGCTGCCTGAGGGTTCATGCAACCTCGTAGTCAAAATACTCTCATTAAAAAAAAGGCGTAACAGACATAAGACAAAAGAAAATTGCCCTATGGCAATTTAACTGAACATTGTCTTGTCTTTATTTTTATAAACTGTCTTGTAAGGGTTTCACTGTATGCTTTCTGGCAATACATTTTTTTAGCCTACGTTTTTTAAAAATGCCATTTTGTTTTAGTGAATTTATATACATATTTATATATAATTTTATTTTATTACTACTATATGTCTTTATTCTTAAATATATATACAAAGTTTACAGATCGGCAGTATATATTACAGAGCAAAAAAGACGTTCCTCATGGTTTAAAACCGTCTGAGGGAGTCTAGCACATAAACTTATATATATATAACTAAAATCTCTCTTATTTACAAGTAATTATAATTAATATTTACAAAAGGAATACATACTTTCTTCAAAAATTTCAGCAATGTAATAATAGAACATAATTATATAATAATAGCTGAAACATTATTGCAAATATATACATCTCTTGTTTATGATTACCTATAGTGCTCATAATTCAATAATAAAATAAACTAAAGTAAAGTAAATGGGAATAATAAAAGTAAAAATAAATAATAATGCAGTACATTATCTACCACAAGAGATAATAGTAAAAAACAAAACAAATAATAAGTGTTAAAAATATAATATTCAGGTCGAAGATGAGCTTTTCACCTATTCAGGCGAATCCGACAAAAGAAGCCGCCTCCACCCTCACCAGGTGCCTCTGATTCTGGCTCTAAGAGAATAAGCCTCTTTGCAGAAATTTACCAAGACAGCCCAATCCTTGTCATTAATATATTCTAGCAGAACCTCACTAGACAGAGTTTCCCTACCAAAATAGTGTTTCCTGACAGCGGTCAGTGCAGGGCAAGTTGCCAAGAAATGGAACAAATCCTCCCGCTCTGTACCACTGCAAAGTTCACAGTTAATATCCTGATGTTTGAACTGTTCGTAGTTTAAGTTAAACAAATCCCCCCCGACACTTAATTATCCACCGCATGCTATCTAAGGGTAGCGAGAGATCCATTAGATAATTTGGGGATTTGAAAAGAAACTCTCTATGAAGTGGGAAACTGTCTGAATTGGCCAAAACTGTGTAATATTGTCTCTTTATATTGTCACAAATGGACCGTCTAACTAGTCCCAAACCATCCTTCCACAGTTCAATTCTGTCGATATAATTTTATTTTATATATTTATATATATTTTTATTTTCCTTTAAATACTATATGTATATCTTATCTCATTTAATACGATTCTACCTATTATTCTCAAATCCTACATTCAAAACATAATTTAAAAATAGACAGATATATGTACAATAAGTAATAACATTGAAATACACGCAAGATTATAAAAATTATCTAAAATATCCCCTTTCATTAGGGCTCATCAAAACCGCTTGGTCACGTGTCTATTATTTTTCAACCTACAACACCAAAACCTGTTTCAATTAAATCGATTAATAATTCAGTTCGGGCAGCTGCACCTGAGCCAAAGCCCGAGTAGGTTCCCCTTATGGAGGGAAAGGTTGCTCGTTGTGTCCTACATATCGGACGCTTTAGCTTAATCGAATTTGTATATCTAAGGGATTTCAAATAAATGGGATAAAATTACCTCCCAACGATCTTTCCTTCAGGCGAGACCGCTGGTCGGTTTTTGAAGGGACCATATTTTCATTTTAAAGCCTACAACAAAATGTCTTCCCTTGCTGGTTTCCCCTTGCACATTTAGTTTTTCTTGATTTTATTTTCTATATATTTATATTATCTAAAATTTGCTTACTAAGAAGAGGAATACAGCCCGGAACCCTAAACCTAAACCTATGTTTAATTATGCAATAAATAAATAAAAAACGGTAATAAAACTCTAACGATAACAACAATATTTAGGACTTAATAATTAGAATATATAGGGACTTGTTCATTTAAGCGTATTTGAGGGAAAGTCTTTTAGTGTTGCAAATGATTTGATATCACAGACCAGTTTTTGGAGATTAGGCGGCCATTCTGTGAGGTGATGTTGGCAACCGTTCTCTCTGCATTGAATTTGGTACAGCTGAAGAGTTTTTGTTCGGCGTCTTCTTCAGTGCTGCAAGCGGAGCATAAAGGGATTTCTCTTTTCTTATATTTATGAAGATAGCTTGCGAAGCTGGAAACATGTCCTGATAGCATTTGTGTGGTCCAATAGTCGGGTGTAGCCATTTTGCTTTTTGTCTCCTTTCAACGCTGGGGAAAAATTTGCTTTCAGCCGAGCTTTTTTGCTGTTTGTCCATCTTTCTTGCCCTGATGCCCTTGTCATTTTTCCCAAGAACTCTTTTGTCTTCTTTCCAGTTGTCTTATGAACCAGTGAACCAGTCTATTTCTCCTTGGCTTGCTCCTATATATATTGCCTCATGTTTCTTTTTTGGTGGATGACCACCCTTTCTTTAAGGACAAGGCCTATCTTTTGTGGTTCTTATGAGAGCTATTCGTTGGCTTTGCCCTATTATAGCGTTGCTTTTGCTTGGTAGTCGTTTGGCCCATATTGTATACTAGTATAAATATGTCAATCTGCGTAAAAGAAGAACCTTATCGACCTAATTTAGATTAGATCATTAATATTGTGTGTAGGTCGATGGAGAAATATCGCATACCCCACTGACTAAACAAAATGAGTGCCATGTACACAAGTGTGAATTCTTTGTACGATTATATTGTCGGTTATAGAAGTTAATTATTTTTAGGCTAGATTATATGTTGTATGCGTTGGGGGCTGAAATGACCTAGTTGTCGAACCCCGTCGGCTGGGAACGACAATCTCCTGAGCAACGGAGTTAAGTGATACTAGTGGCCCAGAAGCATAACGGGGCAGGTGAACTCTCTGAGGTATAGACCTTAGGGGTTAGCACATCAGAGGATGACAACCTTTCGGGGTGAAGGTGCTAAATAATATAGTTATAAACCATATCAAATGTCCCTGGAAAAAACTAAATTTTAGGCTACAAATATTGAAATTTAATACTGTGAGAAAGTTGCCATATGAAATGTTAATAAACTTTATCAATAGGTAAAGCATAATAACTCAAAAACTAATTAGCTTTATAATTCATTCAGTATTTTCACAATAACTGGTAGTCAGTAGATAAATGAAAAACAGTTTTTATATTTTATATGTAGAATTTTTACAGATGGATAATTGTTTAAGAAATGAAATTGGAAATATTAATTTAAAGGCCAATATCTCCAATGTAAAACTTCCGCTTCGTCCAAATTCATAAAACCACCCTACTTTAGAGGTATACATCTAGGATTGTTAATAAAAATAACAGGTACAGTACGAAATACGGATAATCTGGAAGAAAGGCCTGTTTAATAAAAACGGATGACCTGCCAACCTCCTGGTGATATAGAGTGGTCAGTCACTTCAATTATTTCGAACCGTCGATCATTCACCGTTAACGGATGTCGTTAAAGGTTGTCCGGTTTTAGTTTTTCCACTTATTCCGCTTTTTCACGGGAGAATAATTACCCCTATTTTTTTGCTCGATTGCTCGCGTAATTTACACTGTGTTTAAAAATGCAAAAAGGTATGCCTGTTCTGGGTTTTGTCGCAAAACAAAACACGTTTGCTCATTGGTACTATAGATTAACTACAGGCTATTTTTTTAAACATGTTTTAACTCGGACACAATTTGAATATCGTAAGTACATAAAACAACACATAGATAATGAAAATTAAAAATTGTCACATACAGCGCAAATGAGGAAAATACAGCGGGCGGAAAGGACGAAAAATAAATATAATGAACAAAAAACAGACAAGATCGTTCAGTCATAATCTAATAAAACTAGCAGGACACAAATTCGCATCTCTCAATAATTTCACCACTTAGCAAACTTCACTACAGGAATAACACTATACTTTATGCGAGTATGAATTACTTTGATTAAACTAAAATTCAACTTATTAACAAAATTATTTAAATTTTTATTGCATAATTTAAACAAATTTTCTAACACAACATTTGTAATTTATCCAGGCCTTGAAAATGTCCCAACTAAAGGTCGAAACGTCGATAATAATGTAAAATCCTGACCGCTGCTCGCTACTTCAACCATTTATTATAGACAAGATTAATATTACTCAACAATCTACAAAATATTCAAATTCTTAAAAATTTGCAACCACAATATAATCAACACCAAAAAATTAATGAAATATCTAATGAAATATTAATGAAATATCCATGAATCGTGTATTCAAAAATAAAATTACATAAATGGAAATGTATGCGTACAAAACAAATAAATAATTGACACTGTATTAATCATATTCTACTTTTTAAAAATCTAATGTAAGATCGGTAAGCATTTTACTAGTTTACAATTCAACCAACAATGGTTAACAAAAATTTATTTTAAAAATAATATTAACAATACATCAAAAGTGAAACATTTGTCAACGAAAATAAAAAAATAAACTTAAGTAATAACAGAATGGGATGAAGCAGTTATGAATTATTCAGAAAAAGATTTACGACATGCTGAAAGGGATCATGACAATAAGAACGGACTATTTTTCCAGACAAAATACATTAAATTCTTTAAATCTTGTCAGTTTTGACATTGAAAACTTTGATGTGTTCAAATACACTGCCCTTAAAAGAAATGACCACGTGGTTTTGACACGAAAATATGGCCAACTTTGTAAATGCATATTTTCCCAGTCTTTTAATTCATAGACATGGGCAAGAAAACTTTTCGCCGAAGAAGATGTTTATATTTTCATAGCTTTAATCATTCATCAGTACATTAAAAAATTCGTGGATATGGTAATTTTCACACTTTTACAAAATTTTCAACTTGAGCAGTGGAGCCAGGCAATTTTAATAATATTTAAATTGGTCACCATCCACTTTCCCTGTTTTCTCAACCATTTTAGAGTTATTCACGACTTTTGGGCAAAAACGTGGTTTTTACCGCTGCATGGAAAAAAAAAAAAAAAAAAAAAAAAAAACAGTCCCTCTCGGTTACAATGTATTAAGATTAATAGTTATACATCACAGTAGTGTGGAAATTTGGGGCTCTGTTCTTCATGGAAAAAACTGATCACTCACTCGTGTAAAAACGTTTTTATATTAAGTTTAGCTGTAATTTTGACTTATATAAGTAAAGAAATTGGCTTGAAATATGAACTAACTTTAAAGTCATAACAGCATATTTCAAAGTAAACTTGTTGTTGGCAAACTTGTAAATCGCGGTTGAGTAAAAACACCAAACTACAGATTACCACGTCTCGCAGGTACAGGTACAGTTTTCACATAATAGCAAACTAATCACCACGGTAGTAATAAATTGTTTGGTTTAATTATCTGTCTGTTAATTATTTTCTTATACGCTCTAAGAAAGTATGTAAGACATGAAAAATTATATATCAATGCAAAAAGAGATTTCTACTTTTAGATTCTTTTCAATTAAAGAAATTTTTACAATAAACAATTATTATTAAAAAAATACATAAAGTTACGTACGCCATTTCATCCACCCTTGAGCCGAATCACTTTTGTTGGTGTGCCTTGACATTGGTCAAACCTTCCACAGAGTTTGATGCTTTGGCCTCTTCTTCTTGAAGTGCATCCTACCTAAAACCTACTACCTAATCGAAAAATCATAACCTTCTGACAGTTACTTTAGAGTTAGATGTGAATAACTATAACCCCTATCAGACCTATCCAAGCTGATGTAGATCAAAGAAGCATTCTTGGCCATCTATACACGATATATACTTCTGATATTTCAATCCTCCTAGAAATCACCCCTTCCACTTTTGCTGGCACTACATTAATCCTTGTCCACATTTATATTAACGTGTGTGGTGATTAATGACCTTTAGTCGATGATTATTCGGAAATCGTGAGATGCGGGCTGGTTTCTACAGGAGAAGAACAAAGAACATGGGATTCTATGAACAAATTTCAACTACGTATGGAAAAAGTATTCTGAAGGACATCGCCAACAATGAGAAGATCGCATTGGCTATCAATCAGAAAAACCTTTTTGTTGAAATGCAGACAATACAAGGTATTTCCCACTCACATCAAAAACCATTTTTACTTCACAAATGTCACACAACCTAACACCATCATTAACGACATACATAAGGCCACAAGGGCTCTCTCAACACGGCACACAAGAACGGCACAATTTCGCAAAAAACAGACACTTTGAGCCCTGAAGGTTATCTGAATAAAGATCGAAACGTTGGCTCGATAAAGAAAATGTTTTCTACAACCTACATCTCACCTGACCGCATCTCACGACTTCCTAATAATCATTTACTACTTCACGATGGATTAGACTACCATACCGTGCTTGGAATCCGCATCCAAAATTCCAAAACGGAACAAAGTAAATAATTGTTACAATCTTCCACGAAAGTTAGGATACACCATAATTTTGAAAACATATAGTTATGGTGTCGAACTTGTGAGTCAACCAAGCATTCTAACTAGCAACGAGTCCAAAGATTGAAAACAAAAGAATAATTTTTGAATTTCACCCTACACCGTGGTCTTAAAATACTCCCTTTGTTTCAGAAGTAACGAAAGTCAATTACGAAAAATTCTATTACCCTCTTGTGGAACATCCAAATAGTCCGTCAGCTCAGTTCCACTATCTCACTGAATCGCCGATAGACACATGATTCTCTAAAACTAAAGAGCGAAATAAAACATATAATCCTTTTCATTATTAGTATGAACTTTTACCCAGAAGGGTTAGCCCTCCCTGATGTGCTGACCGTACGCAATTAGTCATTATTTATTTGTTGTTTCGGAGGTTCACTACTGGGTGAGTTCTCCTCTCATCATTATCAAGATTGTTTGTATTGTTTTACTGTTTTTTTACTAATGTAATTGTTTTACAAATGTGAAAGAATTACGATCAATTGCTACTTTTTATTATCATTTTTTCACCCGAATAATCTGGATCTCGGTGTGGTCTGGATGAAAAAGCTAATTCAGTTGTTATCTTTCTAGATTTCGACCTGTTTTAAGGTCATCATCAAGGCAAAACCATCTTAAAGTTCAGTCCCAACATTGCCAAGGTCTGTAAATAGTGTTACTGTTGGGACTGAACATCTCTAAGACGTTTTGCTAAACGGGAAAGAAGCGGTAACGGTGTGGAAAAGAGGGGAATGGGGTTAATGTTCATAAAAATTCAACTTTCGGTCCTGGGTACAATTTATTTCCCAACTCTCAACACGACACGCAAGAATGGCACAATTACACAGAAGACAGACACTTTGAGCTCTGAAGATGATCTCAATAAAGATCGAAACGTTGGCACGATAAAGAAAATGTTTTTCTGAAACCTACATCACACCAGACCGCATCTCACGATTTCCGAATATTTATCGATTAACGGTCACTAATCACCACACACACATTTCACAACTTTAACATAATAAAAAAATCAGACAAAAATAATAAAAATCCAACGTAATTTTGTTGTTCACGTTGTTCATTAACTCTTTATTATAGGTTTAGTTTGATTGTTACAGTGAATTTCTCCTTCCTTTTTTATCCTTATTTATTAGATAAAAGGTCTACTGTTGTTTTATTTTGTTTTGTCTGTGTTGAGTTTACATATTTTGTCCTATTTTTCAGCTTTGGTTGTTCGCTTTGATGGTCTCTTTTATGTGTTTCTTTGATTTATAAGTGGATTTTTTCTTTCCTTTTTTCTTTTTCATAAGGGTGAAGTTGGGAAATAAATTTTGCCCAGGGCAAAATGTTGAATTACTATATTAACCCATTCCCCTTTTTCACACCTTCACCACTATTTCTTCCTTAGCAAAAAGCATTTCTGCACTATGGCTCGATGTAATTAAAAAAATGGTGTACCTATAGAAAGCATATTAAAGAAAGAAATGGTTATGGAATTTTAGTTTTTTACTAATTTTAAATTCAACAGTTTTTAAAAATTTAGTGTCTGTTTTTTAATTAATATAAAAGTTCTAGAAAGGGGCCTTCTTAAAGAAAATTTAACTTTCTTTTCAATGCCTTTTTTGGCTTCCCTCAACAATGAATAGTTCAAGAGTTAACCAATAGGTTTATGACGAAAACTGTAGATAGTTGAAAAATGTATAAAATGTTAAATGTCTGCGAAAGGGTTGGGAATCGGGCCAGGGTTCAAAAAAGCGATTTTGTTGCAATTGAGGTGTAGAAAAACCGGACGAAATTAATCGTACGAATAGCAAATCACCNAAAAAAAATATCTTAATTTGTTTATATTAGGACGTAAGTTTTTCATTGTTTTTTTAAATTAATTGAATAGTAATAATCATCAATAAAATAATTACCATCACAAGTTTTCGTGGTCCGCTTGACGAATTAATATCTTTCAATTGATTAAGGTTTTTAGTTGAGATAAAAAAAAGTCAGTGACACGAGCGGGATTCGAACCCACGACCTTCGGCTACATACGCCGCTACTCTACCACTTGTGCTATCGTAACTTCGGGCCACTCCGACACTAACTTCCCATCTCAACCCCACATTTTGAATTTTGAAAAATGGCAAAAAGGAGGAAAAATTTATCTCAACTAAAAACCTTAATTAATTGAAAAATAATTCATATTTAATTTTGTTATAAAATATCATGAAAAATGATTTTGCTTTTACAGATTCTACATCAAACGCGGCTGGTTGTTACAATTTCCGTTTTCAGACGCTTTATTGTTGAAATTGATATTGCAAACATATTTCGACAAAAAAATGAAAGTTTAAATGTTTACTTTCCGTCGGTAAAGGTAGTTGACAGAACTCATAGATCAGTCAGCTTAAAAGATTTACTGCAATCATGTTTTTTGCCATTTCAAAAAGCCTACGTCCGATACTGAAGATTATAAAGCTGAATTGAACGAACCATTTGTACGGAAATTGCTGGCAATCAACTTTAAACCTCGTCCAACAATTTTTTTTTTAAATTTAGCCTTTCTTCTAATCAGCAAGTAAACATATCAATACATAATAGTTTTTTCAGCTCACATGTCTAAATCAAATCCAATTTTCTTATTTGCACAGTTCGTGCTTCTCGGTCACAAGAATTTCAAAGGTCCGAAGTTTGCTCGCAAAATTCGGTTAATTGACTATATCCAATTACATCGTCAACTCATAGCAACTAGTTAGCCGTTGGCCATGGCCAAAGCTATTTCTCCCTTTGATCAGATCTTGGCCAAATTGAATTTGAGCACTTTATCTTATACCTTAGTACACACTGTCAAATAAAAAATTGCTCGCCAAGCTATGTCGATGGGGATAAACCATTCGGATATTCAAATCTAGGATAAAATGTTTGCTTTTTATTTATTTCTCCTTACATAAATATTTTTTCTTTATGTAATAATAAAAATAATTAAAGTACGTAATTTTAATCTATCGGAAAAAAATTAAAACTAGTAATGTTAATGTAACGTATAATACAAAGAACTTTTATACAATTAATCTGAGATAGGGATAATGAAGCGGCGGCCACAAGGCCTTCCGCCCCTCGACCTGTGTGCAAGAATCTACACCTACATAAACCCTCACAAAATTGTTATTTTAAGATCTCATTCCTGGCGTCCCTTCTTCGGCGACAGTGCCTTGCAGGATTAAGGACCAATATCTTGGTCCTGTGTGGTTTCTTTCTAGTAATTCCTTTGTAAGTCTTGTGGATGGCCTTTCTATGAATCATTTCGCATGTCTTATGCCTGGGATTTTGCTCTACTAAGTTTTTCATTCATTAAGTATTCGTTTTGGTTGTATCCTGTTCTGCCATTTTAAAGTTCCTAGAGAATTCGTATTGCTTACTTTTTTCGCCAACATATCCATTTTCTCATTGCCTATATGTCCGATGCCTACCCAGACCCTGAGAGGTCTCTACTACTTCTGCCAAGGATTCTTAACAAATGTATATATTTTTGCTTTTACTTGCATAAGAGAAAGAACTTAGGTGACTCTGTCTGTTCTAAAAAATGACTTTCTTCCCGAAATGTGTGATATGTAAAATAGTTAAAAGCCAACACTTTTGTATTACGTGTGTGGTGTTTAGTGACCGTTAATCAATGATTGTTCGGAGATCGTAGGTGTGAGAGAGAATCTCTGGTGTGACCGTAGTTTTAATTAATTTTTTTTCAATCTAAAATTTTCTAGCATTGTATAAATCCATTCCTTTTTTAATCTAAAATTTTCTAGCATTGTATAAATTAAAAAAAATATTTTTCTTAATCTAAAATTTTCTATCATTGTATAAATTTAAAAAAAATATTTTTCTTAATCTAAAATTTTCGAGCATTGTATAAATTCATATGTTTTTTCCACATCCTACATTTATTTGTAAAATTCAAACAATATTTATAAATCCCAGGCTCTGAAGATGATCTCATTAAAGATCGAAACGTTGGCACGATAAAGAAAATGTTTCTCTACAACCTGCGTCACACCAGACCGCATCTCACGATCTCCGAATGACTTTGTTCTACGTTATGTTGGCCACAAGTCTACTACCCAATTTCGAATATTTTTAGAAAATATTTTATTTTATTAAGAACTAAAAAATGATTATGATTCAAGTCAAACTAAAGTAGTAAACATTTTATTCTGAACTCTATGCGAAGTATAATAAAATTAAGGGGTGAAGTGATGATATCTCCTAGACTTATTGTGAGAAAGTGAAGTGAGTACATTGTTTGTATAATTAATGGAAAACCTACACCATTCATCGATAGGTACGCTATTTTCTCTGATATAAGAGTAAACGTCTAGGCTTAGATGAGCTTACTGGCTGTGATGATGGTAGTGAGGTTGCTTCACATTCGAAGATGATATGGGTGGCTCTTTCTTCTTCATCATTGCACAATTTACAAATCTGATTATCACAGCTTGAGACGAAATGTTTGAATGAATCAATAGAAAAAAAGCAAGCATACCTACTGAGATCACAACTGGTCTGATTATAAGTAATTGTTTGTTATTTTGGGGATAAAAAATAATATCGGTTATTATGTAAGTTAAAATATTAATTGTAAATTTAATGTAAGTGGTTAAATTTTAGTTTCCCAATTGAACTATATTTAAACTAGCGATCTAATTCCTATGGCCTTCCATTGAATATAACTATTTTGAAAAATTACTGCGATCAGTGTGGACTCTCCGTAAATTTGGAGTTATCAAAAATTATGGTGTTCAAACGAGAGACAGACTTTTCTGGAGGGTGAGTTGGTGCTATTGAGATCGTCAATAGTTAAAAGTATCTTAGTGTCGTCCTTACTCCTGGCCCCTGTTTTCTGTCGTGCATTAAAGAGAAAATCTATTCTGGTAAGACGGTCCTCAATAATGCTTGGTCGGGTTTCTTATCGTAAAACAAGATCCCTCTTTCGAAAACATTTTAGCTTTACTCGATGCCTTGGTGCACAAATTTGGAAATATAATATATTTTTGATTTAGGTCTTCTAGCAGCCGGTAGTTTTAACTTTAACTCGAAAACGTTATTGGTGCAGTCTGTACTTGTAATTGTGTTGACATTGCAAATGATTATCTCTGCATGATCACTCACGATGTTGGTCGAATCACTTAACATATTCCTCGCTCTTGCTTTAATTTTTGAGTAAGCGTGTCAGCATCGGTGAGTATGGCGGTAAGTATTGTATGGTATGTAAAAAGGATTCCACTTCCGGCGTGTTATGATTCGCAGGGTTGTCCATTCTTAGATCATTAAATCGGCTTATCATCAAATGTCATGGTTTTGTTCACAGTTCTTAAAGAAAAACGCGGAAATCGTACGCTGTTGCATGACCCACACACTGATCGGCCGAATCCAAAACGAAAATTGGCCTTTTCTCAGTATTTTCTGCAAAATTCATCCGATCCACCTCAATTGACCTCAGGATCAGCCGCCTGTGAATGTGTACTTTGTCTGCTCAACGTGTCCATTATTTATTTTAATGTATAGCCCGGATTCTCTTCGATCACTCGTTCTATTGCTAACTCTACTTGATTATTGTGAATATGTTTCAAGTTTCATTTACTTAAAAAAAATTTTCCTTTGCTTCAAAAAGTTTCCTTTGCTTAAAAAGGTTTCATTTGGTTGAAAAAAGCTTTAAAGTTTCAAAACGTTCTGTTAATAGCTATAATTTTTAACTTAGATTTTTGCGTTTAATCCTCTGAGAGAACTGATTTCTCATTTTTACGATCAAAGTTACTATTCATCGCCCCACCGTTCAAAGAAGTTCAGTTTCTAGAGCCAATTCTCCCTATTATATAAATTTTCCAATCTTGATAGTTCTTTTAATTACTTTTAAAGCAATTAATACGGTTAAATTGAATGACTTGATTGAAGTTTAAAAGATATTGAGTTTAAATTAATTGCTGGCGTTGGTTTTAAATTATTTTAAAAATATTTTGAATTAAAATCCTGATGTGAATGCAATTCTTTAGTTCCATATTCGTTGGCAAAAAAGTGGCTCTTTTTTTTATAAATACTTGCAATATCTATAATTTTTTTTGTTTACTGGATATTTTAAAAAATATTTATAAGTTAGAGCTAAATAAAAAATTAAACTGAGTAAAACAATTTTACCAAACATGTTGCTATGGAAACAACGAAGAAAATATTCAATTCAGAAAAGAACAATTTCTTCTGATAACACATCTTCAACGTATCGCGCAGGTTGATGAAGATCAAGTTTCTTCGACTTTCCATAGAAATGCCTTCCCAATGCATAACACCACCACCTCCATAATTTCTCCAGAGTGAAAATGTTGCGGGGATATATCACCCTCCTATTCTTATCCAAACCTTCTCTCTGCGTCAGAAGGCCTCAAACAAAACATTGATTCATCCGAAAACAAAATTTTATCTAATCTTGCTTGGACCAATCGGTGTGATTTCTTTCAAAACTTAGCCAAGATTTATGTGCCTTGGCAGTAGTTCTGGACCAGTAGGAGACCACGCACGTAATCCAGCGTCTGAAATTCTTCGCCTTACGTGATAAACTGACATTAACATTTCTAATTGGTTGAAGTCGTTGCTTTCTTGCTACCGTAGAATGTCGAATACGGAGTAAATTCGAAACAATAAAATTATCATACCATCTCTCAGAGATGTGCTTTCAGATAGTCCTTCTGGGAATGTTAAAAAACACCCTGGCCACGTACGCTGGACTTCTTCCATCCAACATTGCTACGATTATAGCCGAATCTGTATCATATTAACAAATTTGAAACTTAAAAATGGTACAACATAAAAAAATCAAACCACCGGAACGTAAGAAAGAAGCTTAAGAGAGAAACCAACAAAGAAGAGATTGATTATTTAAAGATTTACTTACAAAATCCAATTCTAAGTGGGAGATTTGGACTGCGTTTTATTTACCTATGATCTTTTAAACAGATCAAATGTTGCGGTTATGTTGACCGCCGTTGTGAGAACTGAGGTTTGAACACAGCAAGAGTATATGGAGTTCCACCCATCAACTTGCACCTCATTTTGGTAACGCCACTGAGGAAGAAAAAAGGGAACAAACTGTCGGAAATCCAGGGCTGATCAAGAGGTGCTCAACTTCATCATGCTGACCAGTCGACGAGCAAAGCAAAGATGGAAACATGGATCCTCGACAAATGGCAGAATCGATGGTCCCACAGCGCAGAAGGCAGAACCAATTTTGAGTACTCCCCATACAGTTCCTGAGTAGCCATGGAATACTTGTACAGATTCCACCTGTCAACCTCTGCAATCTGCGGAAAGTGCGATGTGAACCAGGATATGAAACATGTCCTATTCCACTGTGCAAAGTACGAAACCCTCAGAGAGCCGCTGAAAAAATGTTCCCAAGTTGGTCAGCAAAAAAACAGCGGCTTGTAATAGACAAAGAAACCTACCAAATATATGACAGGGCTGTGACTTACGCGTCGAACAAGAAGTAGTACAGACAGAGTGAGGTAAAAGGGTGGAAAAACTGATAAGTATTTAGATTGTTAAAACAACAAGGAAATCGGGTTGTTTTTCTCATTTGGTTTAATACTTACTTAAAATTTGTCAGACAAAAAGGTTTAAGGATGCGCATATGTACATAATATACCTACATATGTTAAAGAGTTTGTATAATTGATTTACTTAATTGTTGACAAAACCTATACGTACACTTGTGAGAGAACAACAAGGGAGTACCCATTTAGTTTATTTAAATTCAAAACTCGTTTTTAATTCCCTTTCCCCTCTTAATTCCTCAGCAATCGTCTAGGAAATAGGAAGGAAGCTTAGTCTCAAAACAACAATCCCACGGGCATTTTTGAATTAAGTTTAGAGTATGGCGGGTCCGCCGGTATCGGGTCTCCCTAAGGTACGCCGGTGACGGAGGAAAGGTAATAAAAAAAATGAGTATATGGGTCCCTTGTTCCAATTTTTTATAATATATATATATATTTTTTTAGTGCTAATGTTTATTTGTACCCTAGTGTAAAAAAATGAATGTATTTATTAGCGTGAATGTCTAGTGAGAGGTTGATGCCGGAATATTGAGAACCTCAACGACCAACAATTAGGTTAGTTATATTATAGCACCTACTATATATATGTAAAGGTTGATAGAAGAATATCGAGTATTCCACCAACCTAACTGTGTGAATGGTATAACAAGTAATACTAATTAGTTATGCAACAAGTAAGTAGTTATGTATTTAAGAGTGAATGAGTGTGAATGGCCTCCAATTTAGGAACTGATTTCGTTGAGGGTTGAAATGACCCTTTTCGAAGCCCCCAGAGCCCAACCTCGGCTGCCGAACTACCCAAACCCGGGCTAGAAGATCCTCGAGGCCTCCAGTAATTTATTGTAAATCACAATAGCTGGATTACCGGCAAGAAATTATAGGTTCTATTGAGTGTATATGCAGTGCAGATTTGATCACTAATCAATCATTGACTTTGATTATGGTGTTATCTAGGCTATAAATACATAATCGAAATCAATTTTGTCATATTATTTTTTTATATTTTTGGAATTTAATATAATAGTAATAATACTAAAAAATAGTTCTTGCACAGGAATACAGTTAAACACTCACAAAATAAAATTATCATACCATATTCATTAGACTGTCAAAAGATGTAATTTTTATGTATAGAAAGTTACAATATAAGTACATCTTAAACACTGTTAATATTTTTTGTAAAAAATAAAAATAAAATAAAAGTATAAATAAATAAATAAATAAATCCAAGCAGACGTTTAACGGAATTACCACCTGTAATCTTTTTTGTTTTCAACAATCCATTAATTTTTTCAATGCCCTCCTTGGTCTTGATTCGATCTAATTACTTCCCGGAACTGCTGTATTATCAACTTCGAGTTTTTCAACTAACTTACTCCGCAGCCTAATCCAATTCCGGCCACTTTCTAATTGGTCTTCAGTTTTATGCGACAGCCGGATCAATATTAGCATACAAAGTAAACTGACATGGGGGAGGGTTGTATTTGTTAAGCTTGTTAAGAAATAACACAAAATAAGTGACTGCTCACGAATATTCTGACGGTTTGAAAGTGAAATTCAACAGGGCGACGAGGATTTAAGTCTGGATTAATCATTTAGGTCTGAAGTTGAAAGGTATTGAACATTCATTGGAGGAGGGGCTTAATAGATGGTTCCCACCTGTTGTAACTTCCCGTGACTTCACTATACTAAAACTTATAACATTTCACAGCAACAAATCGAAATTTAATCAATTAATGTTTTTAAAAGTAATGACGATTATTGATTATTAAATGATGATTTATGGAAAAACATCAATTTTTTTCTTTTTATTATAATATGGAAAACCATTTCAATTCGGCTTACAACTTTATAAAATGTCTTCTAATATTCCCAAGAACTTTTAACGAATACTGAAAACATAATTTCTGATTTGAAGAAGTTATAAATAATCAAAACCCTAACCCATATATGTATTTAGTAGTCATAATTTATTTGTTAAATATTTTAATTAATTATATATTTTAATCTAAGGTCTTGGTTGAGATGAAAAAGCTACTGTCACAAGCGGCGAATTGAGCTGAAAATCGTGGGTTTGAATCTCGATCGGGTCACTAGCTTTTTTATCCTAACCAAGACCTTAGATAAAAAAAATAATTAATTTAACAAACTCAACTTTTACTTTATGTCCACTTTTCGGCTGTATTTGATCTTTTCCTCAGGACTATATTTAATCAAGAGCAATTTTCTATTACATGTTACATATATAAAATTATAATGATTGTTTAACTAACTTACTTATTTTTAAAAAAAACTTTATGATTACCCTGAACATGTAGTCCTAATAGAAGGAGCTGGACAACTCAACCCAGCCCACCAGGAGAGATAACCATGTGATAGCTACCTCACATAACAATGATGCCAATGGCTCACAAAATGTCCTTAGTTGGCTTTCTATGGTTATAGAAATTTATCACAGCAAAATACACAACTAACAATTTCCAATAAAATAATTACTATTTTTAAAAATAATAATAAATAAAATACCATCAATTAATTTATATATTATATTATTACTTTAACTTATCTACAAACCATCTTGTCCAGATAAGGTAATTCCCCATTAATTTCTTTTTCTATTGTGAATTGCAAGTTTTTGTGATAATCATTAACACTCTTAGGACAAATTAATTCCACATGTACTTTTGGAACTATCAAAAATAGACCATTTTTGTATATATATATATTTCTTTATGTATTTTATATTGAATGGCCATTAAAACGTGCACACATACATATTCTCAGACAGCCAACCTGCACTCCTCCACCTCCAGCTCAAAGCTTGTCTGCTTGTCATGGAATTCCTTGCATATTTTTAACTTCTGGAAAACGGAATCAGATAAATATAGCTCGGGTCCAAGACACACGTTGAAGGCAATGAACATGTTGATAAATTAGCGAAAACAGAAGTAGTAGTACATCCCAAAATAAGTTTAAAGTGTAACTGAACCAATGGATGGAGAAATAAATAACTACACGTTTGAAGTTTGTCAACTCTCCCAGCAGGCATGAATTTAAAAAAATATGAAAATTGCCGATTTAAAAACCACTTTTGAAAAAATATGAAAATCTACAGAAATTTGCTTAATTTGTTACAAAATAACGGTGATATCGGATCATGTTTTATGTGATGCAAAGGGTTACCCCGAAAACTTCACTTCGAGCCTAGGGAAATAAACGAATAGGAACCTCACAAAATGATCGACTACCAATTGAGAGTAGTGCATTTCTGGAGTATGGATAAAAAAGAGAACAATTCCACAAAAGATTTATAGACCACAGGCACAGAAAAAAAGACTATATTCACCAATGATCACAGAAAAAAATTAGTTAATCCTAATCAAAATAATAATTAAATATAAAAATATGGTGAATTTCTGCAAAATCATAAGTAATAAAATAATTTACTTAAAAAAGTATAAAAAGGAGTAAAATTAATATTATTATTAATGTTATATAACAAGAGTTGATGATGGGTTTTAGTCAGCGAGTCGATGAACTAATGTTGAACCGGCACAGAGTCACTTACTGGGTCCGTCTCCAGTTGCGGTTTTTTGAGTTATTTAAACGCATTTTAACATTGTGCCATCTTCAGTGAGGAACTCTGTCACGTGGAACTCAAAACGCGTTTAGAAAACTAAAAAACGGCGAGTGGAGACAGACCGAGTAAGTGACCCTATGCCTGTTCAACATTATATAGCTAATGTATGTTCTTTCAAATAATATGAAAGTCAAATATAGATTATTTATACAGAGTGGTCTCTGGAGAGTGAATGTGACCAGGCATCTATGTTTATATCGTATTCAGTATTTGACAACCTGAGATACAAACGAGAGGCTACCTTGCTAGGATATTGACGTAGTGTACATATAAAAGAAGAGAGTCAGTAACCAGATCGATATGTTCAAGTGGCTGCATTTAAAAAAAAATGCGCGTGAAAGACTAGAAAAAGAAGTAAGAACACACCTTTTTTTTGTCGGCCCATAACCACTCACATTATATATGAATATATACTGTAATAAATAATAATGACATGCAGAGAAAGTTTTATTGTACCAGGCTATAAATTCAAAGTTTATGTTAACTTACGTTTAACTGTTTAGTTTGAAATACTGTTTTGAATTTCTTATAAACAGATATTGAAAAAGAAGGCATTGCAGATTATTAAAGTTTAGATTGCACAGGAAAATGGAAAGCATTGGAAGGTTTAAGAAACAGTAAAGAAAGCTCTATACCGAGAATGTCAAAGCACATGCCTTTAATCACATCTACACCGGTTCCCTTTAAGACAATTCAGTTTGCAATTGAGAAATTCCACATTCCAAGCTTAAAACATGTGTTTGTACTGGTATTGTCATTTTAGGACAAGTTTTTTTTGTGTGTGTGTATGTTTGTTGTATTTCCCCGGTAGTCGTTTTTTCGCTCTCTCTCTTTAAAGGCGTTTATTTCTGGCGATTTACCAAGCCGTTCCCAAGTGATTACTGCGTAAAAAATATATAAAGGACGGTCTGCCAACAGAATACTTTCGTGGCTCGTTTTTAATTTTTCGCCTTTCGGTGTCTCCGGACGATATTTATAGAGCGACTGCGTTAGGGGACAAATCGTCAATTAAATTCGTCCTGATTTAAAACTACGTTCTTATATTTTCTGATTGGATGGTTAAAACCGACAGTACAATTTAGGACTCTTGTTGGTTGGCAGAAATTATGGTAATTTGTAAATTAACAATGCAAAGTTAGTCTAATACATTTACAGTCAAATGTAATAAATTAACTCCTGCAAGCACTGATAATTAATGTAAAAATTATTTACCAATTTATATTTTTTATAAATTAGAGATAAATAAATGTACAATAAGCAATTAAGCAAAAATGCAATAAAACCTGATATCCAAAATACAACAATTAAAGGAATATTTTTAAATAACTGCAGTTAGAACTTGTGAGATGATAAATTTCTACTATTTCTGACTCCACAAAGTATTCATTTTTGAAGTCATTACACTTTGATGTAAAAATTAAGCAAAACGAATAAAAAATAAACATACTGACAATCATATTACGATTCATTTTGGTTTTTGCAGTTTTTTTGTATTAGGTTTGGTTTTACATTTGTACTGTTGTTCTTTTGTTTTATTTTTTTTGTGTTTACTGTGGTTATTTTGTCCAATTTGTCTGCTTTGTTGGTTTACTATGTTTATTACCTCTCTTTTATGTTGTTTTTTTTATTTTTCATAAGTTAAAGTTTGGAAATTATTTTTTTTATATTACGTATATTTCAATGAGGTTAGTTATTATGAAGAGTTTTATGACAAAAAACTTTAAGAAAACCATTTTTATTTATTTCCAAGTAAAATTTATATTAGTGTGTAAAAAATTAATTAATTGAAGGAATTATTTTAGATCCTCTAGGGTTCTCGACTATATAAATAAAATATCATTTACATACTGTTTCCAAAAAAGGACAGATTTTAGGAGAATAGATGTTTTTGTAAGTTATCCGTGAATATTTCGGCTCAAAGTGGAAATAATAAAGATTCGTTTGGTAACCCTTTCATGGGATAAAATTTATTATTAAATTTACATTAATTAGATAGTATGTATATATAGTATGTTTAAGATGTGTACAATATCACTATTTTCAAATTCGTCAATAGAGTTATCCATAAGTTTTTCTTCTATTAGTTTAGTGCATTGTTTAACAGGAAGCTGCGTAAAGCTTCCGTAAGTAGAACTATTTTTTCAAAAAGAATTTCCATCATTTCGCGACCTCAAACAATTTCTATTCTTTGAATTACTTTATTCTAAATTTCAACTCCCTTACAATAGTAAAAATAAATTTTAAAATACTTCACATTGGGTAGATGTTCCTTCACGTAACAAACATTGGTTTCCAAAACACTCAGTGGTTGTTGTCCTCGACCCAAAGAAATTTAGTTTTGGTGAGGACCACAAAATAGGTAGAAGTCTTTAAAATTGTTTTTGAAGTTAACAAAGAACATTCAAAGACACCTCACACCTTAATTTACGATGTAAAAATGGAATTTTTGTTTTTCACCTGAAGAAAAGAATAAAAAATGGTTAGAAAAAACAATAAAATAAGGTTTTAAGTTGAGATAAAAAAGTTAATGTTACGAGCGGGATTCGAACCCACGACCTTCGGCTTGATACGCCGCTGCTCTACCACTTGAGCTACCGTGACCAAGTTCGTGGGTTCGAATCCCGCTCGTGACACTGACTTTTTTATCTCAACTTAAAACCTTAATTAATTATGTGATATTAATTGGTCAAGCGGACCACGAAAAATAGTGAACTTAATAAAAAATATTATAATTATATTTACCTTGGGGCTAAACTAAAGTAATGAAATTGATAATACAAATAATAAGATAAAACATAAAACGCTTTGTTTTTTAAACAAATAAATTTAATAAGGGATATAAATCTTAATGTGTCCAAGCTGGATTTTATTTTTTCTTTCCCAATGCCAAAGCTAAACAGGACTAGTCATTCTCGTTATTTTCTCACCTACTGCATCTAAAAATCTAAAACCAACACATTGTTACCATTAACGACATTGGCTAAAAAAAGGGAAATAAATCTTTCCCGACGGTTGTAACGATGATGAATTTGGATGAAACCCAGAAGAGTTATAACAAATTGAATATCGGACATAGTAGATTTAGAAAATTCCTGATAGAGGGGAAGTTTGTAAAGTGTGCTTTAAACGAATCCGATTTTTTACAATTTATTTTTGTAGCCTATAATACTGTAATTATATTTTTGTATAGGTATGTCACCTCTTGTCATCACCATCAATAAAGAAAAAATGGACAATGTAGCGTCCTATAAATATTTGGGAATCAACACCACACCTGTCTATAAAACAACAATTTAAGAAAACAGTTGAGCACGGCCAAATTTGCTCTTCATTACACATTTTCCCCTCATTACATGTAATGCCATCCCACTGTTTGTAAAGTTTCATGTATTTCGCTCTCTCCTGCGCTCCCTCATGTGCGATGCGGCGGGGATCATTAGTCTTCATGAAGTAGAAATGTTGGATAAATTTTGTAATAAAAAAGTTGTTTTCACCTTCCAAAAATCCAGCTAACGGCATACCTTACCAGAAAATTAACATGGAACCGTTATTTTTGTTTAGGTGAAAATTACATTTAAGATGTAAGGGAAAAGGTACATTAAGAATAAACGATTTCTTGAGAAACGTTTACCCAGAATTTTGGCTAATTAAATTATAAAAACATTTACTTTGGTGTAGAGAAATTAGAGACGGTTGAAAAACCATGGGGTGAAAATGTAAGGCTTTTCAATGGAAAAATATTATATAAAACATCGTCTGTCAATAAAAAAACTATCAAAACACAGGTCAGGTTTTTATCTAATATAGATTTATTGCTCGTGTAATCAAGAACTTAAGGTTGAAGTTAACGATCAAAGGGCGAGGATTTCAAGGGAGAAAAGGGCCGAATCGGCTAATTTGTTCGTTAGTACTCTTTTCCCTAATTGGTTCAAGTGTGGTCAACCACAATTATGACGTGGAGGAATGAGAAATGGAAGAGAATGAGCTGATTTGCATAATATGATATTCTAACTGGCCAAGCGTGTTTTCCGTCGGCTTGCTCACGACAGTTACCAGTCACTTGTTATGCACACACAACGACGGCCAGTTGAAAAAGGATAACACATTGCTTCTACATTGTTTAAATCTGTATCAACCTTACGTCTCTTAGACTACTATTAATCTTTAACAATTTAGTTATGAATGAATGAAAAATAAGGAAGGTGCACATCAGTCAGACAATCCGCGCCATTGTACCTATCTGAGCGGTCAAGTCCGATTGTATAAGTAAAGACTTTTCACCACATCGTCGAGATCAGAAAATAATTTTAGTCGACTGTATGAGATAAGAGCTAATTTAATAAGCAGACCGGACGTCGAATTATACCAAGTCTGTGAAAATGCGTTGCCATTGTTCCATGACTTTACTAACTTGCAGTTAACTTTAAATACGCTCAACTTTAACTTCCCACTTTTGTAAGCTTTGCTTCGTTATCCAAGCTTCCAGAGTGATTAAAAGCAAATTCCAAAATCAGGGTGGAATATTGAACTCATTAATGTCATCCTTTTCCAACTAGACACTCATTGCTCATTCTTCCTGCGTGAGGTATTACGCAATAAAAATTAGCATAATTATCACTTTCTCCGTCCATTTGTTGCTAGTAATATAGACAATTTGACATCTTGCATTTCTGTACGACAGAGAAAAAAATTCTGTATGTTTGCAAAACTATTTTTTGTTGTTACTTATTTTAACAGACTGTGTAAGGACTTGTTTGTATTTCATTATTTCCATTTGTCTTACATCTGGCTGTTTGTCGAAATGAAATGTTGGTTTGTTTGTTGTTGAATGTTGAATATTACCCTCAGTTTTTCATGATGTAGTAGTATTTTAATAGTATCGCCAGACTGAATGGTATGTTTGAAGTAGAACGTTGGTTTGTTTGCCTTAAAAACTACTGTTAGCATACTCACATTCCTGTCTAACATTCTAGATGGTCTGTCTGTGATTAAATGTTAATTTGTTGTAGGATTTGTTAGAGCTTTTCAATCTTTCAAGTATATATGTGATTTTATGAAACGTGACTTTTATTTTGTACGCTGTTTTCTTGTAAAACTAAATGTGGTTCAAAAGGGTTTAATGTATTTTACGGAGAATTTGCTCTTATGGTGCTATTAGGATGAAAAAGGTGCATTATGCCGACCTGGTGATCAACGTTTTTTCACATGTTTGCTGTATTTTTTACCTATATTTTGAATTCCTTTTCATTAAAAAAATACAACAGGCAATCCAAAATTCATTGATTTGATATGGAAATTGAAGGTTGAAGATTTTTTTCAATTGATTAAGGTTTTGGTTGAGATAAAAAAGTCAATGACACAAGCGGGATTCGAACCCACGACCTTCGGCTAAATACGCCGCTGCTCTACCACTTGAGCTATCCTGACTTCGATCCAGTCGGACACTAACTTCCCATCTCAACCCCACCTTTTGAATTTTCCCTCCTTTTTGCCATTTTTCAAATTTCCGCTTGTGACGCTGACTTTTTTATCTCAACAAAGCCTTAATTAATTTAAAAGAATTTGTTTGATCAAGCGGACCACGAAACCTAATAAATGTTGAAGATTTTGTTCATTACTCGATCATTTCAATTTATCGTGTAACTAGTTAAATGGAGAATAAAATTGATTTTTTTTAACCTTACTTTAAACAATTACAATCAGCTACAACAATTACAACAAAAATAGAACTTAACGCGTTTTGAAGTAAAGCTTCAATATCTACAGAACGAATCGATGAAGTTTCGAGTTCCTGGAATTTTTTTTAGAATACAAAGGACTTTCAAAATGTGTAAATAAACATTATCCTCAAAAATTGCCTTGCATAGAAAAACCATTTATTGCCGTTGAATTTTTTGCGCACATTTCGGCTTAACGCGACAATTTATAAAAATTATAATAGCACCATCAAATTCTCCGAAACTTAGCTTCGAAATCTCAGTGTTACGACAAACGTAAAATTAAAAGGCCATTTATTTTATAAAACGTTACACTGTATAATTCACTGCCTGGCTGGCTTAATGTCTGCCTGAGATTAAACGTTGACTTGGTTGTACGACTGTTTATTACATTTATTTCTTTTTGTGTCTAACATTTTGGTACGTTCTTTACTACTCTCGGTCTTTATGGAATATTTATACCTACCTTACGAACTGTTAGAGATTGAATATTGATTTGTTTCTACCACTTTTAAACATACATTTCAAACTTTATATTTACTGTCTATTTTACTATATGCCAAAATGATTGATTGTCTGTCTGCAATTTAGTTTGTTTCACAAACTATTCAATAGATTGTTTATCTTTTGTGCAGACTATTACGTCTTTATTTTTATGATGGTTTGTCTGACATCTGACAGTTTTTTCTTTCAGTGAATATTACTGTGTTTCGTAATTTTTTGAAGCCGTGAGGAGCAGTTTATAGGAGGTAGTGTAGAAAAATACGTTTTTCATATTTTGCCAACGTTTCGACCTTTATTCGGGTCATCTTAGGGCCTAGGTAAATTACAAAACTTATGTTGATTGGAAAAAATATAATTTAAGAAGTAAATATTAATTTTAAAATAATTATTTCATACTCACATAAAGTGCAGTGCTATTCGTGTGGTGTCATATTGGTTTTGTGTGAAAGTGTTGTGAAACGTCAATTTGTATTTTGTTGTTTTTATATGTTTCTGTGTTGACAACACTTTCACACAAAACGAGCATAACACCACAAGAATAGCGCCACACTTTATGCTCGGATGATGACCCGAATAAAGGTCGAAACGGCGGCAAAACAATGAAAAACCTTTTTTTAAACTACCTCATATAAAAACAGCAGAATGCAAATTCACGTTTCACACACTTTCACACAATACCAATATGACACCACAAGAATAGCACCACATTTTATGTCCTGAAGATGACTCGATTAAAGGTCGAAACATCGGCAAAAAAAAATTAAAAAAATGTCTAAATTACCCCACATAAAAATAGCAGAACAAATTCACGTTTTACAACAGTTTCACTCAAAACCAATATGAAACCACAAGAATAACACTACAATTTATGCTCTGAAAATGACTCGAATAAAGGTCGAAACATCGGCAAAAAAATGAAAAAGGTTTTTCTAAATGTTCCAAATATAAATTGTATTTTTTCCAATCAACATATGTTTTCTTATTTACCCAGGCCCTGAAGATGATCCAAATAAAGGTGGAAACTTTGGCAAAAAAAATGAAAAAGGTGTTTTTCTAAACTACCTCATTCTTGACCGCTCCTCACGACTTCGACAAATTTTGAAATAACACTTTATTGTATTTCTACGATTAGCGTAATTGCCCTCTGCTTATGAATTTTTTGTACAATCGTTTGTCAGACGACTATCTGATATTGATTGATTGTTTGTCTTTCTTGTGAATGAATGAATAATAGTATTTATTTACATAGAATACAAACAATCTCAAAATATTTTCAAAATGCTTTACGGCACGGACAACAGTCCATCAGCCGTGGTCTTTCTTGTACGATTGTTTATTGCCCGTTAAAATACATAATTTAACAAATTTTTTTTAATCTCGGGGAAATTTTATCTAGATTCAAATAAAAATAAATAACCAAAAAGTAATTTGTTTTTACAAAAAACTAACTTATATTTTCAACAAATCCAAACGATAATCGTTATTATACAATAGTTGTATAGAATAAAAACTATTTCAACTGTCAATTAAATCGATACAATTATTGTTTAATGACAGTAACAAATGGTCTGAATTAATCAGTGATGTTATTAGCCAACGGGTTCAATCCGGTCCGTATCCGTTATCCAGAATCTATGGGGGTGTTTGTTATCTTGTAAGCCTGTAACCTGTTACCGGTAACACATAACGACAACCGTGTTGACGTAACCACACAAGAGAAAGCGCGTTCAACTGAAAACGAATTTCATTTGTAATTTCATTTTTCAACCGGTGTCCCAGATGATTAACAGGCAATCTCCAAACAAAGATAAAGAATTTTTTATACGTGTGAAAAGATTAAAACAACATTTAGCATTAGTAAAAATTAACCTTAAAAATAAAAATCTAACTAAATAAAAATTGGTAAGATAAATAATAGATAGTAAAACGAGTAGTATATGTCCCTCCGAAAACCTCTGTAGAAGAAGGCTGTGATTTCACGCGATTAAGAATATGCCATAGTCGAATGACAAAACACCCACTTTTGGGTCAAAGCTCGCCTACGTGTCTAGCATGCTGAGAGCTTTTCAAAATGAAATGGTTTTACGCCTTGGATAAAAAGAGCGATTAAGGATACTTGAGGATTGTTGTTCAACAGAACATGGACTTTCTTGTCCACTGTTCCGTTTTGGCTAAAATAAATCATAAATAGGTAAAAGTTGCGCGCGTGTGAATTAAACTGTTAGCATAAACTTATAGCATGCTACCTTATGACATTACAGTTATAGTGAATGCAGCATAAACCCTTACTGGGGTATGTTACGCTTTGTGTATACGGCGATGTAGAAATATGCAATCGTTGAAGTATTAATTAATATTTAATAATAGAATAATGTAATAAAGAATAAATGATGTTTTACATTTTGATCTTATAATTTGCATACGCTGCAGGCTAAAATTGCTTCCAAGTTCAAAGTGAGGGACTAAAGTAAATGACATCCGATTACGGTGAAAAGCATATTATTTTAAAATTAAAAATCAAACTAATTTAAGAGAACATAAAAAAACATAGACTTAGACCATAAAGTTACAAGCAGGAATTAAAAAATAATTTGGTTAATTAAACTAAGATTTTCGTATGTACTTTTAATTTATTTCCACTTTTATAATTGGATTGTAACATGATAACTAATATATAAATAATTATAACCATGTAGATTTTTTTTTAGTTTTTTGAGTTTATTTATTAGATACTTTTACATACATTTTTTAAAAAGTGAATACAAGGGGAAATGTCTAGGACATTACACATCCTTGTGGCAGAGGGCTTAAGTATATTTACAATACAATTAATTAAGGTTTTTAGTTGAGATGAAAAAAAGTTAATGGCACGAGAGGGATTCGAACCCACGACCTTCGACTAGATACGCTGCTGCTCTACCACTTGAGCTATCGTGACCTCGATCCACCCGGACATCAACTCCCCATCTCAACCCCACCTTATGAGTTTTCCCTCCTTTTGCCATTTTTCATCTCAACTAAAAACCTTAATTAATTGTAAAGTATTAATTGGTCAAGCGGACCACGAAATTAGTGAATATATTTACAATATTTGCTGATTTGGCCCAGAGAAATAAGAACAGTGGTGAAAATTGTTATAAAACCACTTGCACAAAGAATACATTAATAAATAGGGAAATTACTAATAATTACATATATTATAAATTATAAATCATTGGTATATGTACAATAGATAAGTTTGATAAATAACACACTTACTTTAATAATAACTAATTTCAAAAATAAATTAATAAATAAGCAAGTTAATAAATAATTACTAATTATTATAAATTAAAATCATTGAATAGACTTGTACAATACATAGTCAAACATTTACTAATTTGGTAAATAAATAAATACATATATAAACAAGTAAAATTAAACAATTTAATAAATAAACTAATATAAATATAATTATAACCATGTAATTTTTTTTGAGTTTTTGGAGTTTATTTATTAGATACTTTTACATACATTTTTTAAAAAGTATGTTACAAGGAGAAATGTCTAGGACATTATACATCCTTGTGCCAGAGGGCTTAAGTATATTTACTATATTTGCTGATTGGGCCCAGAGAAATAAGAACAGTGGTGAAAATTATTATAGAAACCACTTGCAGAAAGAATACATTAATAAATAGGGAAGTTACAAATAATTACATATATTATAAATTATTGACATATGTACAATAGATAAGTTTGATAAATAACACATTTACTTTAATAATAGATAATTTCATAAATAAATTAATAAATAAGCAAGTCAATCAATAATTACTAATTATTATAAATTAAAATCATTGAATAGACTTGTCCAATACATAGTCAAACATGTACTAATTTGGTAAATAAATAAATAAATACATATATAAACAAGTAAAATTGAACAATTTAATAAATAAGTTACTAAATAATAACACAGTGAATAAATATACAAAGCAGTCATACTAAAATGTGTTTGAACCTCCTGTTTCCAATTTTTGTTGAGGTTATAGTTTCCTACATTCTTTACTGTCATATTTATACTCTCTGCGCTACGTTCATAAAAGGAGCTAGTTATCCTTTTGATATCATCCTTAATGTATGAGATGTTTAAACTTTCGTGCTGTTCGTATAAGTGTGCTTATACGAACACTTCTTTTAGAGGATGTTATTAGCCTTGAAAATTTATTTTGAGTAGTTTGTAGGCACGTTACTTGTGTAGCTCCATACCTGACAGGCGTATAACAGCATTGGTCTGACTATGGTCTTATATATAATGAGTTTATTTTAGGGGCTCATCCCAGATTCTCTACACATTAAAAGGAACAAAGTCTTGATAGCACACTTCCCTTTATCAACCTTTTTACAAGTGTTGATACCAAAGTTAAGTTTTCTATCGAGTAGTAAACCAAGGTATTGAACACTATTGCGCCAAGGAACATAGTCATCGATTCTTATAAATCCCCTATGTATAGGTTGTCGTTTTGTGAATAAAATTGCATCAGTTTTTGTTATGTTTAAACTGAGTTTCCATCTATAGCAAAGCCTAACGATCCTATGGAGGTTTCGGTTCAATTACCATGTAGAGCTAAATTAAAAAGGCTCTGGGTTTTCTAACAGAATTTAAAGGAGTCGGTATTAGGAATAGGCCTTAGTAAATATTTCGACCATACTACCGTAAAATATATATATATATATATTTTACGAGGGTTCGCAAGAGCAGAGGTCATATAAACCCTCTGGCTGCCGGTGTTTTTGAAAAAAGCCTATCTGTAAGTATTTTAGTTATTCAGATATCGTGAGATGCGGTCGGGTGTGATGTAGGTTTCAGAAAAACATTTTCTTTATCGTGCCAACGTTTCGATCTTTTATTGAGATCATCTTCAGGGCTCAAAGTGTTTGTCTTCTGTGTAATTGCAATAAAAGATCGAAACGTTGGCACGATAAAGAAAATGTTTTTCTGAAACCTACATCACACCCGACCGCATCTCACGATATCTGAATAACTATCGATTAACGGTCACTAATCTCTACACATTTGTAAGTATGTCGGGTTCGAATGCAGGGCCGCTGGATTCGAACCCAGGACCTTCACCTTACTGTGATGAGCGCCGTGTCAACTCCTAAACCGTTGCGGCCACCTATACCCCCATAAAAATATTGTAAAAAAATTTCCGTTCCTGGCCAAAAAGAGGTTGTTACTAGTTCAATTATGTTTGGTTTTATGCGTTTTTTATGCAAAATCGGCAAAACTCCACTTGTAATATTCAAAGTTTTTATATTAGCCAATACTGAAATAGTAAGGCAAAAAAAAGTTTTTATATTCTAGTACAAACTGAACTTCTCAAAGATGCAAAACAGGGCGAATAATATTTATGAAATATCTTTAAACATTCACGATATCACACACACACGAGGGGAGGATCGACCCTTTTGTCCGCTTCTTTGTCCACAAAGGGTGTCCATAGACGAAAAAAGTCATATTTTCTTTAGCGAGATGTTAAAAGCGGTTTGGCTGGTAGCCAAACGAGAATTTCATAGGTCTCCTAAGTTTAAGGATTTGTTTTGACCTCTGTTTTGATATTTTTGGGGGTTTGTTTGTCGTTGGCTTATTTTCCACCAGTCGGTTAACTATCACAATTTCGACCGGAATCGTTTATATTCGTCCGCTGTCCGAAAAAGTTTCGGTTTTTTTAATTTTTGCGGCAATATTGCAATAATTTTTAATTGCGTTTGAAAACCCTTTTATTGGATGATATACAATTGATTTTGTGATCGCAGAACCGGCATAGTCATTTATTGGGTCCGACTTTACTGACGGGTGTTTTGAGTTAATGAAATCCGTCATCATCAGCGAGAAACTGTTTTTTTTTAATGTTTTTACTGGTCGTTAAAAACAAAATTTAATTTTTGTGTAATATTGTATTACAACCGTTTACTAGTTCACTCTTTGTTCTACAATTTTATTATGCTTTTAAAAAATTAAATCGAGAATGCTATTGCCCTAGCATTTTTTTATTAAATAATCTACATAAAAATATAATACAATTTATTAACTTGTCAAAATTAATGTAAATTGTAAAATTATTGATTCGAGTTCAGTCTATGTTAATATCCGCAATGTGTTGATCTAGTTGACCGCAATTTGCCCGTAAATTCCAGACTGTTTGGGGTTTTGGAAGCCTTAAGTTCTTGGTTTAAGTCTTAATACGCGAAGTAACTTAACGTTTTAGACGTGTGCTCTCGAAATACGCTGTGGTGACTTCGAAACTCCCGCACTCCCCTATAAATCACACTGTCAAGTCCCATTCCCGGGATGGTGGTCTTGTTTGAAACTGGTGATAAAAGCGTGTAGAAATAAATTAAACTGATGAAGAGATGAACAAGAACAAGTACTTGATCATGCAGATGTTGCTTTCATTCTCTAAGTAGCTTGGATAACTTAACAGTAACATCATTTGAACGAAAGTCGTATTTTATCCTCATCACTTCATCAAAAGTTTGAACGTTGCGTACAAGTTATTTGTTTAAAAACAGAAATACATTGACACCAAAAATTCTATTTTTCTAGTCAATTAATGACTGCAGGAAAAATAAATTATCTGTTTCTACAGATGTTTTGTACACAAGATGTTTTCTCTTTTGTATCTTTGTTTTGTACGAAGTATTTCTTTCGGCCCTGATTTTCCACAGATGATGTTTTTTATAGATCTGCATAAACAACGAATATCCACCAAGTGTGTTGTTACTATGAGACCAAATTTACTAAGATACATAGCGATGAACAATATTCCAATATTGAAATCGTAATGAGTTCATGATCAAAATACCTAGTGATATTTTTAAATTAAATTATAATGAATTCATGCTAAGATAATGCACAGGCTATGTTAATATATTTATTTTAATTTGTAAAAATAATCTTTGTAAATACGTCAATATTGTCATTACAATCATTTTATTGTGTGTCATTTCGGTGTTCATAACATAACTGACTATTATGTTGCCTAAAAATGGATTATCTTGGAAGCATACAACAAATAAAAATGTAAAATTGAGAATCCTGCCCTCATATTTTATGTAAATTTACTGGCAATTATTTTATATTATACACTTAACGACAAAACAAACAGGGAACTTGTATTTATTTGTTTATTTTCCATAATAACAGGTTATTTCTATTCAATTTCATTCTAATAAAGATTAAAGGTTGAAATAAACGTACACACAACATTATTAATTGCTTGTTTATCTTTGTAGTGTTACTAATCTTTTTACAGTATTTATATTAAAACAATGAAAGTTCAATTTTTTCCTCTCCAGATCCAACTTGTCGAGCGAGTTAATTAGTTAATTGGTTTTTAAATTGGTTTCTTTGATTAAACAATAAATTTGAGCAAAACAATTATTATTAATTTTTTCTTAAATTTTTTCGTGAAGATCACCCCGGTTGATACTTCGGCCAACGACCAGTCGTCCGTAACATTGCTCAAGACTCCTGAGTGTCCACGATGGTCTACAGCAGTTTTGTAGAAGTTTATTTAGTACAAGAAGGCGATGTACTACGGCTAGACACGATCGTTTTATTCTTCTTACCGTACTACGGAACCGTCATTTAACGGCTTCCTTCGTAGGTAGTCAACTCCAAAATGTAAGGGTAAGCTGTTCAAAAATAGTCATCAGATGGTTTTGTGAGAAAACCCTAGTCTCTTAATGTCCTATTAGGTTTTGTACTACAGGCATTGAGGGCACTATATGCTAATAAGCATCAAACTTGAACAATGGGGGGGGGGTTTCTCTTTGCAAATCAGTTCCGGTTTGGTTTGTCAATCACATGACCGGAACCGTGTGTGGAGGAGACGAGGAGAACGCTTTGCTTCAGTACCTCGCGTGCGTCACAGCATTTTCAAAGAAAACCAGTTATGGCAATGGCTGGAATCGACATCCATCCCAGTGGAATCGATCTTTCACTGCACTAAGGACACTAAGTAAATTCTTCTAGATGCTCGGTCCCATTTTTGTTGACAAATTCGTGTTAATGCATCACATCAACCGCATGTAGCTCGAGTCACCAACACAGAGGACGTAGGGGTTACCGCACAAACACCGATGGGAATGCATGTCTTCGAAAAAACTGTAATGTCAACTCAGTACTCCACAACATACCTTTATTCAAGACACTGTCAAAATCTTCAAGAAAACACTACAACGTCAACTGAATCAAAAATTGATTCAGGATGATATAAATCCTGAAGGTGTACGTACATGAGGCTAGTATTCCAGTCTCCACTCGCTAGGAACCAAAGAGTGGCAGCTAATCTGCTGGCCGGAGAGATGGATTCCCGAATGTTGGTATCTTTCTTAGAAATTTGACCACCAACTTTCATTAAAATAATTTCGAAATCGATCAGGGACATTCTCAAAACATTTCTGAACCCTGGGCCATTATTTCATCGCAACTTTTCATGTCCAAAAGATTTTTCCCGTGCTGATTCCCGCCGTGAAATATTTGTCGAACCCACCATCTTTTTGGGCGTTTTTCAATGCACCTCCGATTGGATTCACTACGTACAATGCAAAAAAGAGCAAGGGAAATTTCTTTATGAGCTAGTTCCCCTGTCATTTTCACAGGCACGGATGAATGTGAACTGAATCATGGTCTGGACACGATTCTTTGTCGCGGAGCAGAGTCGGGGCTGCGTAGATTCATTGTTGCGACGCAGCCCCGACTCTGCCCCGCAACATGAATCGACTCAAAGAATCCCAGTGCTTACTAGGCTTTAGAAAAAATACAAAAGAAAGCAACCAGGATAATTGCCTTCAGATTTTGTCTAGAAGAAAGATTGAACTGGCTTGGTCTAGTGTCACTTAGCTGATCTCATTTGGGGTGGGAAATCGTGGAATGGGACCCTTGATATCCAAAACTTATATTTATCACTATGTTTGCCTCAGCGACCACTAAGGAACCAATTTTTTTTTCTTTCTCACACATTGCAAAACAGAATATGGACTAAACTCCCCTTACCGAGGATAGTTTGCTGAGTCATTATTCCATTGAAATAGATTCACGATTCCTTTCATTCAATTAAAGTCCAATTAAAACGTATACATGCCAGGAACCTGCCATGTGTTTTTGTTATTATTGTTTAATTACTCAATTGTTTTCTTTTTGTTATTATGTGCTTTTTTTTTACTACTGCTCTTGTAGATTCACTTTGTTTGAGAAGTAAATGAATGAAAAACGTAAAAGACTGATTAGCTTTCACACCACCCCACTATATTCGATATTCTTTAGGATAGTTAGGGATAAGACATTCATGCTAATAAATTACATTCACACAACTCCAAAGTACTTGATATTTCTCGGCGTAATTTGGGATGAGTCTATCTATGAACTCTAATAAATTTCGTTATAAAGTTCGTTACCCAGAGTACTCGATATTCCTCGGTGTAATTGTAAATAAACCACTCAAACCACTCACACTCTCTCTCTCTTTCTCTCTCTCTCTCTCTCTCTCTCTCTCTCTCTCTCTCTCTCTCTCTCTTTTGTTAGTATGTCGAATTCGAATGCAGCGCCGCAGGATTCGAACCAGGGACCTTTACCTTTCATTGATGGGGGCCGTGTCAACGCCTACACTACTCTATTCATGTTATTCGCTTATTTTAGTTCGATTAATTTTGTGCATATTTAAGTAAAAGTTTTTATAATTAACTATGCTGAACATTTATTTTCACCAAAGATCGTACTAACATTTCAAAGATATTTTCCAATTTTTTATGCTGTAAATGTAAACACTGCATGGAAGACAGGGCGTAATAAAAAACTGTAAAGACGTAATATATTATCGTGGGATCCGGACTGTTACATTTATTAACAATAAATAAAAACCGGCTTGGACGTTCGTGCGGCAAAAGGCCGTAAACAATAAGCGCCATTCTCTCGAATTCTGCTTAGGCTATGATAAAAAAGAAAAACCGAGGTTGTTATTTCCAACTGTAATTCGAAAGGAGCGACAGCGGAAAGCACTTAAGCGGAAGTACATTACCTGCTTTAGGAAGGGGTCAATAAGGAATAGCTGCTTTTTAGCGTGCTCTTAGTATTGACTGAACGAATTCGAAAGGGCCATAATGTTGATGATGTTCATTTTCAGACAAATCACTAATGGTTTTCGATCTGTTCTACTTATTATTTTTTTACTGTCTGTTTCAGAACCTATCGAATTCCAGGGGAATGTGTCTCAGCAAATAGCGCTGGAGGGCAAAAGCACGATCGTTCGCTGCGAAGTGACAGGGGATCCTCAGCCTTACATTCAATGGTATTTCAATAATGAAAAAGTTAATGGTAAGTTGAGAATTAATTATTCAAAATAACAATTTTTACCTTTATCAAATCGAAAAAAACCTAAATATTTTCTTTTGTCAGTTTAATTTTTTTACCTACAAAAAAAATTTCAATTTTGCACTGGCACAGAATAGAGCGGTTTTATGGGCTCAACTTACATTTTAGTTCTACAACTACACCGCAGACCAATTTAAACTCTTAAGTGCGGTGATTGTTTTTTATTCCTGCTATTACAAAATATCTAGGTACTCTACTTCTGCCATTTTTTTTTTCAACAATGACATAGCACATAGAACTGAATTGTTCTTAGAATAATTTCATTGCGTTGTTTCATGATTAATATTTAAGAAACCATTAATGAAATTATTATTAAATATTAAATAATTGAAGTTAAAAAAAATTTTTAAATGTGATTTGAAAACAATTCACGTACTTCCAAAAATAATCATTTTTATAGAAATGATAAATGATGGAGTGAGTGTGGTGTTCAATACTTTTTAAAAGGATAGTTCCTACTCACAGTAAGTTGTTTTGCAACGATCCGGATTTCGAGCCTTTTAGCTCATCATCAGGCTGAAGGACCTCCACAACCACGTCTCTCGACACGAATTGCCAAAGTGACACACTTACTGTGAGTAGGAACTATCCTTTTAAAAAGTATTAAATAATCATTTTTATTCTAGAACTTTATATCCTTTTTTTCCTCACCAATACAATTATGAGGTTTCCGTCTCTGTTTAAATTATGAAACGTGTAAACATTAGCGAAGAATTAATTTTATAAAGGACATGCAATAAACTTTTAGGCCACCTGTTGTGAACTTCTTACCTGCTCATATTCTACTTTTTGATTAAAAGTTAATTATGTTTTATTATGCAACACGATTGTCATAGAGCAAACATATTCAAGTAAGCCAAATGGGCTACATATAAGCAAACCAAACATTTGTTTTCCTTGCGCTAATGGAGGGAAAACCTCGCATATGACACATTAGATTTCTCTTTTAATCAAGCTCCTTTGCAAATATCTAAGATATTTACATTTTAAAAGATTAATATTTTAGTTATTATTTATGCGATGGAGAAACTGTAAGATTTTGCTTGTTTATTTTTGCTATATGGCTACGTATATCGTTTTGGTTTGTTTTTAAAGGTGTAGAACTTAAGTATTTTCAAAAGCAAAAAGGAGGGTGAGAGAGAGAGAGAGAGAGAGAGAGAGAGAGAGAGAGAGAGAGTGAGAGAGTGAGAATGTGGTATACTTCCAGTAGTTAGGAAGAGAAACGCTGATTCATAAGAGTGAGTACATGATACAGAGAGAGAGAGAGAGAGAGAGAGAGAGAGAGAGAGAGAGAGAGAGAGAGCGAGAGAAGAGAGGGAGAGAGTGTGGTAGAGAGACAGAAAGCTGGAAACTATGGGTTAAGTAAGACAAGTAAGAAAAATAAGGAAAACGAAAGATTTTCAAACAACATTTCCCCTTCCATTGAGCCACACACATTTCTACCTGATCCCAGATAAAGATAACAGTGTTTGTACATACATAATTCTATAATATTTACAAATTCGACAGATTGAAATATTGATAAATGTTAAAAAATGACACTAACTTTTTCATTTCAATCAATACCTTCCATAAAGATTAATTAATTAAAAGAAGTTATTTGGTCAATCGGACCACGAAATAAAATGGGTTAATAATTTTCACTAAAGCTCTCCGTGGACATTTCATTTGTTGCCGAGAATCGAATCCTGACTAAACGACATTTGAAAAATGGCATAAAGGAGGGAAAATTCAAAAGGTGGGGTTGAGATGGGAAGTTAGTGTCCGAGTGGACCGAAGTCACGATAGCTCAAGTGGTAGAGCAACTTTCTATCGTATCTAGCCGAAGGTCGTCGATTCGAATCCCGCTCCTGACACTGACTTTTTTTATCTCAACCAATACCTTACTTAAAGATTAATTAATTGAAAGAAGTTATTTGGCCAATAGGACCACGAAATATTACAGGGTTAAAAAGTGAGTATGGTATAAGCTGAATATTTCCTTTTCTTTCAATGGCCTTGTTCCTCCTTTTACAAGATCTTTTTGAAAATATCTGCCCGTTATCGTTCAAAAGGGTTGCAGCAATATATTATAATGTGTCTTCATGTTTGTTCGCCACCACCGTACGGGCAATCTTGGTCGACGATAATTCTGAAGCGAGGTAAGTAAGACCGGTTTCTTCCATGCCCAGTTAGAGCCAGTGTCGCCTTGTGAGTCACCTTGATTTTTATGCATGCTATTACATTCGGGATTTATCGCTTTGTGACACTACCATGCGATTACTAAATACACTACAAAACCAGTGTTCCAAAGAGAGAGAGAAAGATTAAGAGCGAAGGAGGGTGGAACAAAAAGAAGTGAGGTGAAAGAGTTTGAGTGAGATAGGAATACAACCAGTGTGCGTAGTAAATTATGAATGTGTGTGTGAGAGAGTATAAGAAAAGTAATAAGATGAGAGACAGTAAAACAGAGTGCGTGAGAAAGATAGAGAGATAGTAAGCGAGAATGAGTGATAGAGTAAAAGAGAGAATAATTTAATAGAAAAAAACTTTACGGCGTAAGGTGTCTTCAGATTTGCATAACCTCCGTGATGGTTTAGCATTATGGTCGAACCCTGAATTGAGAGAAACTTTTTCTGTTTTTAAATAAATATTTCATTATTTAATAGTTTTATCTATATACGCTTTTAGAGTTAATTTAATAAGTTTTTTACTGTATAATGTTGCATCATTATTATTGATTTACTAATATTTGTTGAAACGTCAATTAAAAACGACTAAAATTGCTGATAAATAATAAACAGCTACTTGACTATTAAATTAAACCTTCAAGTTACAATTAAAAAATTGTTAATAATCTTAGCCAACATTTACAAATTCTTTAAATTTAATTTAATTGCGTTTAAATGTTGGTAAATTAAATAGAATTTTAGTCATTCTTCTTGTCCATTGTTAAATTTTGCAAACAGGATTATTCTCTTTTTTTACTCTAGTTAAACCCTTGTTATATTCAGTGATAATTGCAGTTTTGGGTGTATCATTGGAAAGTTGATGGGTGGTCGATGGAACAGTGTCATTCCGTGTATCTCAGCTTCTACTCCAGAAAGTTGGAAAACAATCTATCTAAATTGTCAATGGCCAAGTTAATGTCCAGTGTTTTCATCTTAACGGTTCACAACACCTCAAGTCAATTTATACACATCAGGGCAATATCTCAACTTATCAATATTTCCTGTCTAATACTACGTAGCTGTCCATTAAAGGGTCGTTTAACTAGACATGAAAGGTTTTCGTTATAATTAACTAAAAAGCTTCACAAGAGCACAAATATATTTAAATTTGAATTACCATTTTTGTTGATGATTATTGAATATTTGAGCGTTTGTTTTAACAACTTTTATCTCGATTGAAAATTTTAGTTTCAGACGGCGAAAAAATGAGAGTTATGCCATCGGGGCTTCACATGTCTAAAGTCACCCTCGAAAACGAAGGAGAGTATGAATGTCGTGCATTCCAGTACACGCAGAAGTCCAGCAATATGTTGAAAAAGAAGATCAACTTGATCGTTAAACGTAAGTGACATTAATATCAAGTTTTGTTTGACTTGGTTTCTGTTATTCTGTACTGTCCAGGATCAATTACTGTAGACCTAAGAAAGATTTTATTGCTCTGAAAAATCAAAAAACCATTAACTGAATAGATTAGAGTAAAAACAATTTTCAGACTTTTCTACACTTAAGTGTGTTTTCAAAACAATTTTCTGAACACTGGATGATTTTTTTAAATATTTAATTTAGCTTTCATTGATTCATAAGAAGTGAATGTAAGGAGTATCAACATTTCCATCATTATCAGCAGGTCATTTTCATATTTTATGTTTTTCCTTAGAACAACACATCCTTAATTTCGTAGAAATATTTTTAAAAAATTAGGTAAAAAACCATAAATATTTTTCGAAAATGAAGCAAATGTATACAATATGAAAATAAAAATCTCTATAATTTGATTATATATAATGTATATTTTAAAAAACGCTTCAGAGCTCTATTTATGTGGTGGTTCACTGCCAGCGTTCTGCTATATATATCCTTAAATTTTACTTTTGGCGTTTGCTTTGCTAAAAAGAATGGGTTCCGGAAAATACTTTTTTCCCCACTTCCGAAATTAGTTTTGAGATCCATCTCAAGAAAAACCCCCCCAAAAAAAGATGCAAAAGTAAAACGAAAATACTACGACACTCAACGCAAAAGGTCCATTTTTCTCTGAATGTTATGAACCAATTTTTATAATTAATTTTTAGTTATTCATATATCGTGAGATGCGGTCGGGTGTGATGTAGGTTTCAGAAAAACATTTTCTTTATCGTGCCAACGTTTCGATCTTTTATTGAGATCATCTTCAGGGCTTGGGATTTACAAACAATGTTTACATTTAACAAATACATTTGGGATGTGGAAAAGTGAATTTAAAATAACTATTAAATTTAAAAAAGAGTACCGATATGGAGGGGTTTGTGGATAAGATAGATCATGTCTCCTACATTTTTACCGAAAATTCTAACTTTTTTGATTATTTGTTTGTTGAAGATATGCCGAAGTGGCCGAGCGAAAAGAAAAGTAAATCAAGCAAAGCAAAGAACGTTACCGAAGTAGAAGAAGAAAAAATTAAGACAGAGATCGTCTTCGGTTACTTCGGCGGAGTTGCCAACATAACGTGCTACGCGATAGCCAACCCTTTCGCCGATTATTTCTGGACGAGAAACAATAAAACACTCAATCCGAATTGGACTAGTGTTATTACCCACACGAAGTATTCCGTTTTGCAGGTAATGTATGAAATCCTTTTCCCGGCTTGGACAAGAGTAAACTGTTTTTCTCCCGCAGGTCAGGATGTTGGACAGCAGTGTCCTGGGCGACTACGAGTGCTTCGCGAAAAACGAGTTTGGATCCGCTTGGAAGGCAAGTATCATATCAATCAATCTTTCAATCAATCATTTATTGGGAAAATTAAAATTCAGATTTAACCACTTCCTTAGCATCCCGCAAAAAAAGCTAGTTCTTCGAATAGGAAATTGGGCCCTGTAGAATAATATTAGAGGGTTGTCCATGGCTTTCTCTAGAAATCCGAACCACCATCGGAAAAAAGGCATTTCTGGCCGCCGAAGGTGTTGGGCACTATGCGCTTTTACCCCTAGGTCAAACCATCACAGGGGGGACCTACTGTATCATGAACCGATGTAATTTAAAATTTTGATCAATAATTGGCCGTTGTTATTTTAGTTTAATGCTCGCTTGCACACCGCAAAAATTGCGAAGGATAAATTTAAAAATATTAACTGGGAAGCTTTGGCCACATCCGCCATACTCTCCAGACTTGTCGTCAACACTTTTACAGAGCTCGCGTCGATTTTCGATTTGCAATCCTTGCTTGATTTTGATTTCATGATCTTAGAATACAAGCAAAAAACTGCCAATCTGTTTATTTGAAGATTCCATATAAAGGGTGTCTTTTTTAGATGGCCCGGCTGAATTTCTCTTGAACCAATGACACTATCAACAAAAAATACGGGTTTAATATTTTTTAATCCAGGTTCAAATTTTTACCTTTTTTTTGAGAAAAATTATACAGGGTACCTCAGGCCCATTTCAACTTCAAAATTTTAAACACGACCTTATACATCCTGAAACATCATTTGAAATAATTTTTACGAATAAACGTTTTATGGTTTACTCTGGGGCGGTGAGGAAATTTCTGGGAGTACAACTCGACTGCACGACACACAATACCACCAACATCAATAAAACAGTCGTACATATCAACTGGCTGTTGATCGCAAAAATGTGCTCTTACGTTCATTTTGAATGGAATGCTGAGTGTAACGAATAGATAATATTGTGCAATTTATTTACTTCCAGAAATTAAGATTTGCTCTCATAACGCAAGTTTGACAAACAATGATAGATTTTAAACAATAAAGGCAATGTTTACTTTAGTGAAGATGCAAATTATTGGAATTAACAAAGAAACAAACGAAATGCGTTTTTTTCAAACTTTTTGCCATAACTTTGTCTTTTTTTGCCCATTCAAAAGCCGATTGCACCATTGTTGTCAGCGAAAAAAATACTTTAAAATGACGTGTCAGAAGTATATTGGGATGAAATTTTGAAGTTGAACTGGGCCTGATGTACTCTGTATAATTTTTCTCCAAACAAGGGTAAACATTTGAAACTAGATTAAAAAATATTAAACACCTATTTTTTTAGGCGTCATTGGTTCAACAGAAATTCAGCCGGGTCTCAAAAAAGGACACTATATTATCTCATCATTTACAAGAACTTCACAAAAGCACAGAATATGTTCTGTTGTTTCTACATTTTCTTTACAGAAACGACTCAAACTTTCGCTAATTTCCCCATCTTTGCTAGGCATGGCAATTTTTGTTGAATAGATGTGTTTAGACATGGTTATAAGTTTTTGGATTGTTTCCTGGTTGTTTCCTCCAGTGGTCTTTATTTTCTCAGTCAGTCGTTTTTTTTATCAAGGTAATCCTCGGTTACTTCACAGGTTTCTGATCCAATGATTTATGATGTGGCGATCTCCTTCGCCGCTTTATTGCTCTCGATATCTTTGTCTTCAAGAAAAGAGGCCCAGATAAGAAATATTTTGTCGTTGCGTTCCAATGGTGAAGATGTGTTTACACAATTCAAAGTAGATTGCCTGGCTGTCAGATAGAATAATATTTTGATAGCTTCCATGCTTTTTTGGTGGTTTTCATGTGCAGATAATTTTCTGCATTTCTGCTTGAAAAATACTTGGCTGTTTTCTAGAACCATAGTGGTTCGTTAATGTTTGTACCAGTAGTTTCTTCTATCCTCGTGAACAACAGTAGTTTTTTACCTTTCAGTGATTAGCGCCGTGTCAACGCCTGAACCGTATCTATCACCGACGCCTCTAACGCAAGTCTCGTGGCACGAGCAAAACAAAGTCCATGTTTAAAGTCGATAGGGTAGCGCTGAGATTTTTTTTAAGGCGCGTACGAAAGATAAGGAATATCTCGTTGATCATCCTTGGCTCATCCTCATCAAACCAAGGGGTTGGATGGAGCCATTGGAATTACAGTCAACAACCTCAACCCTTTTGATGTTATCGCCAGAAGTCCGAACCACGATCAAACCCAACTGCTTCATTGGCTCCTCTGATTCACCTCCCGTTCTAAGCAAATCACAGCCAACGAAGTGGTTGGTTGTCTTTCCTTGGCCGATATTCGCATAATGTTTTCGCGCGTTTAGAGAAAAGGATCAACGCAGAAAACAGAGTACATTCTCACGTTAGCTAGTTTCTTTGCTTTTCATTATATGTAAGTTATAATATTAAGTTATATTAGTACACAGATTTGTAAAAATGCGTATATTTATAACTCTAAAACTATTTCTGAGGAAGAGGTTGAAGATATTTATATTGTAAGTGAAAATATTTTCAAATAATATAAAGCAAAAATCAGTTGGAACTAAAGGCTTCATTGATATTCAATCATTGATGATGGAGTTCTACCAAAAGGACATCGAATCTCCAAAAAATCGTGAGTCTTTGTAGGATGAAGTTTGTACAGAGGATTGAAAAAATTATGAAAACGAGTGAAAAGTATGAAATCGAAGTTGAATGCTTAAAATAAGAATTTTTTATACTGAAAGGTATTTTTGACGAAACAGTTTGCTTTCCAACTGGCCTTATCCGTCGGGGTTTTTAATAAAAAAAAATATTTGATCCATATTTGCTTAGTTTTAATTAATTGATCATATTAATTATTCTTTTTTATGTAAGGTTTTTGGTTGAGATGAAAAATTAGCGTCACGAGCGGGATTCGAACCCACGACCTTGGGCTCAATACGCAACTGTTCTAACCACTTGAGCTATCGTGACTTCGATCCTCTCAGACACTATTCAAAAACTGAAAATATGGCCACAAAAGGGAATATTCGAACGGTTTTAGGAAGATATGAGGTTGAGGAGTTGGTGTCCGAGGGGATCGAAGTCACGATAACCCAGATAGTTAGAGCAGCAGCGTACCGAAGGTCGTGGGTTCAACTCCCGCTGGTGACACTAATTTTTCATCCCAACCCAAAACCTTAGATAAAAACAGTAATTAATTGCAAAAAATATAATTTTTAATGCTGATTATGATCATATTTGTGATACACAAGTATAGATTTAATGCTCATTGCTAGAGTGAGTTCAAATTAACGACTAAAGAGAGAAAAATTTTGTGTATTTGCAGATTTTCCATCTTAAACAGGGCTTTAAACCTTCTGAACCACGCCACGTGACAGTGGCAGCAGTCGGCGCCACATCGGCCCACTTTCGTTTACACGCCTACGGTAAGGATCACGTAATCGGATACAGGATACAATTTATCAAGAGGTCTCTAAGAAGCAACATCGAAGAAGGCGACTACCAAGACGTTTTCACGAGTGAGTCTCAGCGGCATCCGGCGGAAATATAACAATTTTAATTGTTTTTATTTCAGGAAACGGTACACCTTACGCGATAGTCAACCTCCAGGAAAACACGGAGTACGTGTACAGAGTGGCGGCCAGGAACGCAGCCGGACTCAGCGACTACTCGCCCATCCAGTCTTTCAGGACAAGGGAACGGAGCGTCGCGTCTGGTTCTTGCGAGAAGTCTTCGCTATTCTTCCAAGTCGCGGCGATCGCCTTAGGACTTATCACGACGCGTATGCTTTAAAAGAAGTCTTTCTAAGCAAACGAACCGTCGAGTTTATCGTAAAAGCTTACAACAAAAGACAATCAAGAGTCTTTTGAAAATCGGGGGTGTTATCGGCAAGATGTGTTCAAAAGACTTAAAATGAATTATTATATATATAGTTGTTCCGTTCGATGTTGTTACGGCGATATTTAGTATATTAGCTTTGTTGTATATTTTCAATCACTATTTTATTGACTAAATTAATCGACAAACATCAAAATTGTGCTTGTCTTCAAACTCTGTTAGGCAAAGTTTTGTAACGTAATTAGCTACACTAAAAAAAATTCTCATTCAAATATTGCGCCTTAATGATCGTTTCGTCGTTATTTCCGTGCGTTATTACCCTTGTTTTCTACACTAATTAACCTTAAACTAAACTCTTAATTAATAAATTACCTGACTGTACATTGTTCTGACCACGATTAAATAAGTAATTAAAAGCTCTTGACGAGCGTATCACTTGTATATATGTATTTATAATTAAAAGTAAGCCATATGATCAGAAATGTTTTTTACAATTTACACCAAAATTATCCCATAAAATTTTCCTAAATGTTTTTATACTAAAATTTATCAAACCGAGAATACATAAAATAATCTATTGAATCATATCACTTAAAACGCTGTACTTATTGTTTGACTCGATCAAAACTATTATTATGCTTGTATAATAAAAAAAAATTAATAAATTATTCATTTGAAGTATATAAAAAACCAAGCTGAACCAATAATATTATAGATATGGGAACTACGTAAATAATATAAATAAGAATTTTTTGAGTTATTTATATTTGTCCACATTTATTCCATCACTGCCTCAAAATTTAAATAATTTTTATGGTAGGAAAAATTTTCTTAGTTCGAAAAATTACACCATATTATTTCATGATATCTTGGTTTTTTTCTACATTTTTACCAATATGCTAGAAACTATTAACTCTTTTCAAAAGATTAACGAATTAAATGTTGGACATAATTAAATTTCTTAAAAAACATATTTGTTTAAAATATGCTGTTATAAACAGTCATAAAAAATTATGATTTTTGCTTTTAACGTGGAAAATAAAATATTCTCGACAAATAAAATGAAAAGTAAAATAAAAAATGTCATGTTTTATGCGTTTTTGCATTCCTAACTTATTCTAACATCAGTGCGAATAATTCAAGTCGTAACGCCCGCACCAGAATCCAAAAACCGCTGACAAAACCTAACCCTCTTCATTTCACGAAGGTCATTTTGAAAGAAATTTAATTACCCGAATCCTTTACTTCGCAACTTTATTAGAAAAAGTTAAATGTTTCTGAAATATTTACAAAAATATAGAGGGGGATATATTCCAATCCCGCTCGTGACACTAGCTTTTACATCTCAACCAAGAGTTTACATTTAAAAAAAAATAAGGAATTGAAATAATTAATATGATCAATTAAACCACCAAAACATAAATGAATTAATAAAATGAGAAAAGATGTAATCACTTCACTAACAGCTGGCCGAGGACATTTCATAAGTCGCTGAGAATCGAATCATGATTACACATCATTTGAAAAATGGCAAAAAATGATTTAAAAAAAGGGAAAATTCGAAAGGTTGAGATGGGAAGTTGATGTCTGAGTGGATCGAAATCGCGATAGCTCAAGTGGTTAGAGCAGCGGCGTTTTGAGCCGAAGTACGTGGGTTCGAATCCCGCTCGTGACACTAGCTTTTTCATCTCAACCAAGACCTTACACAAAAAGAATAATTAATTGAAATAATTAATATGGTCAATTAGACCACTAAAACATAAATGGTCTAATGTAAGTACGATTTCGAGATAACTTTTCACTTACAATCCTTTGGTGCTTACAAAAATGTAATGCTCTATTTTGTTATACATGTCAAAAGTCCTTCCTTCTAAAATATTATTTTCTTCTTTACATATTAAAGTTTTCTTCAGAAATCGATAATTTCTATTCATCGTGTGACCAGTTAAAATAAAGGGTTTAAATTTAATTGAATAAAATATGAAAATTTAATTTATGATGTTTCTTAAACCTAACTTTAAACAACAACAGGCACTTATACGATATACTGAAATATTGAGCTCTGACTTAAAACTTGAATGTCCTCAGAATAAACTTTGAATATTTGTTTTTGGCTTCTTTTTTCTTTTTTTAATATAAAGGATTTTCAAAATGTATTTAAAAAACTAGGGCATTTCATTTGAAAAAAAAACTGAGCGCCAAGTCGGTTTAGCACGCCAACTCATTAAAATTCTAATATCACCAGCAGATTACGCGTGCAAAAATTGAACCATTCTGAAAATGGTTGAAAATTGATAGGAACCATTCTTACTTTTACAATGAAAATAGGCAGCGTAAAAATAAATGGCCATGTCTTTTATAAAAACGCACACGGTATAATTATAATATACTCGTGATCACAATTTCAATTATTTTAAGATCACAAAGTTTGGCCGGGATATTTAGGACCACACGTATAATGCTAAGTATTCGTTCGCTGACAGTCAATGGTGGGATGGTCGGTTTTCCAAACTGCTGTTACGAGAAACCGACCTAACCAGTAAAGAGCGTTGTTAAACAGAAGGTGGATAACGACCGTCTAAAAGGTGCGGTTAAGTCCCGCCCTTCCGAAAGCACGGGATAATTAAGGACACAGTTTGGCGTAAGTGCCACGACTATTCCTTTAAAGGGCTTGAAAAATAGCAGAAAGAAAATTGAGATCGGCATAAATTCGAAATCTTGAAAGGTATATCCGACTCGGGAAACTTATAGAAAATTATCGTACAATTGCAAATATGATATCCACATTTTAAAGTTAAAAAGAAAGTCAACGTTTAAAAAAATCTTATTTATTAAAAGAGATACGCCATGTTGATAACGACTGTAAAGTCAAAATTGTCCCTTCATTGCTCTAATTACTTATTAGGATCATTACTTTTTTGCAATTTGAATGCAAGTTTATAAAGATAGTCTTTAAGTAGCTCTTTAAAAAATGCATGTGAAAACACAAGTCTTGATTTCAAAATAAAACGATAAATAATTTAAGGTTTTGACCACCAGCAAATTCTTCCAATAACCGCTATTCCGTTGCCTGGGATTTCAATCGAATATAAATTTAAGAATCATTTTCCGGATAGCCGCACAAGTCGATAAGATCGCGATAATTCAATATAAATTTCGATTATTAAAGAGATTTTGCATAACATTTCTGTTAAATGTTGACACGATGACCGTTATGATTACATTCGTCTGAAGATTGGGATGCTCGATCGGGTAGGTGTGGAATGTAAAAGAAAAAAGAAAAATACGTTTTACGTACGCCGTCGTTTCGTTAAATTTATTGATATCCTCAAGGCGGGTTTGGGATTTTCAGACAATTTTACAAGTTAAGACTGAAAGTAGAAACCTGTTTAGCCATAACTCTACTTAATTTCTTATGTACAGACAATTAATCACACACGCCTATAGGTTCAACCAAGGGCCTGTGGACTGTACATTAAAATTGCCTGTACATAAGAAATCAAACAGAGTTATGTCTAAACAGGTTTCAACCTTCAGACTTAAACTTGTAAAATCTAATATGAGACCATTAGTCGATAATTATTCAGAAATCATGAGATGCGTTCTGGTGTGATGTAGGTTTCAGAAAAACATTTTCTTTATCGTGCCAACGTTTCGATCTTTATTGAGATCATCATCAGGGCTCAAAGTGTTTGCCTTCTGTGTAACTGCACCATTATTGCGTTTCGTGTTGAGAGAGGGCACTCTTGAGCCCTGAAGATGATCTCAATAAAGATCGAAACGTTGGCACGATAAGGAAAATGTTTTTCTGAAACCTACATCACACCAGACCGCATTTCACGATTTCTGAATAATTTACTTTAAAAGTTAAATCTCCAAGTATGATCTCTCCTAATGGAATCTTTCTCGGTTTAGTAAAAGGGCATATTATAGATTTAGATTCGCAAATAGCTAACTTGTTTTCGTTGGCCCAATTCCGAAATTTGTAAACGCATTCATTTAATACCTCTATACAGTACTCGATGGATTTTTGTTTGGTGTAGAGGCAGTCATCCTCAGCTATTTGAGTTATTCCTATATTGCTTGGTAAATTTTGTTCTAAATCATATACATAGATAATATACAAAAGAGGGCTAAGGATTCCTTCTCGTGGAAGACTTCGATATGTTCTGTAAGGGCCGATATTGGAATCATTTATCCGGAGATAAATTTCTCTAGCCGATATCAAAGAAATTATATTGTTGATATCGGTATCCCAATTTTGGCCATTTTTAATCCTAATAAGTTAGGATTGACCGATTTTAAAATATTTTATACTCAATTTAACTGTGACGCATGTGCAGTTTTTATTACGTCACGTTTCATAAGCTGAGTACGACGAGGTTTTTATTTGATAAGAAAAATTCCGGCCAACGGCTGCTTGTAACTTTTGAGTTTTTACTTCTATTTTGTATTTTAGTTTTTTTATTCTCAACTCCGTTTTCGTTTTCTTCCTTCGTCCGAATTTGGATTACATACAGAAATATAAATAAGAGAAATCAGTTTACGTTGTAGGGTAGTGAGGATATGGCACATCTGCCGGACGTGTTGATCCAAGAAATAGGCTGTTATTTAGACGTGTATTCCTTGTTTTCGTTGAGTTGCACCTGTTCAAGGTGGAACGACGTTTTGAATGTAAACAAAGTCTGGCGTCAAGCATTTATAAACACTTTCGGTGAAGATTCCCTTGAGACGGTCTTGAAAGCCGCAGAAGACGAGCACCTCTGCAAATGGAAGTCGAACGTGTCCAACAAGTTGCGGTTGATGTACAACTGGAAGAACGAGATCTTCCGCGAGATCAAGTTCAGCCTTAAAAACGAAGCCCTGAGGATGGAATGCGACGAAGACATCGTTGTCTTTTTCTTCACCACGGCCAGAAGGCAGTACTACTTCCAGGTCTACGACTTGATCGACCACGAGACAATCCAAGAAGAGGTGTTCTGTGCTCTGCAAACGCCCATCAGATTCACACGCCTCTGCGACGGGCTCCTTGTCATCATTCAGGACAACCTCGTACAGGTGTTCGTCAAAGGTGATATGAACCGGCTCACTCTTACACAGAGATTCCTCTACGATCAGGAAAACTGCAAACCGCCCGAGGACTCTGTCACTGACCTCACGGAATGGTACAGTAGACAGAAATTCATTTTTAACTTGAGGAACGTCCAGGCGAAAACTGTGTTCACTCAGGACGGCGAATATTTTATCTGCGTCGAATGGGAAACCATAATCGCAGTGATGATATGGGATTTGAAGAGTGGTAAAAAATTAGACGATGCAATCATAGAAGATGATATGCTGTATATAAGCAGCATCGATGTTAAACTCTTACCTTCGAGGGTATACCTTTCGATCAGGTCTGTAAGTGGGTTAGAGACAAAAATTTACGGTTACGACATAAAACGACAGACCTTTTTACCTGTGAATCACGTCTACGATGTAGACGCCCATGTCCATTTTTCAAATAAATACATTTTTGTCGTACTCTGTGGAGTGAGTCAATTGGAAATGTGGGATGCGTACGAGGCCAAATTCATACAGAGGCTCTATTTTTTAAATGCAGACGCTGTCGCTTATTTTGACAACCCGGTCTCTGTGTTCTGCTATCCTTATTTTATATTTTCAGCAGCCAACCTCGAACAAGTGATGGTCATCAATGTGATATCCGGTCAAGATATTTTCATTGATAAATATGGAGTGCAGAATATCATGCCCGTGAAGCCTTCGTTAATACTGATCTCATCGGGTCAAGCGGAAGACGTTATTTTCGAGTTGTGGGATTTCGCTCAAAAGCATGTCCCTCAACAGATCAGTGTCTTTTCAGGAAGCAATGCTCTCGTTACACCTACAGGAACAGTGCTTGTCTTAACCAGGGATTACTGGTGTAAAAATACAGATGTCATTATTAAACAGTATTGGTTCAACACTTAAAATCTCTTTTTTTACATGTTTAAACTATTTGAAAAATGTACAAGTTTGGATTTATTGTATTTTTATATCAATTCACTTTTGAATCTCATTATTCACATACTGTTAGTCATATAAAAGGACTGGCAAAACAAATTTAAACAAAAATTGAGAATTTTTCAGGTTATACACTTTATAAGTTATGTCAAATCATTTGAAGGGATGGGAAACCTTTTATCCTTTCCTAGTCATTTAACAAAACTAATTTTTTTTTTAAACTTTTCTTTATATAACAAGACCAACTATTCTAGTTTTACAAGTTATTAAGTTCTATTATTTACAATTATATTGTATATCACAAATACTTCTTATTAAAAATTTGAAATTAACACAAATTAGATTAAGAATAATAATAGATATCATAGTTTATCCTGAAGTAAGTGAGGTTTCAGTCTGTGAGAAATGCTTAGTTCCAGAGAAAAGTGTTTTGCACCATTCACCGCCTCAGTTTTGGTGGAATTTATTAAATTTTTTCCTGATAAAGTCGTTGATGGTGGGGATATTTTTTTCTTAAAGGCAAAGACCATGGTTACCCTGAGACTATTAAAAGCCTAGACCTTTGCAGGCTGAAAGGAGGGAGCAACAGGAATATCGAACAGGCATGGCGAAGAACCAGGGAGGTGGTGGCTGATGTTCTGGTCACATCTTTTTCCTTTACAGTCTTAGAAGGATATGAATGTACTACTATCCACATCCTTTAATGGGTGCCCATTTTGTGAGAACCATGTATAATAGTCTGCCCAGTCATAATCATAAATCCTACCTGTCACTTTCTGGATGAATAATTATCGACTGAGAACAGGTCAGTGCTAAAGTTGGTGCAGAAAGGGTCGAGGGAAAATTTTGTACCTTCTGTTACCCATGAAGTAATGGATGTACCATTTCCATCTTTGAGCCTTCATTGTACCACAGAAGAGCTCTGGGTTTTTTTTTAACTATCCAGCAATAATTATATTGGATGGTTTTTTAGTCTAGAATTTTCTCTGATATGGGTATAATCAATTGCCGTTTGTTGCCATTCTTCTATATAGATAGGGCGGAAGCCTGAGGAATATACTACATTGTGGCACCCTTGTCCCAAATTCCAATTTAATGTATAAAGTTGCATATTCTTCACACATCTGAAACAATTTCATCACAACACTTTATTATTTATTTATTTGTCACAGGGCTGTGTGCTCAGCATTCTATGGTGAGTCATTGATGTTCTTGAGGTGGCATTTCCTTGGATGCCCGCACAAAAGTGATTGTTGCGCAAGGAAGATCTCTAACTTCACAGAAGTACTTAGAAGACATAACCAAAGAATTTGTAGACATTTGCTCTCTATATTGGTGAGAGATTCTGGCTAATTCAGGATAATGCTACGCCCCGTAGAGCATGTACAGACCTAAATGAGGTTAACACTTTTGGGACTGACCAAAGCAACTAGTACATAAGCGAAATTCAGGTCCTAACAACCTAGAAAAGTTGGAAACGATGGTTCTTAATAAATGGGAAAGAATTCCGCAGGATTTTACCAGAAATCTTTTCAAAGGAATGCAGAGGCCTAATGGATGAGATTTGGTGGAGTCACCATGCCATTGGTGGAAATGCTTAGTATTAAAGGGAACAAGAAAGTTATTTTAAATTTTTTTCTTTACTCAACAAGTTTTTTTTTAAAATTGTTTTTCATAGTTATGTAATAAATATTTTCTTTTTAAATATCTTTTCCTGTCTTTTTTTACAACCAAATCTATTTTTTGTTCACAAAATATGTATGAACCAAAATATGTAGATTAAAATTTAAGGGTGGTTTGTTAATTTTTATTATTATTTATCTTTATTTAGTTTATAATATACAATTTATATAAATACATTTTTAAAATTAAATACAGGCTCTTTGGTTATCTTAACTATCATGAGTGTAGTTGCTGTCTAACTTTATGTCAAAGTTTGTAACATTTTCCAGTTCGACAAAGTACACAACTTTTCTGAGTTGAGTTTAGTTATAGAAATTATTGCAACGCTGGCAGAATATCCACTAGTTCTGCTGAGTGTAGTTCATTTTTGAGGGGTTTAATTTTTTTTCAAATTTTATAGAGGGACATATAAACAGTTTTTTTATTGCCCCATCTGTAAATATGGGGTAAGCTGTTACATATAGTTTTCTTGACAGTGTGATTTTGTGGAACTCCATAATAAGTTGGTAGGTAGGAAATAAATTGTCTTTTACATAATGCATGCCTATTGTGAAAAAGAGTTTAATTCCTCCCCATCATTATGTTCAGATTGTCTATTTTAGTCAAAAATTATTTCTGAATAGTCAAAAGAAGTGAAATGTTTTTTAACCGAGGAGATAGTTTTAAAAAAAATTAAAACTAAAATCAACATGCAGTTTGGTGGTTCATCGTCGCTATATATGGAGGTAGTTTTGTTTATCATTTCCAAATTTCCATCAATGAGAGGAGGAAAACAGTTAAAATTTGTCAATTTTTTAGAATTTTTTATTGTGTTGGGGTTGGGGAAACTCATCCAGTTTGATCGGTTCTGAATCAATTGGCAACACTGATATGTCAAGTGGAAGTGTTGGTGGCTGTTAGCTGACGGGAACTGTGGTTATCTCAATTGTTGTTTTCGCTGCTTTTCCCTTCGAGCCAACAAATTCGAACCGCTTCCAGAAAAAAACAAAAAAATAATCAAATTAAACAAAAGGTGCAAAATCTTAGAAAATGTCCTTTCGGATCGAGCAGGGCCACCCGACGTTCGCTCGTGACTTGTTTATCAGGACGGTTTTGATAAGATTCCAGGTCTCGTTTTGCGTTTGAAAACGTAGAAAAATATGTCGAACCCGTCTTACTACTTTAAACCGAGGTGGCTCGACCTGTTCAACTCGTCCTGGGCATCGGAGCGCATCGACAACATAGCGACGAGGGAAGGTGCCCAGCTGCTCTATGACAGCCTTCTAGCGAACAAAGTAAGTACTCTTTGCTGAATCCAGACCCAACCGTTTTATAGAATATTACAGTTTTCTCCTTTCCGTAGGAGCTGGTAACGCTGCCGGTCGCTCAGCCTCCTTACAGCAGGCAGCCTGAATACACTGCGAGCTACACCTTCGCCGAGTTGGAACAGCATGTGTTCTCATTGCTCCAGGTCCAGCGCAGACTGGCCAAGAGCTCCAGGAGCGAGTCGACCTATTGCATAATTCTCAACCAGCGGTTGACGCTCCTCAAGCGGATCCTCTATGCTTTCACTGCTGTCAGATATGACCCGAAAGAGGTAGTAAGTTAACGCACTTGCCTCGGCAACAAAAATCACTTTTAAGTTTAAAAACCCCCTCTTGGGTCTGTGTGGTAATGAAGTTTAATCATTTCTCATTATAAATTATTGATAGAATTGACCGACAGTAGTAATTATACTGATACTAGCTTTTATCCGTGACTTTGTCCACTGTTTTAATGTACATTTTTACCGCGATATGGAGTGCTTTTTAATATAATTCTCCAATTCTTGACCTACTATTACTAACACAACTTCATTAGCTGTTGCGGCATTTTAGCAGCCTCTATGACCTTCAATTACACAAAGCTTCATAGTAAAAAGTTGTCCATATGATCCCCCCCTTTTGTTTTTCTAGTGGATACCAGGAACTGGAAGAGTTCACCCTGAGCACTCAGCTGTGTACTACAGCTTATTGTACTTCCTTCCTGGCTCCATTTTGGGGGGTTCGTGTGTGAATTTGAGCCCCTGGTGAGCTGGTGTTCTTCCATTGAAGAAACTAATTTTTGAAGGGGTTGGGACCAAATTCAGGATCACTGAGGTCTGATCCCGCCAAGACGTATTGAGCTGAAGGTCGTGGGTTCAAATGCCACTTGTGACTCTTTGTTTTTCATTTCTACCAAGACCTTAGATTAAAAATATAATTAATTAAATTAATTAATACAGTTAATTATGACTGCTAAATGCATATAGGAATTACTATATACCATTGTGTTCTGTGGTTTGTTGTCATCTTGATGCCAAGTGTTGGATTTTTTTAAAATACATGTTAAGGTCGAGCATTATCTTGTTGAAATAAAACCAATTTCTATTTACTTATCCTGGGTATTGAGGATGGTCCAACGTACATTTTTTGGGACCTTTCACAATAAAGTTTTGAAACAATGGTTCGACTTTCTGGAAAGAGTGTTTTTAGCGACCAATTGTCCAATAATTTGTTGAAGTCATGAGGAGCGGTCAAGAGAGAAGTATTTTACAAAAACACCTTTTTAATTTTTTTGCCGATGTTTTGACCTTTGTTTGGGTCTTCTTCAGGACCAGGGTGAATTTCAAACATAAGTTGATTGGAAAAAATACAATAAAAATGTAAATATAAATTTTGAACATGTACAATATTGCATACTCACATAAAGCGAGGTGTTACTCTTGTAGTGTCATATTTGTTTTGTGTGAAATTGTTGTAAAACATGAATATGTATATGTAATATGTAAAACATTTGTATTCTCCTGTTTTTATTTCATTATGACAGGGTAGGGGATATGGTAAACCTGGGAAATTTTCTTTGATCATAGGCAGTTTGACACTGCACATTATGTGAGTATGAAATACTCGATTGAAAATTTATATATATATCCTTTTTGCATTTTTCCAAACTAGGTATTTTTTATAATTCACCCAGGCCCTGAAGATGATGCGAAAAAAGGTGGAAACGTTGGCCAAAAAATGGCATTCCTATTGTAGAGTTCACATATTTTTTTCTTTAAAACAAAAACAAAAATATTTTCTTTGAAATATTCTTCAATAATAAAAAATTAGGAAAATTCTGTAAAGATGCAAAGACTGAGAACCACTGGAACTGACAATGGGCCAAAACATGCCTTACAGAAGAAGAAGCCTAGACTCATAAAACATATAACTTATACAGATATAAATAATAAAATTACAGACCCAGTACAGAAAATAGCTCTTCAGACTTCAGAATCTGAAATGCATCTTATATACCAAATAACACCAAATAACAAACATAAGCAAACCAGAATAGTAGGAAATGACTAGATACTGCTCACATTTCTGGGCCAAGTCTTGCTAATTTCTTATGTGTCTGCTTTGACAGTTCTTCATTGAAGATAGCAAAGCCAAAAAGTGTATTAGTGGAACATAACAAAATAAGCAATCATTGTTGATCAATTCAACATGAGTATATCTATTCATAGACCTAGAGACCTATGGTGTCCGAGTTGTTTTTCACACTAGAGGATCTGGATTTTGAACAGTCCGTGGCTTTTTAATGTAGAACTGTACGAAAAAAGTTGTGTAAAGTAGTTTGACCCTTCATCTATGACACCCAATTGAAAAAAAATTTGCCAATAATGAGCACAAATCATTTTGGTCTGGTCACAAATGTTTTGATGTGTCTGATAAGTATTGTTTTCTCGTCATCTTCAATAGCAGAGCAATATAAAAGGACTTATTGTTTTTCTTCTTCCTCCTTTTAATCCTGATCCAATGCTAAAGATGGCATGACGTCAAAACATGACTAGTCATTTACAATCATTTTGGTCTGCTTATTATAGATTCGGTCTGTCAGGCTTGTTTTGTAGGTTCATCATCCTGCAAACTTTGAGAACAAATCTTACAGTTAATCAATAAAAATATTAAGACTATTTTTAAAACCAAATGCTATTTATTGTTATTAATGGAAGGTTATTTGATTTCCTTAGTCACAAGGAGATGATTCGCTTGACGGTGGAGACGATAAATTTGCAACTGAAGTCATCATCGATAGATCTCAGATGACAGGGTCGCAAGCTTTGGTGGAAGTCGCTATCAGATCGGGCCTGTCTTTATTTTTCGCTTTGCTTAGACAAAGTTGGCAGTTCTCACAGATGCCTGGTAATTTTACCTTTGACTTTTTTTCTGTAAATCAGGTTATTGGCAATTTTTTATTTTTGCAGATAGCCCGAGGAGTACGTTGTGTGGAGATGTCTTACGTACGGCGTTGGAAGTCGTCAGGTCACTGCCTGCTCTTTCTCTCTCAAATGAAAACCAGCTCTCGGCCCTCGGTGTTGAAACTTTGACACGCGTCTGCGACTTTTTGACTTCGGTTGCAGACCCATCTTCTGAAGCCTTAGCAGAAGGTAAGTTAATAGGGACGTTGCGAACCTTCAAATCCACAAAATTGAAACCTCAAATTATGCTCAGAAGATTACAGTTAGGTTAGAAAAAGGTAAATTTGTTTCAACACGTTCTGATATTTTTAGTAACTATCTGCATTATAATAAAACTTTTATAGGAAACCTATTTAATATGCTTATAAACAATATTTTTGTTACAAATAATAGACATGAAAGCCATTATAAAACAACCATATATTTAACAGAAAAATAACATGAAGCAATTGTAATTTTTACTAAGCTTCTGAGAATAATCGACTTGATCTAAGCCTAGGCTAGATTGTGATTATTGAACAATTTCAGATCGCCAGCTTGCTTGTGAACTTCTTTTACTCATTGCAATTCAAAGAGGTTCCCTGCCACACCTTCTCAAATGGATTTCGATGGCTCTCAAATGCTCCAGCAATACAAGTTTCATTAACAAAGATGCCTTCACAGCCGCGATTGCTTCAATGAGCTCTCAGATCTGCATCCCACTCAGGGACAACCTAGAACCGATGATACCGTTATACAAGGCTGCTATTATTCTCATGCAAGTTGTAAGTTTTTCAGCAGAAATCAAACAAGCAATCGCACCTGACTTGTTATATTTCACAGGTGGTCGGCTTGGCCGGTGACTACTCGAGGAGCTGGGGGATGGGTCAGATGGTCGAGTACGAATCGGACAAGAATGGAGTTTACATTTGGGGAAGCAATTCCTCGAACCAACTCGCTGAGGAAAAAGCAGATGCAATATTGGTATGGAAACCTAAAAAATCAGCAGCTTTCAACAATGTCAAACAAGTAAGATTTTATATTTATAAATCTTTGTATAATTATATAAACAAATTAGTTTCATCACTCTGATAATAATACAAATAATTTATAATGGAATAGAGAAGAACAAAATAATCATTTAAAAAAATACATTATAAGCTCAACAAAAATAATTGTGATGATTTATTATTTGTAATAAATTGTGCGGTCATGGTGACTCTGCTTACCTAGTCTCCTCAGACTTCCTCAGCATGAGTACTGCTGTCCATTACAGGTCCATCGACCCTCTTGTTGTGCACTTTTAAGTGATAAATATCATGTAATTAAGCCGTAGGCTTATTGTAATTAAAATAAAAAATAATAAATTTTCTTCTTCTTAAATAAACAACATAAAGAAAAACGAGAAAATCACTCGCCGAGAGTAGCAATGCTTCACTTACCTTATAATTCGCTCCAGCAGAATAATGCCTGTCGGTCCGCTCCAAGGCCTTAGAGTTTTCCTTCGGGAATGTTGAGGAAATGTGGTTGACAATTTGATACAAAGGAGAAATACGTTGAGAAGGGAAAGATACTTAACTAAGTTTTTTAATTGGGAACAACTAGGCGCACGGCCAGAGAGAAAAACGAGAGGGTACTGAACAACTGACTGAAAAAACAAGAGAGGAGCCTCACACCGTTCGCCAATTAAGCCTTTCTTCATTCGGCAGGCCAATCAGAGGTCGGAGGCTTAAAATAAAGATAACTAAATTGAATTGTAATAAGACATTTTTTAATTAAGTAATTTTTAACAAGAAAATATAATAAATTACGCTTTGGCGTAAACACCATGAACTAGGTACATCTCGGAAAAGCAGTGCTTGTTGTCTGTGTACCTTCTGATGCAAAAAATGCAAAAAAAAAAATTCATTAAAAAAAGTGGGAACCATCGGTGGGCTGGGTCGACAGAGAAATGTCCCACCTAATTGAAGGGTGGAATTCCTTGGCTCCATGTAGAGAACACACAGGAATGCCACTCGATTTGAGAATTGTGCTTGATCATGGTCGCAAGTGACTGGGCCCATTGTTCTGAGTTTAGGAGGAAACATGGTTATTCCATTGTATATAGTAATAATAGTTGTGTATACTAACTAGTATTGAGAGTGAATGTATTTATTAGCACGAATGTACTTATTGTAGTGAATGTATTTATTAGCATGAATGTACTTACTGGCGTGAGTGTGTGTTGTGATGGAGGTCTATGGAATATTGAGTTCCCCCTATAATAGATACAAAGGGCGATGGAGGAATATCAAGTACTCCATCACCTTAATGTAAAGAGGAAGGAATGGGCTTGAAACTGCATGTGATGGGTGCTGAATTGACCTAGTAGTGGCTAGCACCTGGACCCCAACCTGGGTGGCTGGACTGATGAGATGTCTGCCCCCCGGACTGCCAACACCTGGGGTGGGTGATTCTCCATTCTGTTGGCAATTTACTGTAAATAGCAAAAGCTGGAATTGTTGGTGAACCAAATAACGGTGTGAAGCAAATAGGCTCAACTTGGCACATGTTAAAAAAATAAGAATAAAGTAATAACAATAAATAATAAATTAAAAAAAAAAAATTAGGGCTGAGGTTTTATAAAAAAAGATGTATGAAAGTTAAATTATATTTAACATTGTACACCATAGATATGTGTTGTATACTATTATTTTATTATAAACGATAGGAAGATATGTTAGATATTATTTTAATATATAGTTTTTAGTAGTTTATTTAAGTTTTGTGTCACTTATTTGGTTTGTTCTAAATAAATTTTAGATTGAGGCAGGACAGCATTGCACTTTTGTTGTTCACACTAATGGAGATGTGACGGCATGTGGTAAAGGCACCTATGGAAGATTAGGCCTTGGTGATTCCAGCAGCCAGACAACACTCAAAAGGGTCCCATTTGAATCCAAGATCAAAATGGTCGCTTCGTCTAAAGGAGGTGATGGTCATTCACTCGCTCTTTCAGAAGACGGGCAGGTTTTCAGCTGGGGGGACGGTCCGTATATTTACAATTAAAAAAAGGAGAAAACAAATGAATCAGTTTAAAATTAATATAATTTCATTTAGGAGAATATGGGAAATTAGGACATGCAAACAGTATGACTCAACGACAGCCTAAATTAATTGAGGCACCTTTTAAAACGCTTAAAATCGTATGGGTCAGTGTTGGATTTCGACACAGTGCAGCCGTGTCGGAAGACGGTTCTCTTTACACCTGGGGAGAGGGTGATCAAGGGAGATTAGGTCTGCACACTTTCTATTAATTAAATCGAATAATCTCAAATGAATAATTAATCTACAGGTTTAGGCGATCGTTTGGGCCGGAGCATACCGACTCTCGTTCCTGAGGTCTCAGGAGCAGGCTCCGTTGCCTGTGGCAACTCACATACACTTGTCCTATCAGCGAATGGTAAAACGGTGTGGTCCTTCGGCTCAGGTGAAGGCGGCAAACTCGGCCATGGCAATACATCGAACAAATACAAACCAACTGTCATAGCTGCCCTCCAGAATCTTTACATTCGTAAAGTCGTTGCTGGAAACTGTTTTTCCCTTGCACTCACAAACAGTGGAACAGTGAGTAAATTGAATGCTTTAAATGTAATTTTGACAATTTATTGTATAATTTTTAGCAAAATAAATAGTAATATAATAAAAGATAATTGTAGGTGAATAATTTAAATAATAAAAAAAAGTTAAATACAGTAAAACCTCCATTATCGGGCCCCGGGTCTCCGTATATTTATACTGTGTGTACAGGTATATATTTTGCATACGAACAAGTCACTGCTGATTTGAAGAACACCATCTTTCCATAGAAGTTTTCCAGAAGAGGTGCGTCTTTCTGGAAAAGCATATTTTTTTTACCCTTCCTCAGTTATAGACTTTCCAGAGAGATGCACCTCCTCTGCACCCTGCTTTCAAAGCTTGTTGTAGGGTGTTGGGGGGGAATTTTGGAATCAAATTGGTGTTACAGGCTTTTTTTTTATTTAATTTTTTTGTCACCAAAAAATAACCTCAATAGTATAACTGGGTAACAACACAAATTTACTTTTTAACATCACAAACTATAACTTCACTGATAAATAAAGCAAAAATTTGTTAATAATCTAATAAACACCTGGGTTCCTGGGAGATAGCAGAGTTCTCCATTCCACCTGATGGGTGGCTATCCCCTCTTTCTGCATACCAACCATCCCTAACCATCCCTTAGGAACACTTTGTCAGTGTTACTGTGAAGTGTTTTTCGATGTGGCCTTTTGAAAATTTTATGATTTTTTGAAACAACATTTTTTTTAACAAAATTTTTCTGTTAGATACCTAATAATTCACCTTTTATTTAACGCTCCAAGGTTTTTGATTTTTTGATTCCCTATCATTACCACAGATATTAGATGTTTTACTATATTTGCTGCTTTCATAATTGAACATAATTAATATTAATAATATTTGTGTGGTGTTTAATGACTGTTAGCCAATGATTATTTAGAGACCGTGAGGTGCTGTCTGGTGTGACGTAGGTTTTAGAAAAACATTTTCTTTATCATGTCAAAGAAATTGTCGTGAATGAAAAACATCAGGCATGATAAAGAAAATATTTTTCTAAAACCTGTGTCACACCAGACCGCACCTCATGGTCTCTAAATAATCATTATTAACATTTATTAATCACAGAAATTTTTCTTTTCAAGGTGCTTGCATGGGGAACGGGTGACTGTCTAGGGCTGGGTGGTGGCTATGAGGAGGTGTCACTTTATCCAGAAGCCATCAGCACATTGGCACCGATGCACATAGTGGACATCGCTGCCGGTGAAACCCATTGCCTGGCAGTGACGAACGATGGTAATGTTTATGCATGGGGCATGAACACGTTCGGCCAATGTGGTCTCGGCTGCACAACATCGCCTATCGGACGTCCACAAATGGTTGCCGGCATGGACAGCGGGATGGTCAATGTTGTGTCTGCTGGGACTTCACACAGTGCTGCCTGGTCGTCACCACCATGTGGCAAGTAAGTATTATTTTAATAATGATAACATAATGGAGTCTCGCAAATCTGAAAGTTCACCTAATTTGAATTTTTTATTTTTTTGTATTTATTTTGTAGTTAAATTTAAATGGCCTTTCATACTAAACTCTGCTGGTGAATCATTTTCTCCCTTAAATTGTTAGTTCTGAGATATGCAGCATGATTGACCTATAGTTTGGTCATTTATACACATTTTAGTCTGTTTATTATCCCTGTATTACCCCATCAGAAATAATTCTTGCCATCTTAAATGAACGTTTTTAACTATTAAAAGGTAAAGATGATAAGAAGCCAAAAGCATTTGACAGACTACAACAAAGATGGTGACAGACCAAAATTATCCAGTCCTTAATAAATCAGACCAGTTTTATTATTTACTTCTGCAATATTTATGGCTCAGCCAATTCGAACAGGTCTCAGTCCAAATTAGTTCGGACTAGCGGACTCCACTCTGTTTGTAAAAGAAAAAGTAAAAAAGACGATGTTTAACCTAGTTTCAGTGAGGCCTTAGCTTGGCACTGCCCATTTTGCGTCGAACTCAAAGAAGGCACTTTTTCACTCCTTTTACAATTTCTGCAGTGCTACTGCAGTACATTCGAAGGCGATGTTCAATCTCCATTCAGCAATCATGAGTATGTTAATTCATTGCTAATTTTGTCCTTTTCTCATAAATATTTGTTTATATAGAGAACATGAACTATTTGCTGTGCTCTGTCTTCGACTCCTCTGTACTCACCTCTCATTATCGCAAATTGTAAATGTTGATTTGGCATGCTCAATCATCTGTGGTAATCAGGCCGAACTCCTCTGCCAATATCTCTTCAAGTTAGTTTTAAACGTTGTAAATCGTTTGTCAGTGCTGTTATTTTTATTGTGTTCAACATAGGCTAGTGGACCTTCCTACTCCCAAATCAATATCGCTTCTTGTGACCGAGTGCCTGGCTGTCGGTGCATCTCTTCTGCTGCCACCATTACGGCAAAGATTGGAACTCTTACACTCTCTCCTTTCTTACGGGTCCAATCTTTCAAAAGGACAGGTGAATTATATATATATATATATATAATTAGCATGAAAAATAAAAAGTTGATCGAATATCAAGTTATTAGACTGTCCAACTGTAAAGGACCCATGTTAAGAAATTATTTAAATTAAAGATTAAAGCCATAATTTTTTCTTGATAATTTTTATTTTTGCAGAAAATGCTCTTAAATATTATTGTCGCAAGCCTTGAAGAGCGAAGTCAGTTGAGGTCCTTGATAATACAATGTGGGTCCAAAGAGGCCGAATGCCAGAATCTAAAATCAAAAGACTTCAAACTCATAGAAAACCTCCTGGAAACGCTCCTGCAAAACTTGAGCGTACAGACGGTAAAGCGATGATACTGACAACTGCAGGTTTTCACAAATGTTTCTTTTTCTTTCAGTTCGAGTTGCTTGATTTGATCGAGAGTCATCTTGAGAAAGGCGACGTGCCCGAGAGTGTTTGGAGGATAAGACTGAACAATTCTTGCCATCTGCAAGACCTGCTGACATCGCTCCACACTCACCTTCTATCCCATTCATCCACAAACACCGATTTGGTATGATATTCTTGATTTGACCATTAAGAAAAATTGGCTTATTCGGATTTCCATTTTAGACACAGGGTTCTTCCAAACTTCTTCACAATCATATTAAAATGCTTCTGCTTTTAGCAGGGAAAATGTTCACGAGGATGTCATCGATTATGGAATCTCACCCAGCCTACATTGATCGTCTATGTGGTAATAGACATGAATGCCTTTTAGTTTTTCTATAGTAAAATTTTAAACTTGATTCAACAGTTTTTTTTGTTTTTTTTTTTGGGGGGGGGTAAAACAAATGAATTGTTCAATTCACTAGCTTATCAAATATTTAGTAAACTAAACTAAACCTTAAAGAATTTAAAAAAAAAAATTTAACCAAATATTGCTCCATTTTTCACTATTTCATACAAATATTTCCGTAACATTATGAAAATATAATACATTTTTAGTGTATAATATAAACTCACGTAGCACATCAAATGATGTTTTTCCCATAAACATTTAATTTTTGTGATGCCCTTAGGGGATGGTTGACTGGTTTTGGTATTAGACATTTTTTTAATTCAAATTATTTTTATATTTTATTTAAGATTTATTAAAATGAAAGAAAATATAAAATCTTTGAACAAAATTTTCCAAATTTTTTGTTATCATTTCTGGTGCTCGAAATTACAAATTCTTTTTGCACCAAGCGATGCACATAAAACTCTGGTTTAATGAAACAATTGAAAATTTTTGGTCAAAATTTTTAAATAATAGTACTCAAAATTGCAAATCTGTATTCCAAATGGTGAGAAAGAAGTTCTAGTTTAACTAAAAAAAAAAGATTTATGACACCAAAATTTGTATACCCCCTTTAGTGTAATCTTTGTTTGAAAGTAATGGTAGTCTGAAGGAGCCAGGTCAGGTAGAAACACAATTCCATTGATTTTGAAAAGTTTTTTAATTTTTACATCATTCCTTTTTGACCTGCTTTTCTAGATAGTGAGTAATTTAAATTCAATAAATGTTTAGAAAGGTTGAATTTTTTTTTTTTTGTTTGTTTATCATCATATTATGAATAATTATGCTGATTAGAAACTTAGAAATTTATTTTTTAAATAATTTTTTTCTAGATGTGTTGTACTATTCTTTAGCGGGATATCTGCTTTCCAATTTAGTCCATTCCATGTTAATTTTCTCTATTGGATTCGTACAGCCTTTGCTTAGCGATTTGATCACCCTTTTATCACCGCTTGACAAGTTCAACCGGCTCATCCCATATGACGGGGAGGATTCAGGTAACATAGTAAAAAAAGTAAAAAAAAAAAAAAGTAAAAAAAAAAATAATCGATTGGAGCATTCGTTTGTATTTTTGCCTGTCTTCAGAAGCCAACACGCCTACTGTGACGGATCCAAACCCGAAAAATACTTGGGCTTGGGCAATTGACCTGGAAAGGGCTTGCGGCCTTGTTGTCGGCCAGTGCTTCGGCGGGATGGTTGCAGGACCTCCTCTCAGCACCCAGGAAAAGGAAACTTTAGTTTGGCTCAATGAAAGTCTCTTCCACTATGGCTTAGAAGAGCTTTCAAACACTTACGACATAAGTGAGACTATATTTTTTAAAATTATTTCTTTTAAACAGTGTTGTATGTGTTTTTTAATCATTCTAGGAAGTATTATCGATATTTTTTCATCAATTGAAAATGAATATAAACAAGTGAAACCTTATGAACTTTATGACAAATATATGGAAACGATAGGTCTGAAAGAATCCCATTTTTTAAGGGATATTTTTTCTGATGAGGACAAAGGTAAAGAAGTTTACTTCTTCCATATAATAATTTCCTTATATTTGATGTTTTTTGCAGGATATCTGCACTTTTCAGAAAAAGAAATAGAAAACGATAAACTCCTGTGCAGCTTGAGAGAATACGCTTCATCTGTCGATTTAGGAAATATTCTTGATAACATTCCTTTGATCACCGTAACAAGGATATTTTTATTGTGCTTAATTAAACACACAGGAGTCAATCCTTATAAGACGTAACAGAATTTTATTTATATTTTCTTAAGTCATTGATATTAAAAATTTCATGTTTTGATTTGTAGTGGTGTTTGGAACGATCCGAGCATGCTCGAGCTTTACCGGACAGCGCTTAGACTCCGCTGTTCATTGCTTTGCTGTGATAAAGAGACTGAAGAGGACCAGTGTAGTGAAAGTTTAGACATAGGAGAGGACAAGATTAAAAAAATGTGTACCAAGTTAGAAGATAGGTGTATTTTCCTACTCGTTGCCGTCAGGGGTCCAAATTCCCGGCCTTGGTTCGATAAATCAGAAGAGAAATGCACTCATGAAAGCAGTGTTTTTGTTACAAGGTATTTAAAAAAAAAAATTTGAATGTTTTGTAAGGGTTAATTGTTGAATTTTTTTATTTAATTTAATATTTTTTTTAAGACCGAGTGAAGATCTGAGAGGAAGCACCTCCTGCAAACTCCATGAATCGTGTGCTTTGATAATGAATTTTGTACTTGGTGTTTGTAAAGGCAAATACCTCTCTTCTGGGATCGATGAAGGCAGTTGTACAGATTTTTCTACCCTTTTTAGTGCAATGTCAATGGAACAGGAGAGGGCAGAGGTAAGTTAAATCTTGCAATTATTTTTTTAATATACATATTTACAAAAAAATTATTTAATTAAAGATTCGTTTGAATGCGCTTCACCAAATACTTGAGCTGTTGCAAACCAATAAGGATTTGGATGAAAATGGTTGCACTGAAGGATCACCGTCCATGTTACTAAATTGTGTAAGTAAAGGACTGAATAGGTCACAAAAAGTTGTTTTAACGGTTGTTTTTTTCTTAGGTTCATGAACATCTTTTAAGCGGCTGTTTTGGCCTTTGTGATGAGCTGTCAAGCCACCAACTGTATGACTATCTCGATCATATCAGAACGGCGCTGCCTTCCATCAAAGATGAAGTGACCAAAGCCATTCACTCAATATACTCGATAATGATCGCTTCTATCAAGTACAGGCTGCACAACTGTGATGATGGTAAATCAATTTTGCATTTTACCTTAAGGTTTTACTATGAAATTACCCATAGAAAAATATTTTAAAAAGTTTTGGAAGAAAATGCAATTTATTTTGAGGCCTTTTTTCCTTGCAATTTAAACCATCTATTTAATTGTCTTTACTTGTGTTAACAAAAGTTTTTGTTTAACAGTCAAATCTCAAAAACTGCAGACGCTCACTTTATACACTTTGAGTGTTAAATATTTCCCGAAAGATTTGAAGCATGTCGTCGAGTGTGAACTTCTGCCCGTACTCGTCGAGATAGCTCTTGTTGAACCCAAGAGCACGCTTTCCAAAGCAAGCATTAATCTCATACGAATTATCGCAATTTCAACAACGTACAATTTATTGAATTTTTTTTAAATATTGCTCTTTGAGTTAGTAATTTTTTTCTTTTGTAGAATCCATGCTGAAATCCTAGAACCAGCTGTGATTAACAGTGTTGTAAAAGTTCTGCACACATATCTGGAAAATATAGTTAAGCTTTTAAGCCCATCTGTTGAATCTAGCCCAGACTTGTGAGTATCAAGTTGATAATTTATTTTTCCAATACTAACTGGGTTTTTATTATTATTATTATTTTTTTTTTATTAGCTCTTTGCTGTTAACTGACACAAAAGAAATGGAATACCATTTGAGCGACCTCCTTCTCCTTGTTGTGAGCATGTGTTGCTCACCGATAATTAGGGAAGTGCTCAGCGCGAGCTCATGGACTGGCGCTCTTCTCGCTCTCTTAAATGTAAGCCGAGCCGGCCACTCTTACCTTACAGTGCTCAAACCCCGGCTTCTAATTCTAGAACTTCTGGCTAAACTCTTACCATCACAGAAAGCAACACAGGAGGACAAAGAACAGGTATCAGTTATATAATTATGCAGTAATTACTGTGTAACTGGTACTGTAATTTCAATGTAAATTAATTTTTAATAATGTACTTTAGGTTGTAAGGGTGTTGTTTCGCCAGTTGTCTGCTAATATGTGGGTTATCCCACAAACCCTAGCCGAAAGAAAAGCGTATTTGAAAGAAATGGATCTCGACATACATCTGGGCAGACTGACTAGCCCTTGTAAGCATTTTAATATAATCAGCTTTGACGATTTAATTTGAATTGTTTTGTCCCCCAGCAGCAAGCACTACTATGAACAACGTGAATGCAAACGACAGCACGCTCATGATGGAAATAGGCTTTGATCCTGAAAAAGTCATGTGCTGTACGGTCGATGGAGGGAACATGCTCGTCCACGGGAAGGGGGGCAGGGGCTACGGCCTGGGCAATATTTCCATTACTTCAGGCTGTTACCAGTGGAAATTTATAATTACAAAAGAACACAAAGGGAACGAAGGAACTTGTATTGGTCTAGCCAAGTGGCCTTTTCAGGATTACAGTCACAGAACGACAAAAGAGATGTGGCTCTATCGCGCTTACAGGTATGGCAGACTGAGGTAGTATTTTGGTAGGGTGGAAATAAACAATCCTGCTCAAATCTATGTATTTTCTTAATTTGAGATTTTTCCCTGTGGTCTGAGTTGATGAACCTGTAGTTTGGTTGTTTCTGATGATGGCAGACAGCCCTGAAGATAACAGACCAAACCAGTGAGGCCAACCAAAATAATCGGTAACAACCGAACTAATTTGATATTTATAGATGGGCAATCTCTGCTTATTTGAATATGTTTGTTGGAATATTACGGTAATTTTTGATCAATTTTGGTCTGCTTATCCTCTCTATTTTAGGCCATCAGTAGCATTTTGTCTTTTCACCATTGTTATTAGATTATTATCATAAAAAAGGATCCAACTAACCGAAAATTACACATACACCTTTCAAATAGAAAAAGCGGGAACGGATCTGACAGACCAACATGATCAAAAACAATCAAATTACAGAGTTAACACCCCACAGACCCAAAGAGGAAATCTCACAATTACTTTGATATTCTTGGAAGTTATTGAAAAATTATAATTTCAAGTATAATATTTCAATATGAGTTCAGTATGAGAACAAAAAGTTTTTTCCTTTAAGTGGAAATCTTTACCATGGAGGAGAACTACGTCTCAGCCTTCCATCGTTTACACAAGGTGATATCATAACGACAGTCCTTGACATGGATGCGAGGACCTTGAGCTTCGGGAAGAATGGTGATGAGCCGATTATCGCATTTCAAGAATTGGACCTGTCAGCACCTTTGTACCCGTGTGTTCTCTTTTACAGCACAAACCCTGGTGAAAAGGTAAGTTTAATATTAAAACCAAATTAAAATTGAACTAATAACTGAAATAATCGGTTGTAGGTCAAAATCACCGAAATGCAAATAAGTGGTGCACCAAGAGAGCTGCTCGCCGGTGACCCTCAATGTGCACCAGTTCCAATTCTGATGACCGAAGCTTACATCACACTGATCAGAACATTGCACAATACTGAATACTGGGGTCCACAGGTAAATTAAGTAAAACCATAATTTTGCATTTTTGTGAAATATTAGTAATATTTATAATTGTTTTTGGGAGGGATATAAAATTTGTTTTTTCATTATTGCCTCATTGATTTCAAAATTGATCAGTTGAGTTAAATTAGATTAGGAAGGGTTAGATTAGATAGGTAAACATTTAAAACTCCTGAAATGAGTAAATGCGAAAAAGCAACACTTCTTTGCAGTTTTCCACTTTAATTGTTATTTTATGAATATTACACGTACTATTTTTTTGTTGAATAAACAGTTGACAATAATGGAAACTAATAAAAAAAGAAAAAAAGTCTTGAAATTGGGAAATGCGGAAAAATTCAAAACTGAGCATTTTACCCCTTCTTTGCTGTTTTCCACAAAAGTTGTTATTTTATTAATATTATAGGTCCTATTTGTTTGTACTAGCCTGCATTAACAGTTTACAACAATAGAAACGAATAACGAAAGTATAAAGTCTTGAAATTGGGAAATGCGGAAAAATTCAAAACAGGGCGTTGTACCCCTTCTTTGCCGTTTTTCAGTAAAGTTGGTATTTTATTAATGTCATACGTACTAGTCGTTTGTACTAGGCTGCATTAACAGTTTACAACAATAGAAACGAATAACAAAAGTATAAAGTCTTGAAATTGGGAAATTCGGAAAAATTCAAAACAGGGCGTTGTACCCCTTCTTTGCTGTTTTCCACAAAAGTTGTTATTTTATTAATATTATAGGTCCTATTTGTTTGTACTAGCCTGCATTAACAGTTTACAACAATAGAACCGAATAACGAAAGTATAAAGTCTTGAAATTGGGAAATGCGGAAAAATTCAAAACAGGGCGTTGTACCCCTTCTTTGCCGTTTTTCAGTAAAGTTGGTATTTTATTAATGTCATACGTACTAGTCGTTTGTACTAGGCTGCATTAACAGTTTACAACAATAGAAACGAATAACAAAAGTAAAAAGTCTTGAAATTGGGAAATTCGGAAAAATTCAAAACAGAGCGTTGAACCCCTACTTTGCTGTTTTTCACTAAAGTTGTTATTTTATTAATATTATACGATCTATTCGTTTGTACTAGGCTGCATTACCAGTTTAGAAGAATAGAAACTTATAAAAAAAGAAAAAAGTTCTGAAATTGTGAAATGCGGAAAAATTCAAAACTGAGTGTTGTATCCCTTCTTTGCCGTTTTTCACTGAAGTTGTTATTTTATTAATATTATACGTTCTATTCGTTTGTACTAGCCTGCAATAATAGTTTACAAGAATAGAAACGAATATCAAAAGTAAAAAGACCTGAAATCGGGAAATGCAAAAAACTCTAATGTGAGCGTTTTCCCTCTTCTTTGCCGTTTTTCACTACAGTTGTTATTTTATAAATATTATAGGTTCTATTCGTTTATACTAGGCTGCATCAACAGTTTACAACAATTGAAACCTATAACAAAAGTAAAAAGTTCTAAAATTAAGAAATCCCAAAAACCCAAACTATTCGTTTTGCTTGTGCCCCAAGGGTGAATTTGTTCCCATTATTGTTCAATATTTGTATAAATGATTTTGAATGTTATTGTATATTTCCTAGAAAAGAGTGGAAAAGTTTGCTACGTTTGGTTTGTTTCAGATTGTTAAATAACTTACTATGTTTTCTGGAACTTTTAGAAAGAGTTAAGTTGAATATCCCTGATACAAGAACGAGATATACAAAATTGTATTAGGTTCATATTAGCAAAACAAACTACATAGTTAACTCTCCAATATATAAAATATGGTCGGAGGCTAATAATGTTTTATTGGATCTGGTTCCTATTAGGTTAAGTTAGGGATAAAGCCAAGTTAGGCCCATAGACGTAATTCAATGTTTTTAAAATGCTATTTTATTAAAAATTTGCTTTTGTTGATTTTCACAAAATAAATGTTTTAAATTTCAGGTGAATGAGTGTATTATGGAAAGATTAAACCAAGCAAAGGATTTGCTGCCTGACTTGCCATTGAACTTGAGGGAAGATAATCTTTCACCTTTGAAATACAGTGCCGGTAAAATATGAAATAAATTTAGGAAATATATATATATTCACTATTATAATCTGTCTTTTTACAGTCGACCTGACTGATAAATATGCAGGGAGCAGTTTGCCCCAGAAGGAAATAGATCTTGACCAGTTGTGCAAAGAGGTGTGGCCCGCTTTGGCGGTTATCGGCGGGCTTGATCATGGCCTGCGCGTCGGTGGTGTATGTCTTCACAAGCAGTCGGGTAGAAAAGCGACTGTTTTGGGAACGTTGAAACAAGGAATGACCAATGTCAAAGTCATGTGGCATGACATGGATTTCACAGTGAGGTTAGACAAAAAAGTTGAATGTTTTTGTTTTAGAACTGATTAAAAAAATATAAATAAATAAACTAATAATTAGTACAATAACTGTTTCAATTTTAAAGTTGTAAACGTTCATTAGATTTTCAAAAAACCGGCACCTAGGGGTTCAGATATCAAAATGACTATTTGTAAACAGTCGCTAAGCAAGGCGAGCACATTACACCCTTGTTTACTTTACTATACTGATTTATATAAGCTCAAAGCTGCACATGTATGTACTACATACACACATATACAGAGTTGAGCTTATTGCTTCTCGCAATCCATTGTAAATTCCAGCTTTTTGAATCACCCACCCTGGTTGTTGGCAGTCAGTGGTTAGATCTTGGTCTTATCTGTTCATCCATCGAAATTTGGCCCATGGGGCTACCAGTTCATCTGGTATCCTGAACTGCTTTTTGAGTCTATAAGATATCATGATTGGAGACATCTAGCTAGGTATATAGCTGAATCAGTTGCTTAGACTCCTACATTCACACCAACTGGAGAGATAGATATACAAATTAAACAGGATTGGTGAGAGGACCTCCTTATAGAATGTCTTGATGTCTTTTGCTGAAGAGAAGCTGCCATTGACTCTGACCTTAACTTCCTGTTTGATAGAAAGGGGTATAAGATGTCATAGAGATATTTTAGGATACATATTTCTTTCAGTTAATCTTAGCTCGTTATACCATACTCTATCAAAAGCTTGCACTGTAAATCCACAAATACAGCTACTTAAAAAAAATATATACATATATATTTTCAGTGATTATGTATACCTGTTGGCAGGTTGATGGTGTTGTGAGAATTCAAATTGATGGATGATTTCTTGAAGGATGGTAGAATTCTTCTTTTGGCACAATGTTTCAAATATTTACCCTCCAATGGGGAGAAGACTGCTGGGGCAATAATTATCCTCTACCTTTATATCTTTTCCTGTCTTATGGATCATTATTATTTCAACATTTTCCCAGGTCTTTGGGAAGTAGCTTGTCTGCTAGTGCGCGGTAAAAGTATTCAATATGTACATGGTGGCTTTTCTAGGTAGTTATTTGGTTAGGACTGCAGGAATAACTCATATTAAGACTAACATATTTAATAATTATTGCTAATGCCAGTAATTAATGTTTCTATAATTATAGATTAATTATATTATTATCTATAATTATAGATTAATTATAATATTATCTATAATTATAGATTATAATAACAATTGGCTATTTTTTCTAGTGACTGTCCATTGACAAGTTTGGAACCTTTTGAGGAAGTTCCATTTGACACTTACAAATTGCCGGATCTTTCACCAGATATTTGGATGTATTTGGCACGTCTGAGCGGCTTCACATCAGAGGTATTATGAAAATATATTAAATTCAGGTTTGAAATTTTCATTTAATAAAAAAAAATCATTCTAGTTGGAATTCCCCAATTACAATTTGTCTTCGAAAGAGGAAGAATTGATCTCACATACAGCTGAAAGTGATGAAGAAAACAGGCAGGAGGGGAAGTTTTCCCGTTCGGTTGAGATCCTCTCTAACCAGATGGTGACAAACATAATCGGTGAAATCACCCGAAAAGGCAATGCCGAGGTGACAATACAGAATTCAGAGGACCTGGAAGCACAGAAAAAGGAATTCGACATGCGTATAGCGGCGAAATGGGCTGTCAACAACAAGCTACTTGAGTGCGAAGGGAAGACATTGAGGCTATGCATCCTTCAGTTGTGTGCCATGAAAACGATCGCGACATTCGTCTCTTGCAACAAATACATTGAAATTCTACTCGATCCATCATCTGAAATAAAAATGCCACCAAAAGATGAGGTATTTTATAACAATTTGAATCAATTTTAATACATTTGTTTTAAAATTTTATTTTATACTAGGGACTCGAGGAATTGGTTAAGAAAGAAGTCTCACTGGAACAGGATGAAATGCTCAAAGAAACGCTACACTTCATACTTAGGTGTTTTGTAGAACGATGCATTGAAAGATCGATCCAGCCTTGGCTCAGTAATATAAGAGATCTGGAGAGGGTCATCAGTGTGATACATAGCAATCATATAAAATCAAATGCCGAGCACCACCACAGAGTACCACAGCTCGAAGCAAGAGTCAAAGCATTAGGAAATGTCCAACGGTTCAATTCTTACCCTGTTGGTCACCAACAATCCAAGGTAAAGTATTTTTACTTATAATTCTTATCCAGTGAATAATTCGGATAATTTATCCATTTTGGATCCAGGCTTCGACTGCAGAACATAATCAGCCTTCGATTCCATCGACGTCACGAGGAAGACTTGATTCGAGGATTCAGCAGGCTTGTAGAAGCTCGTACTGGGCGACTGTCACCTCTGCGTCGTACCAGACACAGATGTTGTTGCAGGAAAAACAGACAGCATCTCAGTCATTGACGAACATGAGGTCACCGTCGCCTCCTCATATCCCAGTTGTCACGCCATTATTAGACATGGGTTTTTCACTGAGACACATAAAAAAAGCCATACATGCCACAGGTGAGACAATTTTCATAACTTTACTCTTAGAATTATTTGAGTAATTTGTTGAAATGAAAATATATATTTTTGGTTCGATACAGGCCATACTGGGATATTTACGGCTGCTGCAATAAACCAGCTGGCCACTTGGATGTTAGAGAACCCTTCCATTGAATCAGACATATTAAGCACGAGTACAGCATCTTCCCCTTGCATAGACTCATCGCCGATGGCAGACCCACGGGGCATAGGCAACCTCTACCTCTGGGAAGTTGAGGTCGATTCTTCCCATCACCGTAGATATTTGGCACCAAGAAGGAGACCTTGTTCCGACATTAGGAGCTATTTGATTGACCGAGCTGGTAATTTTTTCCCATTTAATCGTCTAATTGTAATATCTATGCATTGAAATATTTTCAGTCAGTACATTGGATCGGTATCGAGAAAGGGAACACGTACGGGGTGAGGCGCAACCACTCTGTTCGCAGAGTACACAAACCCTTGCTGACATAGCTGTCAACTCTCTCTCCTATTCGAATGTAAATTTTTAATTATTTTAGTAGAGACTTTAAACTAAAATTGAATAACAGCTTTCAGCAGTTTCGGGCAATCAGTGTGGTCTATGCAAAAGGAGCTACACACAACTTGCAAACCACATGCTCTCAAGTCATCCGGGATGCCGCAACACTTGGAATTCCAGCATCTGTGGAAAAGTTTATGGTATGTTATTATTTTTCTTTTTTCTTTTAGTATTGAAATCAAATTTTGATGAATTTATGCTCTCGTTGGTTTTAATTTTGTTTTCCATGTACAAAGTAATTTTCATAATTATCTTTTGCTATTGTTTTTTGAAATTTCACAAATTTATTTTGTATCAGAATGCTGTGATACTTCAATGTTCATAAAACAGAAATATTTTGCTATTTTTCAAGGATTATAGAGCTAAGGATAGGGATAAATGAGGCGACCACAAAGCCTTCCGCACCTCAACCTGAATAGATTTATTGTGCTTCTCTATGTTTAAACTCACTGGACAGCTTCAGTTGTTGATCAACCTCCATACCCTTGCCAACAGGTTTTACTCTCCTAAGAAGAAACTGCTCGTACATAGACCCTCATAAAAACATAAAATGTATTCTGTGGTCTGTTCTTCTTTCTGGCAATATCTGCACAGGATTTCTTCTGTCAGTACTCCTATCTCGTGCACATACCTTCTTAGGCAGCAGTGCCAGTCAGGAGTCAGAATTCTGGCTCTGTTGCGTTTACCTTTCAGTAATTCCTTTGAAGCCGGACCTTCTATGAATCTCTTCATCTCTTGCCCTGGTTGTTTCTCCACCAATGTTTGGACTCATTAGATGTATCATTTTATGTGGCAAGTTGCCTGTTTTGTTGACCAACATGTCCTCTTTCTCATTGCCTCTATGTCCTGAATGCTCAGGGACCCATGCCAAGGTCAGTTCATTGGTGTTACATCTTTCAGGGATTTCATACAATTTGGTACACTTTTGCCCTTAGTTTGCATGAAGCTAAGACCTCAAGTGCTGCCTGCCTGACGTGTAGAAACCTCTACAAGTCATAGCTGCCCTCCTTTATTTCTCTGGAGCAGTTCAATTGCTATGATCTCAGTCTGGAAAACTGTAGTGTATTTACTTAAGTTTTGCTCAGCCTTTGAATACACACTGAGAACTCTCCAGCGTCTGTGGCTCGTGCACTACTTGTTCGTGAAGTTATTTGGAGTAGTGGCACCGATTGACATGTCTAGAATCTGCCTGTATCTCCTCCTTCAGTTTCCATTGTTCATTGATATGGCCTATCCCTGCAGATGGTTGTCCATTTTTGAGCCTTTGAGCCGCTGCTCTGACTTCTCCTTGGATTAAAATATGGAATGGTGGGAGCTTTAACAACATCTCCAATGTCTCATTGCTCCAGTGACTGAGGCAAGCTTGTCTTTGGTTGCCACTTAAAAGCCTAATCACCTTAACCTGCAAGGTCTTGGTCTACCACACCACCGACCCATAAGTCAACAGCCTTATAACACAGGTGAGAAGCTATAGGATTATTTTGGGGTTTAGTCCTGAGCTTTTAGCCTTTTGCACCTCCTCCAGCAAAATTTGTTCTTTGGGTAGTTCTAATTAGATGTGGATTCCATGTTAGCCACTAATCTAGTGTGACGCCTAGATATTTAGTTTCTTTGGAGAATGGAATCAGTGACCCGCTTAGGCTTGGAATTTTTAGGCTTCTTATCACCCTTTTCCTTGTGAAAGGAACCATTAAGGTTTTGTGAGGGTTGAAAGATAGCTCCTCTCGTTTACACCTCCTGTCCATCATGCTGAGAGCTCCACTTGGTCAATCAATGGATTTTACCACTACGGAAAGGTCACCCACAAAGCCTAGACAGTAGAGTCCTTCTTGTTTTTGATAGATTATAGATACTTATAAATTTAAAATCCTTATTTTTAGTATTATAGTATTCAAACTAAAATAATTATGGTTTCTAAGAAGCATACTTTTTCACATTCTACAATACTATTTACATATATTGAATATGTTTTCAGGAAATGAATATGTGCTTTGTATGGACTGCCAAGATTTGTACAGAGGCTTAATCGAGGAAAGGGTTCAAAATAATGATTCTCAATTACCTTCACCCAACCTGATAACAGATCTCGAGGCATCTTACGGTAGTAGGAATTTGTTCATTTTGAATGTCCTTCACTTGTTTTTGTATTTTTTTATACTTTTAGAGTATGCACCATCATTTTTTGAGGGCCCATTAGACTTGATGAAATTGGAAGAACTTGGCAACGCTTTCAGTGTCGTGAACGTCAATTCGGTCCTGGAGCCGGTGACATTCCATGCGCCCGACCCACTCGGCTCCTCTTTCATACCCAACATCACATCGGCATCAAAACCTACGACGAGTTGGTATTTCACTTTAATTTCTTAGTGAACTTCTTGAATTGAACATTGATGGTTTCAGCAACAAACGGCTTGGGCATACAGAGCGACACTCCCCTCGGTGAACAAGCTGCGACTCTCAACTCGAGTAAAGACAGAATAGAAATACTCAAAAAAATCACCAAGGTGGCACAAACTGCCATTTCACGTTTTGTCATTATGGAAGCACTCACACATCTAACAAACAGGTAAAATATGTAATTTAAGCTAAAGCTGCAATAGGCTGTAGGCGGACTTTTTAAATGTTGTGTCATTTAGATCTTGTTTTCTCTATGAATTACTGAAAATTTAAAATTCCAAACACACTCATATAGTTTTTACAGTATTATGTATTTAAGTATTTGTGTTTATTTAGTGGAGCAAATACAAATTTGTCGTATGGTTTGGGTGCCATCGGCTTGAGCGATGTGAGAAAAGTCGTCCGTCTCATGACACTGATGGCGACGACGCAGTCGAAAGCACTGCCAAACCTGAGCACGGCGATTGCGTCTATTATTTCCAATGATCAATCAGCGAGCAAACTCGTTATTTATATGTGTGCACAGGCAAATATAAAAATACATATTTATAACAATATCATATACAATTTAAATGATTTATTTTGTTAATCTATTTTTTAGGAACTTTTGACAATAGCTAATAAAGGACTTCATTCAAGCGTATTTGCGGTTACACAATCTCTTGTTGAAATGCTCACATCTCATGTAGGATCATTGATAAAATCCAAAAATAAAAATGGTAAGAATAACTAATATTAGTTTTTAGTTTATTAGTAATTATAATATTTTATAGAATTTTCTATTTTATAGAGAATAATTTTAAATTAAATAAAACAAATTGCATAAACTTTTTAACAGACGAGGATAAAATACCTGGAAGTCCTACTGACAATAAATCATTAAGCCCGCTGTTGTTGGCGAATGCGCTTTCGGCCTGCATACTTTCAACTAAATTGACTCCAACGATCAGACAATGGGCTGCACAGCAACTGGTCGTCTGCCTGTCGATGAAAAGCACCATTTTACCGAATCACATCTTGGAAACACTGAACATGGCCGACTTGACCGGCGTCCTTCCTAAAGATATCGAATGTTTCGTCCAAGGACATGACAACAAGATAAGCAACTTGGCTTGGCATCCTTTTCAACATCAGCTCGCTTCAAGGTATGTGTAGTGATTATCCTCCAGTTTGGGCATTTCTGATCATTTTGGTCTGCCAATCTAGTGGAGGATAAGAAGACAATATGATCGGAAATGACCCAACTCTAATAACTAAATTTATATATGTTTTTGTTGATTAACTAAAGTAATTATTTCATTTGATTTATTATTACTACTTCACTAAACTCTCGGTAAAAGTAAAAAGGTCTTAAATTGGGAAAAGCGAAAAACTCATAATTGTGAGCGTTTTGCCCCTTCTTTGCCGTTTTTCACTACAGTCATTATTTTATTAATATTATATGTTCTATTTGTTTGTCCAAGGCTGAATAAACAGTGTACAACAATAGAAACAATAACAAAAGTAAAAAATTCTTAAATTGGGAAAAGCAAAAAAATCATTATGTGATCGTTTTGCCCGTTCTTTGCCGTTTTTCACTACAGTCATTATTTTATTAATGTTGTACGTTCTATTTGTTTGTCTAAGGCTGAATAAACAGTTTACAACAATAGAAACAAATAACAAAAGTAAAATGTTCTTAAATTGGGAAAATCGAAAAAATCATAACATGAGCGTTTTGCCCCTTCTTTGCCATTTTTCACTACAGTCGTTTCTTTAGTAATATTATATGTTCTATTTGTTTGTCCAAGGCTGAATAAACAGGTTACAAGAATAGAAACAAATAACAAAAGTAAAAAGTCTTGAAATTTGGAAAAGCGAAAAAATCATATTGTGTGCATTTTGCCTTTTCTTTGCTGTTTTTTTTTCACTACAGTTGTTATTTTATAAATATTATAGGTTCTATTAGTTTATACTAGGCTGCATTAACAGTTTACAACAATTGAAACCTATAACAAAAGTAAAAAGTTCTAAAATTAAGAAATCCCAAAAACCCAAACTATTCGTTTTGCTTGTGCCCCAAGGGTGAATTTGTTCCCATTATTGTTCAATATTTGTTTAAATGATTTTGCTAAATGTTATTGATGAACATATATTTCCTAGAAAAGAGTGGAAAAGTTTTCTACGTTTGGTTTGTTTCAGATTGTTAAATAACTTACTATGTTGTCTGAAACTTTTAGAAAGAGTTAAATTGAATATCCCTGATACAAGAACGATATATACAAAATTTATTTATTTTTATTTTTATTTTATTTTAATTTAATTAATGAATTTAATTAATTTATAATTATGATTTATTATTACTACTTCACTAACCTCTCGGCTAATTTGTATATCACCGAGAATCCATATTATTATACCTTATTTGAATATTGGCAAAAAAGAAAATGGGATGGGTTGATTAGTTGGTGTCTTAAGGACAGCAATTTCAATATTGCAAGTGGTTCACTGCTGGGGTACGAATCTGGATTTTGTGGGTTCAAGTCCTTCTCGTGACACTACTTTTTGATCTCAATCTCACTTTGCATAAATATAATTACTCTATTTATTTGGTTCAAAAATGTAAAAAAAATTGTAATTTTTATCCAGTGGATATGACAGCACAGTGAGACTTTGGTGTCCTGATACGCATTCTTTAGAGCAGACGTTAGTTTATAGAAAATCAATGAATGTCTATGGAAGCGAACTCCATGGTGAAGTCATTTCTAATTTATGCTGGTCTCCAAGTGGAACTTACTTATCTGCATCAATGGAAAACTCGCTCAATATTTGGTGTCTAAACGGTAAGTCAAAAATCATTTTTCTACATTTATCGGATCTTATATTTTTTATTTTTATACAGAAGAGGGCAAGATAAGCGGCGAGTGTTATATCGACAGTGACACAGACTGGATCACTTCGCTCTGTTGGCCTGCAAACCGTCTGGAACCGAATGAAACCGAAAACCTTCTGATAGGATGTATCAATGGAACTGTGTCTGTGATAAGTGTAAAGCCAAATTCGTATACAAAGGTAGAGTTAGCCCACTGCTCTCAACCCAATGGTACGCTCTTAATGATATTCTATAATTTTGATTTTATTCAAGAAAATAATGATTTTTTCATCCTCAGCATCTGTGATACAAATCGTGTGGCACACTGAAGAAAAACTCTTTGCCATTGCGTTTTCTGATGGCACTCTTAGAATAGGAAATATGATAAATAAGAAAAACATAGCAACAATTCAAGCGCACGAAGTAAGACAAATTAAATAAAACAAATGAATAAATAAATTAATAATTTCATTTTTAGACGACAATAAACGCAATACAATGGTCCCCTGAGAGTGAAATGTTGGCGTCCTGTTCAAATCAAGACAAGACTTGCAAAGTTTTCAGCCAGAATGACAAAGGATGGACATCGATTTACAATTTGCCACACAACCATGATCTGTCAACACTCACTTGGTCACCAATTATTGGTGAGTAATTCAGTTTGGAGGAAAAGTATAACAAACTTAGATGCTGGACTATTGTATCCAAATGATGAAACATCAGTCATAATTGCAATGATGATCATGAATTTACCATGTAGGTTCAAAAACACTTTTTTAATTTTTATGGCCAAAAACTTTTTTTTCTTTTTTTTTTGCCAAGTGTTTAAATCCAACACATATTTTCCATGCTTATGATTCTGTGCCCATGGTATTTTGTTTGAGAGCAATATGGAAAATGAATTTTCAAGAGGTTCTGACCCATCGTCCACAACTCCCAGCATGTTTTTGCCAATATCTGCAAAACTATTAATTATTTTTAAAAATGTGACAGAGTAAATGTTGTAGAGAATTTTCTTGAAAGTAAAGTCCTTTGAAACTTTCTAGGCTACAAATATGGCCAGGTCCAGCTGTAAAGGTCGATTGTCTGAATTTCAGGATTGTTATTTGACAGAAATGACCAAAATTTCAGCGGTCTGTTTTCCCGCTTTCCAGCATTAACCGTTACTCTAGCCCTCATTTATTTATGTATTATATCCAGTGTTCAGTTGATCTTCCCCCGCTACTTCCAGAGGTGGCACGACAATGACGATTCACCGTTTCTTATAAATGATCCAACCGACTGGAGTTAATCTGCTCCAGTGAAATAAAAACATTTGATCTGCTGGTTAATCCTTTTTTCTCGTTTTCCGAGCTGATCTATTGATGCCGACTAACATGCAAGTTTGCTTCTTTTTTTTTCTACCAGACGATTGACTTGTGAGGAGGATTAACTGACAGATCGAATGTTTTTATTACAATTATTCCGAAGTCATGAGATGCGGTCTGGTGTGATGTAGGTTTCAGAAAAACATTTTCTTTATCGTGCCAATGTTTCGATCTTTATTGAGATCATCTTCAGGGCTCAATAAAGATAGAAATGTTGGTACGATAAAGAAAATGTTTTTCTGAAACCTACATCTTACCAGACTGCATCTCACGATTTCGGAATAATTATCGATTAACGGTCACTAATAATCACCACATGTTTTTATTACACTTGAGCGGGTTAATCCTGGTTGGTCAGGTAATTATCAGAGAGGCAGAGGAAGTTTGACCGAACACTGGATATAACCCATAAATAAATGAGGGCTAGAGAAATGGTCATTTTCGTGAAGTGGAAAACTTGAATGGGTAAGAAGGCAGAAAGGTTGACTATGGATGACCTGGAGAGATGGTTTAGGCAAGCGGAGAGCGCAGGAGGGGCAAACGAGGTGGTCATTTGTGACAAAATTCAAAATTAACACGTTCGTTACGGCACTTATTTGTAAGACTCCCGAAATACAGAAAACATTTTGATTTAATTTTGTTTTCCAAAAAAAGAAAAAATCATAAAACATTTCCAAAACGTCAAATTGAAAAATGGCCTTCACAATAACATTATCAAAGCGATACTAGAAGCATATAATACCGATTTGATTCTAACAGTACCCCCAACACCTTACAATAAGCTTCAAAAGTGTGTGTTTTCTAGAAGAAATGCATCATTCTGGAACGGCATCCGTATATGGGTAGGGTTACTGCATCATTTCAGGATGATGGATATAACAAACGTGATTTCTGAAGAGTTGGTATCAGACTGGAGGGATATCAGAGGTCTTTCTGTAACTTGATTGCTCACTCGGTAAAGTGAGTTTACTCTTTCGATCCACCCACTCAGCCCCATCCTTAAATTACAAAGAAATTCCTCAAGGACGAATTATAAGCTCTCTTTGTTCTCACTGTATACCTGTTAAAATACAAAGAAGTAGTTATCAGAGGTAAAGTTGTCACTGAGTTAGGGATCTTTGGCATTCTTGAAAATGATTTGGACGATGCTTATATTAGGAATGGTGTTAGTGGTAGTTATGCATTGCAGTTACAAAATTATGGAAAATGATAGCAAACGAACTCTTAATAATAGATGCCTGTCTGTTTAGTAAGATTCCAGATTCGGCGGTAGGATTTGTGTATAAATCGAGGTACCCTGTGGTACGGAAAACACCTTTGTTTCAAGGCATAGGGCTTCTTGGCATTTTTATTCCAAAATAAACTAACTACGGTTTGTGGGGTGAGCATAAATATAGAATGGGTTTAGGAGAAAGTCCCGATTTTCAAAATCTGTCATTGCATGGAGGATTTGAATTGCATTAAAATGCATATGAAAAAGACAAATGCTTATTAAGTCTTGGAAGGGTGCAGAAAGCCTTTTTAGTTTGGAATCCCTGCTTTTGACAAGTAGGGGTGACATTTACAATCTATACCGCTTCATTAAAGGATTGCCAGGTTGATGCGTGATCTGAATTCACTGAATGCTAGGTTACAGTTTGTTGACTATGTGGTCTTGGCGGGGTGCAAGGGATGTTAGCCCCAGCTACCTTGAGGATTTTTCCATGATAACTAGAGTAAATCGTTTTTATTCATGTCCTCCAATGAAGAGAATGTCAGGAAGTGGAAAGAAAAGTCTACATCCATGGCTGTCAGGGTTGCGTTCCTGTCATTAGACCTCGGTTCTCCTCAGGGTGATAAATCTGTTACCATTTTAACCTGTGTCTCTGTTGCACTCTGTGCAGTGTTTAATGTTATTTTGAGATTTAAAAATTATTATATTTTTAAAGTAAGAGACAACTTTTAGGTTATCATTATTTTAAGTACTTATAATGACTTATAACAGGCCTAGTATTTATACAAAACAACTATAGTCACTTTTACACGGAAAAGGAAGCTAGATCACATGAAAGAAATCAAACTCAACAACTCTGTGATAGAAATCAAAAATGATGTCAAATATCTGGGCATTACACTAGATAAAACACTAACATTCAAGAAACACATCAGCTCTATTATCACAAAGACGACACGAGCTTTGATGGTGTGCAGAAGAGTAGCAGGGAGAAACTGGGGATGTAGGCCAGAAACGCTGTTATGGATGTACACCATAATAGTAAGACCTTTACTTGCATACGAAGCTATAGCCTGGGCTGATAAAGCGGAACAAATAACCAAAAGGAAAGAACTCACAAAAATACAGAGACTTGCATGCATCTGTATAACGGGAGCAATGAGAACATGGCCTACAATTAGCATGGAAAAGATATTGGGACTAATCCCCCTACATCACATGGTAGAAAGGACAGCACAGAAAACCATAATCAACTTTACTAGAGAGAAACCTCCAACAGGAATAAAACTGAAATGGAGAGACAGANAGACAACTTTTAGGTTATCATTATTTTAAGTACTAATAATGACTTATAACAGGCCTAGTGTTTGATAGAAAATTAATCAATTGGTTAAGGGGGGTCAATGTTTTAAGCTTTTTTTTTACATTTCATGTTATATTTTTAACACATAAATGTTTAATTAGTAAAGTTTGATCTAAATTGATTATTAGGAAAAGGTACACGGCCGTACCTTCTGTGTGTTGGCACTGCATCAGGTATAATTTACGTGTGGCTGCTGCCAAGGCCTGGGAACGATGCAACTTCATCCCTCTTGCATACTCTCCAAGGCCATTTGTACAATCCGGTGACATCACTTTCTGTCGATCCGACTGGATTTGTCCTCGCTTCCGGTAAGTTTAGAATTTTTGATCTTTCAGTTATAGATAGTTAAGATGATAAATTTCAATAGGCTGTGGAAAGGGAACAAGCGGTGTACTCAACTTGTGGTCGTTAAACGAAGGTTGTGTATTTCAAACACATACCGGCACTGGCGGTGTACAATCAGTTGCCTGGATGGACATGTACGGTCTGGCCGTAGCTTTCAGCAGATCAAAAGTAAGTGTGTTTATCCATGTTTTAACATAAATGATTAATTTTTAAATTTTTTTTTAAAGGATATTAATGCTGTGGGGCCCTCCAGAAAATCACTCATTCTACCTATAAGCCGTCACAATTTGATGAAACGCGGCATATTCGGTCTGCACACTGCTCCTTGTCTGGTGTCCCTCATAGAAAATCTACCTCTCCTATTGACAAAGCAGTGTGTCTACGAGACCCCGTTTGTCAACAACGGGCAGCAGTTGATTTGTAGTGATTATTTTAAATGCTTGGTCGCACTAACATTATCGCTCTCATTAGATGGCATACTTTGCTATGACCGTGGCCCTCCAAATGACGAAGAATCTGTCACCTTGTGTACGTTTTTATTGTGATTATTTATGTATTCTTGTTAAAACTGAATTTGTTTGTTTTTTCAAGTGCCCGAAGGAGCTTGGCTGCGTACAATCAGCCTTGCTGCCAAAGCGGCACAAGCGCTCGTGTGCAGAAGTCAATTTGCACCTGAGTTTATTGCTCAAAAACCTGAAATTGCTCAACGTACGTATTTTAAAATTGGAATTATAACAAGACAAAAATTATTATTAAGTCAGCAAATCGTATGATTTTTTAAATATTTTTTTTTTCCAGCTGAGTACTGGTCTCTTGCTATTGACAACAGTGCATGGACCTTAAAAGCGGATGAAGAAATCATCTCCTGGTCAACAACAATGCCTCAAGACTGGCAAATGGGCTCGAGGTGTGAAGCATATCTATGGGGCAACGGACGACACGGACAGCTCGCGGAAATAGGTATTTCTTGTGCATTATTCAAAACGGCTTTTGCCTCACGTGTAAAATTCCAGGGCACAGTTCGCACAGGCCAGTTCTGGCCGAGTCATTTTCAAACGCACAACAAATCATCTGCGGTCAGAACTGTACCTTTGTGATACAAGCAAATGGTGTCGTATTGTCCTGCGGCGAAGGCAGCTATGGCAGACTAGGCCAGGGCCATGCAGACGACCTCCACTCGTTGAGCATCATATCATCACTTCAAGGTCAGTTATATACATTGCAGGATGTGAGTTTTTAATCTCTCGATTTTACTTTACAGGTTTTGTAATAATACAATTGGCTACTTCATGCGGCTCCGATGGCCACAGCTTAGCCCTCGCAGAAAGCGGGGAAGTCTTTTCATGGGGAGATGGTGATTTTGGCAAATTAGGTCATGGCAATAGCGAGAGACAACGTAGGCCGAGGCAAATAGAAGCTCTTCAGGGTGAAGACGTAGTCCAGGCAAGTCATACATTTTTTACTATCATCATTTAATACATATTTAAATAATTCGAAATAACAAAAACAATAAAAATTCCTTTACAGCTGAACTGATTATAACACAAAATTATATTATAATTTTAAATGTGGTTATTTTTAGGTTGCATGCGGTTTTAAGCATAGCGCAGTTGTCACTTCAGATGGCAAACTTTTCATGTTTGGAAATGGTGATTATGGGAGGCTCGGGGATGGCACTACGAGCAACAAAAAACTCCCGGAACGGGTGCAAGCTTTAGCAGGCATTGCCATCGGCCAAGTCGCCTGTGGCCTCAATCACACAGTCTGCGTTTCTCAGGATTGTACAATGTGCTGGTCATTCGGTGATGGTGATTATGGTAAACTTGGCTTAGGAAACACCACAACATATCATACGCCTCAGGTAAATTTTTTACAAATTAAATATTGTTGTTTCTTTAAACTATAATTTTTAAATTTGAACTATAGAAAATAGAAGCGTTGTATGGGGAGTTTATAAAGAAAGTCTGCTGCGGTGCGCAGTTCACGGCTTTTCTCACGTTAAACGGTAAAGTTTTCACCTGTGGCGTCGAAAGGCTGATTGGACTTCCTGAGTGCCGATACTCAAATCATACCCGGCCCCAGTTGGTCTCTACGCTTTCAATGCATTTTATTGAGGACATTGCCGTCGGTGCAGAACACACTTTGGCATTGACTTCAGAAGGCCTTGTATTTGGATGGGGTAACAATTCTGATGCCCAACTCGGACTCGGCCATTCGGCACTTGCTGTCAAACAGCCCTTGCCAATTCCAGTTTTATCTGACAAAGGAATCAAACAAGTAATTAATTAAATACAAATATTTAATACATACATAAACTTAAATATTTATTATATTGAAGATTTCTACTGGAAGATCACATTCAGCAGCTTGGTCTGTACCTCCCGTACCGAGAAGGAAATCAGGTATCACAAGAAGTACGCAGTTTGGACTTCCTGCGTCCATTCCCTCTCAGTACGGCCATTTACAAAATACTCCTATACCAGCGATCCAAGCAAGGCTCAGTTTACTCCATCTCTTTTCGGATACCCTGTATTCTTGCTGGCGTGTCCTTCCTCTTTGTGCTGAGGTGTGTATCCAGTTTTTATAGATTGCTCTTTGAATGATGCTTTATTTTTAATATTTCTTCATATAGTTATGTTAATTGTTCTACATTTTGCTCCTATTTATTTGTGTTCATATCAGTACGTTCTCTTACATAAACAGTATTTCCTTTGTTATTTGATGGGTATTTACTTTGATGAGAATATTTGTAATTTAATTTGCAGGAAGCACCATGGTCTCAGATTTTCCCTTATGGGTGGTTGGGCTCACCGGTTCTCCGGCCGTTACTCTTACCAAGAGTGTACACTCTGCCGTTGGTGAGATGTCTTGGAAGGACGATGGTTCAAGGTCGTAATTATGGCCCTCAAGTCACCGTCAGCAGGCTCAGTGCGACAAAACGGACATCGAACACAATCGAACCGATATTCACCCAGATCGCAAGACAGGTCGTAAAGATGAAAGCTTCCGATCTAAGATTGCCGTCACGGGCTTGGAAGGTCAGTCGGTCTTATCTGAAATTTTTGTTATGCCAAGTTTCAATCTTTATTTTTAGGTTAAGTTAGTCGGTGAGGGTGCAGATGATGCAGGTGGAGTTTTTGACGATACAATAACAGAAATGTGTGAAGAGATGTTGAACGGAACAATTCCTATTTTGATCCCGACGCCAAATACAACAAACGATACAGGATACAGCCGTGATAGATACCTTCTAAATCCTTCTCTCACCGAACCTCATCATCTTCAGTGGTTCAAATTTTTAGGTAATTTCCAAAAAGTTATTAAATTTAATGGTAACAAGACCTAATGGATCATAATGTTTACACAAAAAAATCATACTAGTTTTTTTAGAAGTATTATGTATGTGTTATACATACTGACAAGGAAAAGGTAACGACATGGGATAATCAATTTCAATGATACTTCAATGATGGGAGAGAGAGAGAGCGCGAGAGNGAGAGAGAGAGAGAGACTTAAAAAAAGTTACATTTAAATCAGTGATCGTGATTGATTGATTCGTAGCTCCATCTTTAATTATTGATGTCAAATACAATATACGATATTGTTTGAAAATGTAATTTACTTTACATGTTATCTGTTAATTTAAAGGAATTCTTTTTGGTGTGGCTGTAAGGACGAAAAAGCCATTAGCGTTGCCGCTTTCAGCTATAGTCTGGAAGCTTCTCGTTAAGGAGCATGTCTCGTGGGACGACTTGGAAGAAAACGACGCCTTGTATGCTCAGAGTCTTAGAGGAATTCGTGACATACACCAGTCAGGTGTGACTGAAGAGACGTTTTACGAGGTCATCCCACTTGAGTGTTTCGAAGGGACGAGCTGGACGGGGAAAATGGTGCCTATAGTCCCAGGTGGAAGGAGCATACCATTGACGTTCCAGAATAGGCTCCAATACGTTGAACAGGCTGTTAATTTCAGGCTTCATGAGATGGATATGCAGGTAAATTGTTATATTTGGTTCGTGTATAAGCTTTTAAAGCAAATAATAAATTTTTTGTACAAGGTTGCAGCTGTTAGAGAAGGCATGGCTTGGATAATCCCTGTACCACTTTTATCGTTGGTGACTGCAAGCCATTTTGAACTTTTGGTCTGTGGCCTACCCCATATTTCGATTCCACTTTTGAAAAAAATCGTTCGGTATGTACAATATAAATAAAATTCAAATAACTGTTTTATTTTTTAAATTGTATTTTTTTTTTTTAAGTTATCGAGATTTGGAAGCTGGCTCACCATTGATCCAGTGGCTGTGGGGAGCGTTGGAGAGTTTCACAGACGCAGAGAAGGTCCTTTTTATGCGATTCGTTTCAGGAAGGTCAAGACTTCCAGCCAACCTTGCTGACGTATCCCAGAGATTTCAAGTAAGCTAATGGTTTCATCGTGATCAAATTGCTTATTTATATTGATTTACAATATGCTAATTTATAACTATTGTATTTTCACCTTTCGTTATCACCACTCTCAAAAATTGATGAAAAGAATCTTAGTAAATCTGGAAGTACTTCACTACGGCTTTTTTTGTAACTAATGTTTTGTTTGTTTTCAGGTGATGAGGGTCGACAGGGCTGCGGATGGTCTTCCAACTGCGCAGACTTGCTTTTTCCAGCTCCGCCTGCCACCGTACTCAAGCCCTGAAATCTTGGCCGAGAGGCTGAGGTACGCTATCAACTCATGCAGGTCCATCGATATGGACAACTACATGCTGACGAGGAACAGGGATGCTTCCGATGAATTTTCTGATGAATATTAAATGTTACTCTTTTATAGTGAAATGTTACATTTTTATTTATTAACTTTTTTCTTCTTTTTTTTTTTTTACTTTTGTTACTTTGTTCTACAGTTTATCCGTTGGAAAGACATTTAATTAAAAATTACTCATTTTTGTGAAAAATAACCTATATTTATTTAAAATGTACAGTCTAAAAAAAGAAAAATATCACGATTTTTCTAATTACAAACATTACTATTAAGTATGATTCCTATAATGACATTAATTAAAAAAAATATATATAAAAACCCTGAAAAGTCTGAGTAAGCATACATATATACATATAATATTTGTATTTATAATAAATGTTTCTAACAGTGCTGTGAATATATAATAGCATAATTGAATATTATATATGTATTTGACTTTAAACAAATGTCATATTTCAAAAGTAATACATGCTGTAATATTATGTTGCCTCAAAGGCAATTAAAAAAAAAATTATAACAACTTAATCTATGGTGAGAGTTCTGAAAGAGCCATCCATTATATTTATAGAATTTTTTTTGTCTAATCTCTTGTTGTTGTTCGCAATCCAGGGATTGGTTTTAAACCAGTCTCTGTTTTTCTCAACCTTTGATTTCCATGTTTCTGAAAAATGGGGGAAAACATTGTGGTCATTAGTTATTTTTCACCAAACAAAGACGTAAATGTATGTGCAATAAATAAATGAATGTTTATTATCGTCAATTTTTTTAAAAAATAATTTACCTTTGATTTCTGATACGGTTCCAGCTTTACCACCATACTCATCTGGAAGAATATCCTTCGGTACAAAGTCGTATAATGTCTTAGATTCTGGCTGATGAAAATGTAACTGAAACAAATTATTTTACAACGTTAAAAATGCACACAGAAGTGTTATCTACATAAATGACAATTTTTATTCGATTTTTAATAATTAATACAGATAGCGAGATTATCAAAATTTTGAACTCAAATACCTCTGATATTTGTCTTTTGTTTTGCACCCTTTACTTAATAAAAATCAGGTAAGAAATACGGCATAAAAAAGAGGGCTGAAAATTCCTCCCTGGGAGATTCCTTTTTATGTCTTAATAGGACTTTCTTATCCCTATTAGTTATTTATTTATTTCATTTATATATTTATATAATCAAAATAAATACATATTGAGCAAAGTGTATAGATAATTAATATACAAATCTGACAGACCAGGAAACTGAAGAGAGAAATCAGCCAGTGTTGGAAACTCACTTTTATTTAATTGGGGGGGGGGGAATTAGGGTGGAGGGACAGTATAAAGTGGAAATCGAGGAAGTGTGTTTGGATCAGATCCTTCACAAATAGGATTTTAAGATCTTTACATATTTAATTGGTGAGGAAAAAGATTTAATTTGTTGGGTGTTTGAAGATTTGGCTGAGCCCCACAGTTCAACTCCAAGTTCAAGTTTTCTGACGAGTGTTTTGTAAGTGGTTAGTTTGTTATGTATGCTTAGTGTCAGACCCAGTAGTTGTACATAGTAGTACATATGTTTGGTTGAGTTTTTGTATTTTTAATTTGTATGTCAGTTCCATGTAAGTCTACTGTCTAAGTAAAGCCCAACTTGGTCAGATAGAGGTACATATTACCTTGACATTTATGTGTATTGGTGGGGCCGGTCGACGTTTGAGTGTAAACGTTACTTGTTGTCCATTTTGCTCATTCAACCTGTTCCGCCACTGAGTGGACTAGTCGGTAATGAGTTTCAGATGTTGGTTTGCCCAAACTATACTTTTACGCAACTTTATCCAATTATGCCTCTGCATAATTTCTTCATATATTTTCATATTTAAAAAAAAAATAACTGCTTTTGAATTGTGATACAATCGTAGTGATTAACACAACTAAACCAAATAACATATTTAATAAGCAAAAATTGTGATTTTTTTTCTTTTTCTGGTGTCACTAGTAACTACACTTTTTTCCACTGCGACCTAAAATTTGTGGAATTGATTCTTCTTTATTTCCTTGACTCACTGCTCTATCTATGATGTTAAGATTTAAGGTTAAAAGGAGTTGGCTTTTTGCTCGAACTATCACAGTCATCGAGAGCTTTTCATTAATCTTAAAATTGTTATTAGATCCCAAAGCTTTATCAGACTTCCATGGTGACTCTCATCATCCTTCAGGCCTTGGCTATTCCTCTCACAAAAGTAGGAATCTCAATGTACATAAGCCTTCGAATCAACAGTGGACATGCTCTGCTGTCTTTTCTTCCTGTCAATATTTCTACATAGGCTTGTTTCTGCCACTCCGAATCTATACAAATGCCTCCAGAGTCTGCAGTTATTAGTCAGCAGTCCTACTATCATTATGGTACTAAAATGTAGATTTATTAGTTCGGCCATTAGTTTCTGCTATAGTTCTTTGGCGAACTTTTTAGCTACTGTCCTTGAATACATTCCAATTGAACTTAATGTTAACCATTTTCAAATGGATGTATGTTTTTGGCAATTTGGTATGCTGCAAAACGCTCAGGGCTAATAAGTGTACTTATGAAACATCCCTTGGCTAAAGTGTTGCATGGGGAGTTGTTATCCCTAATGTGTAGAGATTAGTGACTGTTAATCGATAGTTATTCAGATATCGTGAGATGCGGTCGGGTGTGGTGTAGGTTTCAGAAAAAAACATTTTCTTTATCGTGCCAACGTTTCGATCTTTTATTGAGATCATCTTCAGGGCTCAAAGTGTTTGTTTTCTGTGTAATTGTGCCATCCTTGCGTGTCGTGTTGAGAGTGCCAGTGACACACGCAAGGATGGCACAATTACACAGAAGACAAACACTTTGAGCCCTGAAGATGATCTCAATAAAAGGTCGAAACGTTGGCACGATAAAGAAAATGTTTTTCTGATACCTACATCACACCAGACCGCATCTCACGATTTCTAAATAAATATCGATTAGATTGTGTGGTCACTAATCACCACACATTCGGAATAATGCTGGATTCTCATGCCAAGTTTGAGTTGAAGGCGGAGGATTTAAGGATCTAAGAATATTTGTGCACCTTTTAGTCTTTTTTGAGCATTTCTTAAGTATAGAATTCTATTGCATGAATGTAACTCGGAAAATTGATGGCGTGAGGTTTTGTGGTTTTATATGGTCCAAGTGTGGGGCTTCTGAATCATGCACCCGACAATATTGAAAATAAATAAATCATTGTAAAATTAATTTTTCTCTTACCATTCCTGCCACCTCGGCTTTCAACAGCGGTTTGACAAGGGTCATCGTTTTATCTAAGAGGGATGATACATTTATTACATGTATTTGCTTCAGCCTAACAGGATGAGCTTCCTGAAAAAAAAAGTTTTTGTAGAATAATTGAAAAAAAGTTAATTTCTTTTGCTTATAAATTACAATATTCTTCACATTATATCACACTTTAAACGATTTCAGAGTTTTATCGTTGATTCTTTGTACATTAAAAGCTTGAAGCTGGTATGTTATCAGAGGATTAGACGTCCTATAAAATGTGTTGAAATTAAAATGTACGATGTGGGCTGGAAGGAGGCGGCCTAAGCCCAGTAATGGGCTCATTAGGGGACTTAGCGCAAGTCAGACAACATGGGGGCTAGTTTTATTACACACTCTCAGGAACGGGAGAGGCATTGTTAACTGGAAACTGGAATATGTTCGGCTCCAGCAGCCACAGGACTGCCGAAAGCCCTTCCCACGGCGGATTTTGCGGCGAACGAAAGGATTACACTTATCGCAATAACGCCCACCGAGCACGCCAAAATGGAAAAACCGAGAATAACAAATAAACAAAAGTTTAATTAACAATTAAAACAAGTGGGCGTTTTTAAACGTTTACATCCCAGAGAAGGCAAATTTTCCATGGAATAGCAGAAATCGGGTGTTTGCTTATCCCTAAAAATGCCCTTAGGAGATGGGAAAGATAAGCCTTGTATGAATTTCATCTGATCCTATGTCTTAGATATTGTAATCAGTGTGTGCGTGAATGTGAGTGTGTTTATATAAAGAGTAAGAGAGAGAGAGAGACAGGAGAGAGAGAGAGAGAGAGAGAGAGAGAGAGAGAGAGAGAGAGAGAAAGACGGAAAGAGATAAAGAAAATTGATAAATAGATTCTTAACAAGAGAGAGAATATGATTTTTATAGAAATAAATAAAGCGATTGAAAAATAATAGGTGAGTGAGAGAGAAAAAATGCTAAAAAATTATACAGGGTGTTTTAGTTGCATTGCAAACTAAGCAGAAAAGCTCAAAATTAAGAACATTAAGAATATTAAGAAAATTAAGAATATACAGTGGGTCTAAAAAATATGCCCTAGACGGCTACATCTTGGTAAAATTAAGATATTGAAATTTTACGTATATACCTATTTTTCTAAAACGGTAAAATTTTGTACGTAATATTCCAAAACAACTTAACACCCCTCCACCGGATATACATGCCTCTGAACATTGATGGCACTCCTTGGACTTGAAAGTCCGAAAAAATAAAATAAAATCAAAAATTGAACTTCAAAATGTTTTGTCACAAGAATGAGGAAATTATTCCCGAAATAACTCAGATTGCGTTTTTTTAGTGACCGGTTGTTCAATAATCTGTTGAAGTCGTGAGGAGCGGTCAGAAATGAAGTATTTTAGGAAAACGCCTTTTTCATTTTTTTGCCGATGTTTCGACCTTTATTCGGGTCATCTTCAGGGCCTGGGTGATTCACAAAACATATGTTGATTGGAAAAAATACAACAATTGGGAACCAAGTATTTCATACTCACATAAGTGGGGTGTCATAAATGGCGGTAAAGAGCCTAAGATTAAAGAAAATTTCCCAGATTTCCCACGTCCCCCACCCTGTCACAATCATATAAAAACAGCAGAAAACAAATTCACGTTTCACGTCATTTTCACACAAATATGACAACACAAGAATAGCGCCACACTTTATGTAAGTATGAAATACTTGGGTCAAAATTCATATTTACATCTGTAATGTATTTTTTCCAAACATCATTTATGTTATAATTACCCAGGCCTGAAGATGACGCAAATAATGGTCGAAACGCCGGCAAAAAAGTTAAAAAGGTCTTTTCTAAAATACTTCATTCCTGACTGTTCCTCACGACCTCTATCATTTCTATATATCAGCAAATTCAAGTAGTCAATATTAATTTTTACGTCTTGTTGAGATTAATTACTAAATCTCGATATTAGCCTGCAGTTTTCGTGAAGACACAAGTTCCTACACACAGTTTGTTATTTTCAACTGTTCAACTGTTGAAAAGCACAAACTGTGAGTAGGAACCATCTTTTAAAGATATTGTTGATTCTGCCTGCCACATGACAAAACAATGAAATGTTCATTATACATAACAATTGTTTACAAAAAATGTTAACGTTCTATGGCAATTCTTTTTCTACATTATGTAATAAACTGCTCAGCAATGAGTTTTATAATATTTACGTTCCCTCCATTTTTATTTTATTTTTATTATAAATTGAATTGATTTGACTGAGGATTTTGATTGGTACTTGATGTTGGATAGCTTGGCAGAACAGAACAGTTCGAATCCGTATGTCCAAAGTGATCGTAGAAAACTATACTGTTGTTTAATGTTACGGTCAACATGGAATTTAGTCCGTTGTCAGTTGTCCAAGTCTAATTTTAAGTCGTAATCTCTTAACTCTTAGTAGGGCTTTGTTGCTGATATACAGTGGAGAACAAGTCTGTTTTTTCAATGTGAATGTACACCGTGTACATTTTTCTTCATTCAGTCTTGTTCTTCAGTTTTACAACAGTCTTTGATAAGGTCAAGGATGATGGAGGTAGCTTGGATAAGGTTCAAGTTAGAGGAAAAAATTGCATCCATGTAGGTGTAGATTAAAGTGTTGGGGTGTGCAAGTAGGTCATCAGCAGTATAAATGATGCAAGGATGCAATCTCAACCCCTCAATTGAAAAATGGCAAAAAGGAGGGAAAATTCAAAAGATGGGAAGTTAGTGTCCGAGTGGATCGAGGTCACGATAGCTCAAGTGGTGGAGCAGCGGCGACTCTAGCCGAAGATCGTGGGTTCGAATCCCGCTCGTGACACTGACTTTTTTATTTCAATTAAAAACCTTAATTGTCTTAATTGAAAAATTGTCTCTATGATTGTAATCAAAAGTGGCTTAACGTTTATATACAAAAACCTTATTCATACTTATCTACTTTTAATAGTTTGAAAACTGATAAATAACGCAGTTGTGTTTCTTATGTTGACCTGACTGGCATCTAGCAAATTATACGGGGCTGTGTGTATCACGCCCCAATCGCAAACAACCGGGGAAGCAAAACTGGGCAAATATAATACAACATTTCATCGGTTCAGGTTTACAGTTTTTAATTATAAATGTTATGGTCAATAGATTAGACTGACATTTTATGTGAGCATTAATAAGAGAATTAGTAATTAGTAAAAAATATAGTAAAAATATTTCTATGCAAGATCAATGAGTTCTTATATTATTAAACAGTGCATCAGTTCATCAAGCAGGAGTGATGTTAAAATGTCTGTTGATAAAACAAAACTTTAATGGCTTACCATTAAAGTTTTGTTTTATCCTGGCCAGCCTTCTTCAAAATTTTCATAATTATTTTAAATAATCGTATTTATTTATCATAAAAGCTTAAATGTTTACTATGAAATATCTATTTTTTTACAAGCTGAATAAAAAACTTGAGAACGCCACTATTACTTTTTTCCTCAACTGAATATCATTTATTTATTATTTTGATTTCATCATAAAAATTTGTATTTTAAGGAAAGTGTAGTGTAGGAAATCGAATTCGTGCAGGTAGCGAGTGATGAAGCTGAAAGAAGACCAAACGGTCCCTAGAAAAAGAAATCAGCTCCCGGATGTTTTAATGCTAATTTTACAGTGTCTCATTAAATCGCCACATCGGCCAGTGCGGTGGACAGCCGACATTTCCGGTCCTGACAAACGTTGGACTTTCTAGATGGGACTGTAAATGTAGAATTGTACAGTGATCTCTTAAAGGATTTTCCACCGGGAACCACAGGAACGAGGCATCCCGGTTGATTTAAGAAGAAGGATGGGGTTCCGACTTAAAGGTATTCTTTTCATTTTGCTCTGTCTACAAGACATAAGTCGTTTTCATTTAACTAGATTGGCCGAGGAGGACTTTGGCCACCAGCTAGCTAACTTATCGAGATTTTTTGTTTTGTTTTACGTTTTTATAGAAACACCTGAGGAAATGGCAACCAATCACCGGAAAAACATTAAACCAGTAACTAAAAGTGAAATAGTAGATTAGTAAATTTCAGTGTTCGTATAGTTAATAAACATTCGTATAAATTGTCAGTTGAAACGAGACCAATCACATTTTTTTATCACATTACTAATTAATTGATTAATGAATAATTTTTCACTATTCGATAATAATAATTGTTGGTGTCCGAGTGGATCGAAGTCAGATAGCTACCAGCTATAGAAGTGGTACAGCAGCGACGTATTTAGCCGAAGGTCGTGGGTTCGAATCCCGCTCGTGACACTGGCTTTTTTATTTCATCCAAAACCTTACATAAAGAGTAATTAATTGAAACAATTATCAACATTGAATTAGTATTCATAGAGAGTAACTTCATTTCAGACTCATCAATGAATACTCATCCAGGGAAATCTTTATTAAAAGCGAAAGATTTATTCATTTTGAAGGGAAATCAGAATAATTTTGGTCGTATTGCATGATCTATACTGATGGTCTATTTGCACACCCCAACACCATCATCTTCACTAAGCGGACGCAATTTTTTCCTCTAACTCGAATCTTAACCAAGCCTGCCTTGGATACCTTGAGCTTATCAAAGATTGGTGCAAAAATCGTTTATTTCTCATCCAAACCTTTGGATTCCATTAATTGACGAGACCTATTATTCGAGTGAAACCTATATTCTTATACCTAATCCTCCACTGATTCCTCCTAATATCTGTTTTATTTATAAATTATAGATTCACGATCGAAAATGCAAACATTAAAATTAAAGTCGGATTCTTGTACGTTTCAAAGTATATTCGGGGCAAAGACATATTTCAGATGCGGACAAATCTCACGCCGAAAAGTATAGATAACAATTTTCCCCGATCACTTCCAGTTTCAAGGTTTGACGAAAATCAGAATCGAGTCTGCCATTAAATCCATTAAATCTCAGATCAACGAGTCCCCTGTTTGACATTCGTGGTCAGAGTTAATCCGGCTTAAGCCATCGTGATAGAATCGGAGGCAGAGATCGTCAGTAATGACGACAGCTATTTGGGCTTATTCATGACAGTTGTAAATCATGAAACAAACGTTTTCACTAATATTTTATAGTGTTATTCGACTTGTTTCAATTAATAATTCTGTGGATTTATGTGTTTGATTTTGCTAACGTCATTATTGTGACAATTATATATTGATTGGATGATTAAATAATTCCGTTAATGAATTTCGTCTGTATTCATTAGGTTAAAGTAAGTTAGAAGAAGGATCGGGATGAAAATAAAACGAGACAATCGTAGTGTATTTGCATCTTGAAATAAATGGAATGTGACGTACGAGTGGGCCATAACGTTTTATCCTCGTCCCTTGAAGTCAATCTTATTTTAATATAAAATTCCCTCCGAGAGAATCTCCCACTTAAGCCGAGATGACAGACGCTTTGTTTGGACGGGGGAAAAACATCCCCCTACAGTTTTTTAAAACGATTTTAATGGAATTGTGAAGAGTTAGACGCTCGTGTCGGTCTTAAGTCGTAGATTCGGTACAGCCAGATTTAGTTATCAAATGTGAAAAAGGGGAAAATCGATTTCGAACCGTTGAAAAACACATTTGGCTATAAATAAATATATTCACTCACAACAACACTGGGATTTAATGATAATTTGGAGATCGTGAGATGCGCTCTGGCTTGACGTAGATTTAGAAAAACGTTTTGTTTATCGTGCCAACGTTTCGATCTTTATTGCGATCATCTTCAGGGCCTGAGATTTATACACATTGTTTAAATTATACAAATACATGTTTGGTGTGAAAATGAATTTATACAATGATGTACATAATATAGAAATTTTAGATTTAATCAAAATATTTGTTCTCACTCAAAGTGTTTATTTTTTGTGTAAATGTGTCATTACTGTGTGTCGTGTTGAGAGTGCCAGAGAGATATTAATTAATCTTTTTATGTAAGATATTGGTTGAAACGACCTTCGGCTGTGGGTTCGAATCCCGCTCGTGACACTCTTTTTCATTTCACCCAATACCTTACATAAAAATAATAATTAATTGAAACAAGTTATTTGGCCAATCGGACCCCGAAATATAAGGGATTTAATGATATTAATGTTTATGCTTTATATACGTTGGATTTTGATGGGGTGGGGAAGGAAGTCGGCTTAGAAAGACATTTTTATATGAGGAGTCGGCTTTTTTGAGGTGAAAGTAGTATCAGTACAAATCAGTCTACAATATGAATGGTCTTCGATTATTCAGAGAAACAGGCCAACACTCTAGAAGGCCAGGACATGGTTGACCAAGGTCTGCAGACAGGAGAGACCATAGACTCATCCGTCATCAGGCTCTACGAAACCGCAGTATTACGGGAAATGAAATTAAAAAAATCTGATAAGACAAGTCCAAAATGTTTCGATTTCCTCCAGGAGTGTAAGAAGAAGGCTCAATGACCCTCCATATTGTGGGTTCCTCAGGCATTCCATGATGAATCATGACGTTCTTGGGTGGCATTTCCTTGGACACCGAATTGGTTCTTGTGAGAGAAACTTACGAGAATTAGTCGCAGAACATGTAGTGCCGTTTGCCTCCCCCCAATAGGTAAGAGATTCTTGATAATGCCCCATAGAGCAGGTACGGTATGATGACTACCTGAAGGAGGTTGGTATTGAGGGCTTGGTGTGGTCATCTCGAAGTCCAGATTTGAACCCAATCGAATACATTTGACGGCGAAGCTAGGTCCAGAGTTGGAAATACTCGGTATTAAAGGTCCTAAAAAGTTTTTTACATTTTTATTTGTTTTTGAGTTGTCTTTTTTTGGTTCTGTACTGAATAATTGTCTTTTTAGAATTAGGTAATAAACATTTTCTTTTTAAATTTCTAAATGAATTTTTATATGCAAAATATGAATAAACCTAAATACATTACAATTTAAGGGTAGTGCGACTATTTCGTCCATCAGTGTACATACTTTTTTATGACTTGCTTAAGATTTTTCCTAAGTTATGAAATTTAAAGTGAATTTTTAGCATAATAATTTTACAAGGTACAAGGTGACCGCCCGATTAAGGCGTTGAAACGACGCTCAGTTTAGGCAAAGGTCCCGGGTTCGATTCCAGCGACCTGTATTCTAACCCAACATATTTACAAATAGGTTTTTTCTCTCCAAAACACCCCCCCCACCGGTTGAAAAAAATACAGTTTAAACGGTATCGGAAATAGTTACATGAAGTTTCATAAACCACTTGCAAAGACAGATTTCAACCAAAATCTACCCATTTTTGTATTGTATGTTATTGAAGATATACTGCAGCATGGATTTTTATTTTTTACCAAAGCGTTGTCGACCTCATGTTCTGGGGTTTAGTGTTGTCTATCTAGTGGACTTCCAAACATTGTAAATTAACTCTGAAGAGGACTCATATCATGAAGTCATAAATTTTTTTTAGAAAATAAAATTCCATGCTGCAGTATATGTTCAATAATCTACAATACAAATAATACAGGTTTAAAATAAACAGTAAAAAATGAATTATTATTAAGAACCTACCAACTTTGGAAGCTTGTTGACTAATTAATCAACATGTAATGAATGACTAGGTATAATAAAAATATTATGGTGGAATATAGCCAGTCTCGTTAGCCAAATTTCGTCGTTTAGGTGAACATTTTCAGTTTGCAATAACAAACTTTGTGATAATGTAAGAAATAAATTCCAGAATCAAGATAAAATGGCATTTCATAAAAATAAGACAAAAGCTTACATAATAACTATCCTTAGCAATTAACTATCTTTCAAAGACATCTGAACCAATGTAAACACGTTATTTTTTTAATCAATCGATCGAAACCTTTGTTACATTTTTGAAGAATAACAAGCAGCGTTTCCGATATTTGAAAGGGACTGGAAATAAACCGCAACCTTTTCTACGTTTTTCCATTACAAACAAAACAGTTCTGAAATCAACTCGAGGGTACGCCGGCATGAAAGGAAGCGGACACAAAGCGCTTGCATTGATTATCGATCCACGGATGAAAAATTTACATGTTCTGACCTATTGCCAATTTGGAACAGAAAATGTTGCAATTAATTTTGCGCGTTTAATTTTTAATATAGAATCTAATGATCATAATCTAAGAATGTTCTGAACCTGTCCGGTTATCTGCAAATAGTGATGAACTGATGATTTTACACATAAGTCACGGGTACATAAAATACAGCGTACAAACTGTCAATAAGCTGTTCATGCAATAGATTTTTAAAAAGGTTTACAACTATATCAGCCTTAACTGTCTTACAATTCAATTATAGTGCTTGTTAATTTTAGATAAATTTGGCTCAGTATAAAATATTTTTGGTAGGTGAGACATTGACAAATGTTCAAACGTTTTCTGTTGTTGCTAATCCTGCTCATCATATTCTCGCTTTATCTGATTCCTATCAGCAGGAAACCAGTACAGTCACCAAGTACAAAACTGCTCAAACTAGTAACAATGCTAAACCAACCTCCATTGGAAATATTTATATAAGGAGACGACGAAAATATCATCTCGTCTCCAGAAACAATTGGAACGAATCAAATAGAACGAGAATAAGCAAACCAAGATGACAACCAAAATTTTTAAACATTTTAAACTCCTCAGAATCCACTTATTTTATGTTTTTCGCACTTCCAACATTGAGCAGCATTAAAACCAGCTCCTCATTTGAACTGGCGTTGGCGGTGGATTGGTCGAGAGACGTGTTTGCATTTTATTCAGCCTGACGATGTGCGTTAAATGCTCGAAACCCAGATAGTTTTAAACAACAAATTCTGTGAGTAGAACCAACATTTACAAAAAGTAAAAAGAAAGTAGAACTCTTATGAAAATCTATCATCATCAAATCGTTCAAACTTTACACAATTACAGTTTAATGATTGTGTATTTTATTTTATTCATAACCGTGTATTAAACTGATTTATTTATATGTAATTTTCTTACAAACACTTAGTTTTAGGTTGACTCAGATGATGCAATTTTCAATTTAAACAGAACATATTTACAATAGATAAAGTATATATATTTGTAGTAAATTTTCTTTAAATCCTGATGCCAGATAAGCGGCGGTCTCTTTCTAACGGTCGTTCAAATATTTCTTTCTTATCCTATTTCCAAGTTAGGTCAGCATTTTATTGACATTATCTTTTGGGCGAGTGAAAAAAAGTTTAATTTTGTAAACCTTTAAACTCGATTTAGGCGATTGTATAATAATAATAATAAATCTTTATTTGCAAGAATGTACATTACATATAAATTTGCAAAAAAAAACAAACAAATTCTAGTACAATCCTGCTTGCTGTCACAAAGCAAAGCTTGTATTAGACAGTAAGTGTTTTTCGAGATCCGCAGAAAAATAAACAGAATATATCTTTACAAAAGCATATGAAAAAACATACAAATAAACAAATATAAAACAGAACAAATGTGTAGTATGAAAAATCAAACAACCAAATTAAATCTTGACTTTAAAATTTCTTTTCTACAATTTAAAAGTTTTGAAATGATAAATTTTTTTCCTTCTTTGTAGTTTTTGAAATTTGAAATAATGATCATCCCTTTATTAAAAAAAAGAAAAAACGAAGTGGCATATTTAATGAACAATTATAATGTGTGGTTGTTAGTGATCGTTAGCCAATGATTATTTAGAGATCGTGAGACGCGGTCTGGTGTGACGTAGGTTTTAGAAAAACATTTTCTTTATCGTACGAACGTTTCGATCTTTATTGAGATCATCTTCAGGGCTCAAAGTATTTATTTGTGCCACAAATGACATATCTACACAAAAAACAAAACACTTTGAGCCCTGAAGATGATCTCAATAAAGATCGAAACGTTAGCACGATAAAGAAAATGTTTTCTAAAACCTATGTCACACCAGACCGCATCTCACGATCTCCACAAAAATTATAATACTGCGTAGTCTTTACATTGTAAAAATGTGAGTTAGCCAATGAATTGTGTTTTCTGTTATATTCACTGATGTAACTAGTTAAAAAAATATTTTTATATATTTAGAAAAATGAACATTTAAGAAAAAGTTAATATAAATTAATTACTTTAAATTCACTAAATAATTTTTTCGTATTATATCTGTACGGTTTACGTAAAATAATTTTAAGAAGTGAGTTTAACTACATCTAGAGTTTTAGTGCAGCATTTATTAGTAACCCCCCCCCCCAAAGGAAACAATACCATAGGCTCTTATGGATTGTCTAAGAAAAAAATATATTGCCATTAAGAGTGCCATTTTCATAAAGTTCAGTAAAATTCTAAATTTATAAAAGAGCTTTCTCAGACGGGATACCAATGAATCAATATGTAAATTAAATCTCAAATTTGAGTTCAATGTCATACCAAGATATTTAACACTGTAAGTAAAAGAGTTGGCAAGCAAGAACACTCATCATTATCATCACAAGTATGAAAAGAAAATTATAAATTATTAGTATTTATTATCTTTTTAAATTAAAACTGTAATACATTACATTCTTTGTGTTTAAAAGTCGAAAGTTTTAGTTTAACCAAAAATTAATAACTTTCATATCATTATTTATAGTTTTAGTTAAATTAATTAAATTATGACCTGAGAAATGATACAAGTATTACTTGCTTAACTAAATAGTTTTCCCGAAAATTTAATTTTCAAAAAATCATGAATAAAAAAACTGGATTTAAGATTTAGGGCTCCATAATTCTTTGGATTTATTGTTAGAAACTTCAACTATTCCAGTATTTAAATTTTTCATTAGTGCAACTGTTTTTCTTTAAGGAAAGGAGCCATTTTTCAAAAGAAGTGGTAATCTAAAAAGCCGGGTCAATAAAGTGGGTGAGACGAGATCTGTATAATTCGTCTTTTAACCGAGTTACTTGGAATTATCAAGATTGCTGGGTAATAATAATGACATTAAATGATAAACTGTCAGAAAAAAATTGTGATTGTGAGAAATAAGAAAAACAATGATATATTTTTTAATTGTCTTTTTGTATTCAAACAGTCTTCACACATTTAGCCAATAGAATTATGAACAACCGATTATTTTTCTTTTTTCTGCGAAGACGCGCTGGAAAGAATAACGACACTTACAATCATGTGAAAGAACGTGTGTAACGAAATTATTTACGCTTGGTTTACCCGGAATGACTTTTTTGACTGTTCCCAATGGGAATTGGAATGTTATTGGAGGTAATGAAAGCTCCCGAGTGTAAAACTAAGGCCGTATCCATCAAAAGGGCTCTATTATCTAATATTGGTTTCCGATGGGGGGCGATGTAAAGCGAGGAGAAGAGGCGAATTGCCGATATTCCCTTACCTGAGTGTATTGCATGTATTTCCTAAGCGATGGGAAATGGAGCTTTGTAAGATGCCTAAGAGAGTAGCCCTTCATGTCGAATATTATGATCTCCCCTTTTGGTATGACCGTCTCCGTCTTGACTCGGGTGTCACCGACGAGGAAGAAACACTTGGCGTACTCGTTGAACACGAACTTGTCCGGGTTCGGGTCCGCCAGGCGATACAGGAAGCATTTCAAACCTTCTGGGGTCAACTGTGGCAACGGGAGGAGATCTCTGAAAAGACAAATCATTCAAATTATTCATGCGCTCTACTGAGTAAGACATGCTAAAACATTGTTTTCATTCAGTTAATTGCCAGTTTTAGCACAAAAAGTTATTACTTAAAACAGCTGAAAAAGATTTAAATAGATTAAACTAAGATTAAATAAGACTCCAGAGAATAAAGGGTTTTGTTTGGATGCGTTCCTAGATGAAGCACAGGCTTTTGATAGAGTCTAGTACCCGAGTATGCTTTAGCATAAACGCTTTCTACCCAGTTTATTATCTTATCCTGAAATCCTATCTAGAAACGTGCGATACTAAAGAATATTTGATACTACGCTGGTATAAAAAGAACTATTAAATCCTATTCAAGGATCTAAAGAAAATATTCGATACTGATGAGTATCTAATTAAAAACTTAGCAAATAACATTTGAACATTTGGAGCGATTGGTTGTGACTTCGTGAGGTCACGATAGCTCAGGTGGTAGAGCAGTGGTGTATCAAGCCGAAGATCGTGGGTTCGAATCCTGCTCGTGCCATTTTTTTACTTGAACTAAAAACCTTAATTAATTGTAGACTATTACATACAACTTAATATTTTTATTTTGGGGCTTGGGAAATATCCTAATATTCCTCTCCTACACTATGAAGAAACAAAAGGTCATTAACATATATTGGGGACAACCTGTTTCTTTTATTACACAAAATTTTTGAGTTTTGGAGAAGAGTCGCTCACTCAGTCACAGAAGTCATTAAAACAACCCTTACTTGTCCATAAAGACCAGGGAAAATATTTTTATTCTCCTCCCATTACTTTAGCAGATCATTTTTTAGAGAAAATGATCTGTTGTTGAGGTATAACGAGAGCTAATCCTTCAAACTTGACCACTTTTTACTCTTCAGCCAATGTACATTTTCCTTTTGCTTGTAGGACTACCAGAAGTCGTAGGTCGATGATGACCTATCATCGTTTGAGGATGTTGATGTGGTCCTCCCGCTCTTGTCACATTCCTATGATGCTCATATCATTTGCGCAAGCTGCTGGTTTGGCTAAATGACTATTCTTGAACCATGAGTTCGAAATGGTTGAAATAACGGTGTTGTTTTTTCCTCTAAAGTTGAAAATCTTGCCCGGGTATCCATTAAAAGCGCTTCTTTTATTTCATAAAGTTCTGGTATCGGTCAATTGTCACGGCTTGCAGCTCAGTAATCATTATGTTGAATTACTGTTGAGAGCGGGCAATATTCCTCTCCAGAAGTTTGTTTTGTGACAAATTCAAACAGCCCAAGCAAAACTTGGAGTTGTTTTAAGTAAGCGATTCCTTTCCCGAACTTTTAAATTAAAAAATTAAATAAAAATTAGAAAAGAAATATATATATATATATAATATAATATATTATTGAGCACAATTTTTCAGACGAGGCATTGAAGTGATAGAGGTGACCATGGAGGATGGAACCTTGTACAACCAGTGTTCCGAAACAAACCTCTCAACGAAATTATTGCTCTATTATAGTTCAGTTTTTATCCGGGTATTTTTTTAAGAACTTTGGTTCCATTTTAACGATTTTCCATTCGAGTATTTTTTCCGATACCAAAGAAAGTACTTGATACCAGTACTTGTATCGAAAGTGGAGAGTCGGTAGTAAAAATACTTGGTATCACTTGGTCACTATCTAACCGACCGCTGCTTTAGAGTTAGGTGCGGCAACGAGTTCTCGGAAGTCAGACAGTCTCACAAGGGAGCATTTTTAGGTCTACCGTTTATATAATTTATACTGCTGACATGCACCTTCATGGCCACCTTCCCGGACCAGACCTCATTTTCGTCTTCGAGGTTATCGAAGGCTGGTGCGAAAAATGGAGAACAAGACATCGGGAAAGGTGGCGATGATGGTAATAGGATTGACTTAAAATCCCCACACAAGTCTTAAGAGACAACTTAATAAAACTTAGACTATCAAGACTTCTAGAAACGATATGTGTTTTGACCGTCAAAACTAAACTTATACAAGATTTTACTTCGACCACTTCAATCATACGGAGTGGAAATGTGAGGTACTGTCAAGCCATCCAACATCCAGTGTATCCAGTACTTCCGACCAAAAGTCTACAGGTAAATAGCCAAACTCCATTACGCCAGCAACCTCACTTTCCACTATCACATCAGTATTCTTTTTGTCAACGAAATGATCCGTTCCCTGATTCCAGAAGTTTCACACCATCTCGATCCATCCTAATCCTACTGCTCGAGCTATATATACGCATTCCCATCCCGAGAAATTGTCACGTCACCTTAATCGACCTCGAGACCTCCTAGTTTCTTTGTTAATATTGGCTGGCTTTTCATAGCGTTTATCCCCTGGGTGGCACTGACGGTAGTTGTGTGATGACCGTATGAAAAAAATTGTGATCACATTTGTACTATATACTACTTTCTATTTTGTACTATATTTGTACTTTATAGGGTAGAAAGAAAATAATAAAAAGTAATACATTGCAAAACGAACAGTTTTCAATTTTTCTAAAAGGTTAGTAAAATTTTCATCACTTTTCTTGTTTATTTTATTGCGATAACGTCCTCTAGTGAATCCACTTTTCCCCGTATGAATAATTCTTTTCCATTCTTCATGATTTGGATTTTGAGGAGCAACTAGCATTCCGAAGATCGTTCTTGAAGCTGAATTACACCAAAAACTAAAACGATGTTCATGGTAGACTTCAAAACCATCATTAAAATTAAAAAAGAACAATTAAAATCATTAAAAAGAATTAATTATTTAGAAATCGTGAGAAGCGATCTGGTGTGATGTTGGTTTCAGAAAAACATTTTCTTTATCGTGCCAACGTTTCGATCTTTATTGAGATCATCTTTAGAGCTCACAGTGTTTGTCTTCTGTGTTGTGCCATTCTTGCATGTCGTGCCCATACTTTGAGCCCTGAAGATGATCTCAATAAAGATCGAAACGTTGGCAGGATAAAGAAAATGTTTTTCTGAAACATACATCACACCAGACCGCATCTCACGTTTTCTAAATAATTATCGATTAAAGGTTTCTAATCACCACCCATTAAAAAGAACAATTATTATTTTTGGCAAATTAAAATTCAAAGAAACAGAATCTACAACTCAATGGTATGTGGCCCAATTTATAGTATGTTAAAAATAGCTTAGCTTTAAAATTAGCTAGCACAATCTAACACAGGAAGAATAAAAATCTCTATAAGTATAACACAAACACTTAAAATTAAAAAACACGAAAAAATCGTACGAAACTAGTATTTACAAACTGAAATACATCAAATTGTGCAAATAATTTATACATTTTTGTTTAAACCAATACAAGATTAAACAACAAAAATGGAAACTAATTTACAGTAAATATTGAGAAAAAAGAACGTGAAAATGCCGGTTAATTAAAGACATTTTTTATCGATTTTATGAAAACGTTGAAAGTTACCCAAACATGTTTCCGAGAATTAGGTACATGCTAAGCAAACATACAATGTAAATGGTCAGGCTTGATGTTCGACTGGAAGGTACGTAAAAATCTTGAAAACAGGAAAAACGGCGTTCTGATTTATTAGAAATCAGTGGAAACATCTAACAAATAGATGTAACAAACAGTATGAAACACCAAAAATATTGTGTGGAGACGTTCCCCTGGTGATGTCAGCCACGGGCATCATCCCAACGACACGAAGAGTGGTTGAGGTGGGAAATCACAAGTAGAATCTCTAGGTTGGGGAATTCTTGTGAGGCAAGCTAGCTCTTTTCGAAAGACAGTCAGTCAGTAACCACAGCCTATCGTCCATCTGTTTCCTGTCTTTACCTACTTTCTACTATCAAACTTGATTATTACCTATTATCCATCTAAGGGTGTATCAGAATCAAGTTTGTGGGAGATTATTGGTAATTGTTTCGGTCGTGAGTTAAAAAAAGTTGGTACTTTGTCATTAATGTTAATTTCGGTACGTATAGTTCGTGTAAAATAATAATTTCATTTTGGGCGTCGGAGGCTGCAACGGTTAAGACGTTGACACAGCGCTCTTCACTGTAAGGTAAAGGTCTCGGGTTCGAATCCTGCGGCCCTTCATTCGAACACGACATACTCACAAATGAGCTTTTTTTCAAAACCACCGGCGCAATGAAGGTTGATACGACCTCTCCTGTGGCGAACCCTCATAAAAAAGACAAAAAAGCTGATTTAGATAAAGTTTATAATTGCCTGTTTATAATGCTTGTTTCTACTTTTAGTAAATATGAAGTTTGATTGTTTTTTTAATATAGATTGTCACCCACTGCTGGGTCACCCACATGTGTAGGACATGTGTAGAGACCAACGAGAGCGCTGACCGATATACGTTGATATGTCCAGAGCCTTTACTAAGTAAGTGGTACTATAAATGAGTATGTTAGACAATTAACAAATTGTAGAAGGAAGGAGGAAAAACTCCGAATCCTAAGAGGATTCTTGCCAGGACACTGCAGACCGAAAGGGCATTTGAAGAAGGTAGTATGAAGCAAAACGGCACGTAGAGATTCTGGACTCAACTACTAACAAACTGCCAGCAGGAGAAAGTTTTTTTGGACAGAACCGTATAAGTAATTCATGGACTAATCAAATTTTTGATGAACTAGGACCCACCGGTGTGCTACATAGCTCAAAGGGCGCAGAATATACTGCGTATATTGAGTAATATAACTCACACCGAAACTTACAGCTACATCCATTATTGTTGTAAATATTTTACCAAGAGAATTCATTTATTGAATTATAATTAATCATGTCTTAAAATTAAGTTTTAAGTTTTAAAAAGGATTTTCGTATAAGTAGGAAACAAATTCGATAATATTTTTTAAACAAAAAATAGAATATTTTGAAAAGTTTGATCATCCAATTTTAACCTATAATAAAACTCTAGGCTAACTTATCAACTGCCTCTCGGCTTTGAAGAAATAATTAATCCCTGAGAAAAGATTATATTAATTATGAGTTTTTAAATTAATTAGGACGAATTAAGTAAACTCTTCACCACCATTACAGGGCAGAACTTTAATCAATTTTATACTAGTTGTGCAGGGTGGATTTTGAAATAAACATACCTTTTAGTATTCTCAGTCATAAACGTGGGTTTTTTTAAATTTTACTTTTTTACAAGCTGCATACTACTAATGTAAAATTTAATCGTTTTGATATTTTCCTGGTTTAAATATTATGTTTGGATGTAAGGCTTAGTAGAGGGTTATAAGGGAAAATCGGGCTTCCTAGTCTCTATTGAAAAAATATCGTCTGTAACATCCTGTAGAACGTAAAAAATTAAAATAAAAAAGTAAAAAAAAAATTGTTCAATAACAATTGAGGGAAGTGCGTGCTTTATATGTTATCTTTCAATGAATTAATCTGTATTTAAGGTACAGGTTGAGATAAAAAAGTCAATGTCACAAGCGGGATTCGAACCCACGACCTTCGGCTAAATACGCCGCTGCTCTACCACTTTTCGTGGGTTCGAATCCCGCTTGTGACACAGACTTTTTTATCTCAATCTGTACCTTAAATACAGATTAATTCATTGAAAGATATTATTTTGTCAAGCGGACCACGAAATTTAGTGAATTTATATGATATTTAAAGTTCCTGCAAATCTTTGCTTTTTTCCTGTTTCCATTCTTTGTGCAGGAAACACGGCTTGTCCTTTCAAGAGTTGCTCAATCTAACAAATCATACATTTTGTGAGAGGGCGCTGGGCATAAACATATTTTCCAGACCGCGGGACATTAATTAAAATGTGACGTTCGTTTGTGCATAGTGCTTTTCATTCCGATGGACGGGAATAAAATAAAATAAGAAGAAGGGCGACCGGGAGTTTGGATGAATGCAATTTGTTCGAGTTTCACGTTTGTTTGAACTCATCAGTCATCGAAATGCCCGTTGACGTGCGATCATAAATTTTTCTCGCCGTTTGATTTGTGGCCAAACGAATAAACACGTACGCGCACATATTCAAACGTGCAATACTTTGAATACATGGGCTGTATTTCTTTGTTCACCTTGGAGAGGAAAATGCCATTCTATCTTTTTTGTTTTTTCCTTCCTATATATATTTTTTTTAAAGGTTTTCTTTTCTTCTTACAGCTTCGGAAGGACAAACCATGAAAGGACGGATATTTCAGAACATCCATTAATTTAAAGTTAGCTGAAGCCTAAAATACGTCGAAAAAAGAAACGCACCACTTCATCAAAAAAATCATAAATATAAATCAATAAATGGAAACTCGCAAACACGTTATAGCTGAAATCATATATTTGAAAAAAAATGTTGTCCGTAAAGTTTTCCACGTTTAAACCAAGACCTTAAACCAAACCATTATACTCGAACATAGTACGAAATAACTTGTACAATTTTTAAATTAATTTTTTTTAAATGGTTCGCAACATCCGAGGTCATGTGAATCTTTGTGGTATCGGAGTTTTTGAAAAAACAAAAAAACAATTGTAATTACGTTGGGTTCGAATAAGGGACTTTTACGTTACCGTGATGACGCCGTGTCAATGGTCTACAGTTAAGTTAGTTAAGTCTTAAATCGAAGAGAAGGTTGTGGTTGGTCGCGTACGACGGCTAAAGACTATTGTTTTATTGCCTTGCCACACAACGGAACCGTCGTTTAACGGCTTCCTTGATAGACATTAACTTCAAACGGTCCGTGATGTATGAGTGAGATCGAAAACAGACATCACACGGTTTCGTGAGTACAGCCTACTCTCTGGACGTCCCGCATCAGGTTCTCTACTATTGGAGAGACTTCGTGTAGAATGGTAACTACTCACAATTCAGCATTTCGCTTGATCACTTCTGGCTGGTCCTTTCTCAGATGAGTGCCCATATGGTTTGAGATGATTCTCATGAGCTGCTGATGAGCATCCGATGACGGCACGGTGGAGAAGACGTGGAGAACGCTTCGCTTCGTGAACTACGCTTGAGTCACAATCTTTTTAAAGACAATCAGTTATGGTATGTTATAATCAACATCCGTGCCCTTAGAGAATTCATTACATGCAAAATCTATTTTTGACTGAACTAAGGTACATTGAGGAAGTCTTCTGGAAGCTGTGGTTCAATCCGCTCCATTTATTAGTTGGACTTAGAGTTAGGCAACTTCGAGTTAATGCATAAACCTTGGTTGATTGAGTCGTGTAGTTATGGTGCAGAAATAAGTATAGCCCTGAATCTGTGAAACCATAGAGCAGGGGTGCTCAAACGGTCGATCGCGAGTGTTTTTTGAGTAGATCTCGAGAAGAAAAAATTTTTTAATAAGTAGGTAGGTAACTAAACTACAAAAATGTATTACGTAATAAAATAACACTGCTTGCGGCAAAAGGTGGCTTTATCAAAGGAACGCGCGGCACTTGTCAAAGAAAAGCCGCGTTGTTTCTAGACTAGTAGACAGTACAGTCTAGTCTAGAAACAACGAGAGACAGTACAGTCTAGTTTCGGGCGGCGCGTTTGACGGGAACATTCCAGACTTTCGTTCACGCCGATATAAATGTTGTGCCTGCAGGAATTGGAGTCATTCTGAATTGTAACTTGATGGCGATACTACGTCGATACAAAGTTTATTATTAAATAGTGGAAAATGAGTGCAGTGAAATCTAAAACGTATCATTTTAATAAGGATTGGGAGGAAGAATTTTTCTTTTGTATGGTGAAGGATAAGTGCATTTGTGTTATTTGTCGTGCGTCAGTTGCAATACCTAAGCGTGGTAACTTACAGAGGCATCATAAAACGGTTCATAAAAACTATGAAAAGGATTTTCCGCCACAGAGTGAATTAAGAAAACGAAAAGTAAGTGATTTGATATCTTGTTTGAAAAAAGAACAATCCATGTTCACAAGACCAGCCAAACAATCAAAAGCTGCTACGATCGCGTCATTTAAAATATCTCATATATTGGCGAAACACAAGAAACCATTCGAAGATGGATCGGTGGTGAAGGAAGCATTTATTGAAGCGGGTGAGACTTTATTTGGAGATTTTAAAAATAAAACAGAAATCATGTCTGCTATTAGAGAACTTCAGTTGTCTCGTCCGACTGTCACAAGGCGTATTGAAGTCATGAGTCAGGACATCGCAGATAAACTAAAACATGATATCATGGAATGTACATACTTTTCTTTACAGTTCGACGAATCCACCGATATGACCGACACTGCCTAGCTGTGTATTTTTATTCGGATGGTAATTGGAAGATAATTAAGTCAAAATATCGCAATCGACTAACTGACGATCATATGTCATCATGCTTGCGATTAGCACTCAGTGGTTACGTACCATCTTATGAAAAGTATGCTGAGGACATGCAGTGCCACGCTTCAACATCCAAAGCCACTCCTTAGTTAAGTTTAACACCATATGTAACTCTTTTGTTTTGTAACAACCAATAAACTCGCAATTTTGAATAACTATGAGTTTTTTCATTGATATTGTAGAGAAGAACCTAACTAAACCTAACCCAAACCTTGACTAAAATAATGTACCTATATTGTGCAGAAAGCTAATATCTATATATGCTACGGTACACCCTACCTAGGTAGGTAGGGTGTATCGTGTATGTACGACAACCCTGCATCACACACACTTGCAGCCTCTCAGAGTCGATCGTAAGTAGTCTAAAAATATTGAGGTAGATCGCCAGCAGTTCAAGTTTGAGCACCCCTGCCATAGAGCCTCGGGCACCACAGGAAACCTGAACCGATACAACGAAACCCTTACAGAATCATGATATTTCTGGCTCTCAAAGACAGCCAATTTGTATTGAGTACATTTTTACAGTCTCTTTTTGTGCCTTCAAATTCGCAAAATTCCCTTCTAACAATTGCCTCTTTTTAAATTTTCAATCTACCAGCTAGCTCATTTTCACGGATGCATGATTGTTTTCTAATCCAACATAAGGTTATATTTTCATTGTTGATCAGTTAACTGTAATTTACCAAAATATTGTTTCGAATTTATAAGTGCAAAACGACAATTTTTGACTCTTTCAACATAACAAATTTCTGAATATTTTTTTTAACATACTTTAATGTCTGTAAAATAGCCATGGATTCGGCCGAGCATATTGATCTATTTGCAACTAGATAAAATCTTTTATTTGCCCTCCGTACTAAGCTATAAAAGCAGACCCAGCCACACTCCACCAGAGGGCCATCCTTAAAAATCAGATATTGGTCAGCAAAGAGCTCCCTGGCATCAATCTGAAACATTTTTTTAGAAATCCATGGTGGAAATTCCGAATAGAGCGAAGTGTAATGACAGCTACTAAAGCTATAAACTGGGTTATTAAATTCTGAGTAGATGAGAAGTACGCTCATTAAGAAAGCTTCCACAATCAGTGGTGACATTTTATCCCTTCAGAACTTTCTTGCTAAGGCAGCTATTTTGGTCATTGGTCTGGTAGAGATTGATAATTTTATTAACAATTAACTTTTTCATCATGAATTAAACGGTGGCTCAGCTGTATACGCAGAGATGGCTATTATGGGAACTTTATAGGCATCCTAATGCACGTCTAACTCATTTATTTAGGAATATTTGTACATTTTTAAGCTGGGAGTGTATCAACTCGTCAGAAAAGATTGCTCCTTAATCTGGCACGATTTGATGCCCGATTTTTAAAGAGCAGTTAGTAGCTGAGTCTGCTCCCCATCGAGAGCTTTTAGGACTGTTGTTAATACGTCGAGGTTAAGCCCAAGAATTAGGTGTCAGATTTGAATGGAAAACTTAGCCACCTATTGTAGCATTGTCAGGAAATCCATGTTTGCGCTTTCGCATAACGGGCATAAGACCGATTTTTCTTCAGAGAACTTTTCTACTCCATCCCATTTTTAAGTTTCACCATAAACTTATCTAATTTTTGCTTGCACTCGAAGATGCTTTTGACCTTCACGTAGATGTAAGTATTGGCATAACGTATCGTAGTATCCTTTTAAATTCAGGGGTGATTGACATTACATCAGCGATATATACAACGAAGAGAATAGAGCTAAGAGTACCTCCCTGAAGAAGACCCGTGATAGCCTTAAAAAGCTTAAAAGGTTAAAAGCTCAAGAAGAGTTGATCTCAGATATTATATTCACTATGATTCTGATAAAATTTATAAAAACGAAAATTGAAAACACAAAACAGCTACTACAGTTTCTTAGCAAAGGTCGTATGTCAAAACGTAACCTCTAAAATGTAATGATCGAGATGTAAATGTCAAAAAGTAGCCCTTTAAATAAGGGGGCATTGTTGAAAATAAAACATAACCAAAAAAATTTAAGTCTATGTTAAAAACATATAACAGACAGTAAGACAAGCCTTTGTAATTTTACGTATATCTTTACATTTATAATTTCGTATGTTGTTTAATTACTAGACTAAGCTGTCTGAGGTCTCGTTACAACGATGATATCGCATAACACTACCCCGAAAATGTTTTGAGAACTGTTCTTCAACAATAGTACATGAAATTTCAAATTTAAATTCACTCACATTTGTGTGAATACTTCTTGCATCTTGGGTTGAAGTGGATCCCGGTCGGAGAAAAACTCCGGGGTGTCGGCTCTGAGGCAGAAAAAATGATCCATTGTAGTTTTCGTCTTTTCCAGACTGTGGTCGCAGCAGGTGAGAAATCTCCGAATCAGATGGTCGTCTATTAAAAAAATAATCACATATATACATATTACAATGTTAAGCATTGTTTTAAGGCTTGCTCATAAATTCTAAATATCTTCTTGATAGGTATAATTTCGAAAGATAGATTTTGTTAACGGTGGTTAAAATTAATTATAATTGTTTAAGGAGTGTTAATCAATTTTGGAGACGAAAAAGATTTTTGAAAATTTTGGCCAGAAACTATAATTTTTTTATATTAAACTAAATTTTTCTGCATTGTTTAGTATAAATGATTTGCAATTTTGTGCACCGGAAGTGCTCAAAATTTTTTTTTCAAATTCTGATCACAAATTTAAATTTTTTTTTATTAAACTAGATTTTTTCCATCGTTTGGTGTAAACGGTTTGCAATTTTCCGCACGTAATCGCTCAAAAATCTTTATGAAACGACCAAAAATGTCAATTTTTTTAATTAAACAAGATTTCTTCTGTATCGTCTGATGTAAAATGTTGCAATTTTGAGCATTGAAATTGTTCGATTCAAATATTAAAAAGTCTACACAGATCAGAATGGAATGTTGTGGCTTAAGACTGGATAAGTCCATAATAATTGGAACCATGCTATCCGGCAAAAATCTCAATTTCGCAGTACAGTAGAGCTCGAAAATTCGAAATTCAAATGTAACCTAAAATAAAACCTCTGGTGAAAAGTCACTTTTTTACTTTCATAAAATACTTTGGCTTCAATATTTTTAACTGTTTATTTTTTAAATATAACATCGACGAAATACTAAAGGTTTGGTTGTGCGCTTTTTGAAAATAAAATTCATGCCCTGAGAAAAAAATTGAATGACGATGCTTAGGGACAGATTTTTACGAAATGTTCAACATCATGGGCGTGGGTGACCGCAATGCTAAAGGTCCTGGGTTCGAATCCAGCGGCCGCATTCGAAACAAATTTACTTACAAATGGGCTTTTTTGTTTTTAAATCACCGTTACGGCGGGGGTTGATATAACTTCGTAGTTTAAATGTCTTCGTAAAAAAATTCTTATTAGACCGTTAAAATGTACCCAATTTTTGAAAATACCAAATTGAACAAATATTATAACAAAGCGTGAAAATTAAATTGAAAAATATCTAAAATTTATTTCAGTTTACAATATAATTAATCATTTAAACTAATTTTACTTTTTATCTCAGGCCTTGGTTGAGATATAAAATCTTATGTCACGAGCGAGATTCGAACCCACGACTTGTGGCTCAATAGGTACTGCTTTAACGATTTGAGCTACTGTGACGTGATATGTCCCGCTAGATACTAGCTTTTTCGTTTTAACCAAAACAATAAATACAAAAAAATTAAATAATTAATAGGTCAATTATGAAAACTGAATACTTATATGGGTAAAAATATAATTAATATCGGTTTCCACTTGACAGAGTAGAAACGTTGAAATTTATTACCTCAATATCCAATTAAATGAAATATTAACAGAATTAAGGTTCGACAATACAGTTTATAACAATGTGTCATAGAGTGGTAAAATGTACTAATAAAAAGAGCTTAAACATACAAATTTGACATTTTAAAATGAAACCTTTAAAAGAGATATGATCCGTCCTTGTAATAATTAGTTTATTAGTAGTAACTATCTTGTACTAATTAAATTCAGATCGGATTTTGCAAAATATCGTAAATGTTCAAACAAATAAAGCATTGGTTAAACATTTTTATCAAATAGCAGTACACAGTAATAACTGTAACTATAAAATAGTAGTAAATACAACATATATATTTACACATTTTCGCTTTTTTTGAATACGATATTCTTTTATACTCCACCTACTCGGTTTTTATTTCTCTCTTACACCCCAACTTTTCTCGTACTCTAAAGTATCTTTTTTAAATTTTTTATTCCTTGCAATCCAAAGTTGTTTTCAGTCGATAAATATTTCGATATTTCTCTTAGTCAAACGGGACCGAGAGTACTTTGGGCATTACCCGACCATCCCCCTGGGCTTTCCTCTGCCACAACGGGTTCCAAACAACCCGTAACGCCACTTTCTATTCGGACAAAGTTGCATCACAAAGTTGTTTCTGCATTAGGACGACGTTTGTTTCTGATTAAAAGATTAACAGGATCTATTATCCAACGAGAGAATCGAATAATTGCAATTCTTAATATATGTGACAGCAACCAATAATAGCGGATTGCATCCTGTTTGTGATTAGTTAACACATTTAATTTATAGAAAGTTGATCTCGAATATAAAGTACATCTTGCTTCTGTATAAGAAGAACAAATTGTTCCTTTTTTTAAATGTAATTTTTGTTTATTTTTTTATTGCTGAGAAATTTATACCTGCATTTAAAGAGGTCAAAAATAATTTCTATTGTGTTACTTAACAAAATTAATAATGAAAACATTCAAATACATATATAACATTAAAAATTGAAATGGCAAGAAGGCTTTAATCGACGACCAGTAGTTATTAAGTACGTCCCATGGCTACTAACTTCATAAACGGCGGGCTGTAGGGGGCATATTTGTTTGACATATGGGTTATATATTTTTTTATAGACTCATGGAATTTTGTCCAATGGGAAAATACGAGTTGTTTTATAAAAGAAATTTGGAGGTTGGTGAGTAAGGTAAGAGGTTCGATATACAGGGTGTTACAGGGATAAATGGTTAAATGTTACTGTCATCGTGGATTCAGTAAATAATACGTAGTTCAGTGCCACCAGAAGTAGTTTTCTATCTTGACTTTCCACAGATATTAACATTTTTGTGATTATAGTCTAAAATCAGATTTCTATACATAAAATCGTAATTTCGCAACTTTAGCGTCATTAAAATACAAATCTGGCCTTTATTTCGCCAGCTACATTTAATTTTTCACAACATAACATTTCCGTTGAAAAATGGTTCAGAATTAACAGTAGCCGCTCAAAAAATAAGAAATGGCAAAACTTGCGGGTTTTTTTTTTGTGTGGAAATACTCAAATGGGGCTCGTGTAATGATTTTTCCATCAACATTTTCGGGAATTTCACCAAAGTTGCATTGTTTTATATTCTATACGCATTCCAAGAACATATTCACTTTTTCATTTTTTAGAACGTTTCTTCGTGTAATCTCTTTTGCAAGGTTCAAAAACGTGATATCGAACCCAAAGAGAGATCAACCCAAAACATCGAACTGACAGTTTTAGTGGTCCAATTAATATCACTCAATTAATTAATGTTTTTAGTTGAGATAAAAAGTCAGTGTCACGAGCAGGATTCGAACCCACGATCATCGGTTAGATACGCCCCTGCTCTACAAACTTGAGCTATCGTGACCTCAAATAATGGCAAAAAGGAGGGAAAATTCAAAAGGTGGGGTTGAGATGGGAAGTTAGTGTCTAGCCGAAGATCGTTGGTTCGAATCCCGCTCGTGACACTGACTTTTTTATCTCAACTAAAATCCTTAATTAATGGAAAGATTTTAATAAAAACTCACTATTTTTCGTGGTCCGCTTGACCAATTAATACACTTCAAGTTGAGATAAAAAAGTCAGTGTCTCGAGCGGGATTCGAACCCACGAACTTCGGCTTGATACGTCGCTACTCTACCACTTGAGCTATCGTGACTTCGATCCACTCGGTCACTAACTTCCCATCTCAACCCCACCTTCGAATTTTCTCTCCTTTTTGCCATTTTTCAAATGTCGAGTAATCGATTTGATTCTCGGCGACAAATCAAATGGCCACGGAGAGCTTTAGCGAAGGATACTCATTAAATTCACTATTTTCGTGGTCCGCTTGGCCAATTAATACAATTCGATTAATTAAGGTTTTAGTGCCCGAGTCTTAATTAATTGGATTTTAATAAAAGCATTTATTAGTTGGTAACAAAAATCAGATCCATTCTTCTCATAAAGTGTATATAATTAAAAAAAATACAATGAAAATTAAACTTCATTAAATTATGCTTTTTTTTCAAATTAACTGATGTATTGTTCGAAATGTTTTCCTTCGTATTGGATACAGAAGCGCGAATGTAGCACAACCGACGTGGCTGCATGACTGCAAGGAGGTCCTCTTCCCTTCATCCCCTCATGTCATTTATACGTGATTTCAATTTTCTCTATGAACTGTTTCCTCGTTTCGATGTGTGTGCTGTACACTACACTTTTTGTACTTCCCCATATGTAGAAATCTTGTGGTCTCAAATCGCTGGCCACGAGATGAATGCTATAATTTTTGTTACCAACTAGCTTCCGTTAAAAATATGACGATGTTATTGGGTTGCTGCTCTCCTTGGGTTCGATACATGTTATTCAACCTTGCAAAGGAGATTTCACTAAGAAAAGTTCTAAAAAACGTAAAAGTGAGTATGTCCTTGAATATTTATAAAATTCGGCGACTTTGGTAGAAAAATTTGATGAAAAAGTCATTGTATGAGCCATAATTGAGTATTTTCATAAAAAAACATGGGTTTTACCCACTTGTTATTCTTTGAGCGGCTACTGTTTATTAGGAAGGACGAATTTTTCAACGGAAATGTTGTTACCTTCTAATAAATTTAATGTAGTTTACAAAATAAAAGCCAAATTTGTCTTTAATGACGCTAAAGTTTATGTAAAAAAAACTTTGATTTTAGATTGAAATCACAAAAATATTAACATCTCAGGGAAGAGTCAAGGTAGAAACCTCGTTCTGGCGGCCCTGAACTACGTTTTATTTTCTGAATCCACCATGGCAGTATTGACATTTCATCCTGTAACACCCCATATATAATGGATCATTGGCGATTTTACGGAGAAATTTTTCCTGCAGTGACTGAATTGATTGCACCACACAGTTATATTCCTTACATCTAGATATGTCTGTGTCCTGTCTTATAAATTAGTTTGTTCGTTAGTGAATGTTTTGGTGTGTCTTCAGTCAGTTCCACTACCTTCCATTTATTATTATTATATTTAATCATTGCTATTTTCAATTAAAAAACATATTTAATAGAACAACTACGAAAACTTGAATTTGATGAAATCAGAACATAATAAAAAAATGGTTACTACACAAATTGAATCTGCAACACAGGTCTAAACTTTAAAAACAGCATCCCTCAGATTGTTGATGAGCGTCATGTTCATTAAGATGCCGGTGAATGGGATCGTTGACTTAGTCCTCCCGCAGGTACGGAAAATGCCCTTTGCACGACTTCGGACTCTATCATTCTGGTAAAAATCTGTTGGAGGTCGGCGAGGTTATGCAATTGGCGATCAAAGTCGTGGCTGCCTCCTCGTCGAAGACGGTTCTCTTTTGCAGATTGAGGAAAGCTCATAACCCACTACAACTCTGCCTGGTGGTATAGTACGGAGGGAAGGTGCGGTTCCGTGACCATGTGTATGATGAAAAGTTAACGTTGTTGTCGCACATCGAAGCTCCGAGTTCGCCGGACGACCCACAGTATGATCAAGTACATAGACATTTCAAGTCATAGAGACTCTTCTGAATATATTTGAAGCGATGCTCTGCTCGAGTCTGTTCTATATGTAGGCCTATTCAGAAAACGCGTCTATTGAGACTCAACAAGCTCTACCTACCTTCGAGCTGTATCGGGCGCGTTTAGGACCAGCCCGAGCTTCTTCTGCGAGCTGGAAGTGTCGCCGCCCGAATTCCGTAGAAAGCGGCTGACTATCGGCCAAACGGCGGGTTTTTGACCATGCTGAAAGCGAGAACTTAGATTGGCCCTGAATAATAAGTATGGCCAAGAATACGAGCGAATTCGGACTAGGCCGCTACCACTAGAAATTCAGCGGGTATCTCTGGGGGATGGTATTCGAGCTGGGAAACGGACCGAAACCAACATGAGTCCTCCCGACCGTACACGTCTGGCACAAATTCCAGATATTAGCCTGGTCGTGTATGTTGTCGCACTTTTACCGAACTTCGTTCTTAGAACTCAGGCTGGAATTAGCTCCACTTTACGGACGGGTCGAGAACCAGCGAGGGTGTGGCCTGCCGGTGTGTGACGAGGGTTCGTCCGTTTCACGGACCTTCCGTCAGCACTCCGACGTGTTCACGGGAGAACTTCATGCGATCTGGCACGAACTCGGGACGATTCGAGATGATGACGGCTCTGTTTGATACACGTACACCCGTTTTTGAGTCAAAACCCGCGGTGTCCCTTTTGTAGATATAGGTTGTTCAGTGTGTCACATATCATCGAACAGTGCCATGCCTTGGCCCCTTATAGGGAGCGTGTAGGCTCGAGCCTTGAACAAAGATGTTACATCGGCGGACGGGTCAAATGTTGATGGTATATAAAATTGTATATACTGTGAGCATGTGCATGTTATGTTTATTTGTATATGTATATTCTAATAGATCTGATTCAGTCGTCAACATATTTTCAAAAATTAGGGATGAGGTCGAGTGCAATGTACTAAAAAATATATCTTATAATTAAACTAACAAATACATGATGGCAATTGCAGTTGAAACCGTAGGTTTCAAAATTCAAAATTGTACATTGATATTTATTAACATTTTCAATGGAGAGGTGAAATCCCACTCATAGGTTCTATCCTATCTTACTTGTCAAGAAACGCCAAAGCGGCTTATATTTTGTATAAGTCCTAAACCAATTTCAGGTGATGTTTATAGTTGTTAACCTTTTGAGTTATTAGGTAATTAATGTTTCAATGTTTTGATGAAGTGAATCCCTCGAAAACTCTACATGGGTACGTTTTCTACAAATTTAGCCTCATCCCGATCGCTTTTTCATATGGAAATATAATTTTGAATTTTGATAATTTATAACTCATTTACTAGTAACGAGATTATTTTGTATATTTCTCTAGGGAGATTTATGTTTAAATATTTTCTCCCTTTGGACGTAAGGGTGGTATTTGTTAGAGTGGATGTAGTTCTGCTCTGATTCACAATTCGAATTACCGCTCTTACGAATCAAGTCAAGCCTGGAAATTTCGTATGCAAATCAATTATGGCTATATTAAAGATCAAATTAATTACAGAAATTAGTTTTTTGTGAATTTTAGTGATGTTGTTGAACGGACTTTGCTTTTGGTATGTATTAAGTTTTATCTTCCGCCTTGGAAATCGCCTTAGAAGAAATTCAAAGAAATCGTGAATGCGAACTGAGCGGAGGGAAAAGAATGTGTGTTATCGCCGACGGGCTGGCAATAAAACTTTCCCCGTTTTATAAAATCACCGCCGACTGGTATAAAATCGGTGGCGAGTAGACGGAATAGTTTAGGGTCGTGTGTGCGCAGCTCGTGCGCCCTCCGAATAACCAATGAAGAATCCCGATTGGCCACACGTATCAAACCGTTATACCATTGTGCCAGTGTGTCAGAGAGCGAGAAAGAGCGAGAAGGTGGGCGAGGAGGGAGGAGAGAGAAAGAGAAAGAGGCTCGTATGTGTGCGCAACAAAGAGCGGCGCCCCCAATAAGGGGTGCAACAAATTCACATCACGGTCAACCCCCTGACTCTTTATTTATCGGCGGGCCAGACGCTCCAAATCACCGGCCCTTTGTTCCGCCCCCACACCTTATTGCCCATCGCACATTGCCCAGGCCACTAATGAGCCGACCTTAAGTTATATCGATTTTGACAAATCGTCTTACGATATAATGAACGGCAACAGATTTTGATTCATCTAAAGCCTCTACCATTTGTTCACAGATCGAAAGAAATGTGCATAAAAAAGTTAAACGGAAGAAATATTAAGAAACACGATCGACATGCTTGGGGTCAAAGTATAAAGCAGGGAACCCCCGATGCAACGTTACTCGATGCTACACGACGCCTTGCCACGTTTTGGTTGGGTGTGCACATCTATGCGACGTGAAGCAAACGCCACGTACAGCCACAAAGCGTGTATCACAAATCAGTATCACAATCGCAACTCGTCTATTTAAAACCATGTAATAAATTGTTACTTAAATTTTATGAGCACAACCATGTAATAAATTGTTTGTTAAACTTAATTGTTTTGAATAAAGTTATTCCCGTATTTTGATAAATTTTCTTCCTAACCATCATAATTAAATATTTTTTTATAAAAACGTATACATTTTTGATCTCGTTTAATTTTGTTTGTACTAAAATAAAAATGTTGTATTTAATATATCGATAAAATTACATATACATAATTTGGAAAAACTATAAAATATATGAGTGTCCTCTTCTGACGCTACTTGACGAAAATATTGTAATTTTATGAGCAAAACAGTGAAATAAATTGTTAGTTAAATTTTATGAGCAAAACCGTGTAATAAATTGTTAGTTAAATTTTATGAGCAAAACCGTGTAATAAATTGTTAGTTAAATTTTATGAACAAGACAATGTAATAAAAAATTGTAGTTAAATTTTATGAGCAAAACCGTGTAATAAATTGTTAGTTAAATTTTATGAGCAAAACCGTGTAATAAATTGTTCGTTAAATTCATTATATCAAAAAATGGTATTCCGTTTTTTTGATAAATTTTCTATCAAACATTGAAATTAATTTAAAAAAATAAAAACTAATAAATTTTTGATCTCAGTTAATTTGGTTTGTATTAAAATAAGTCTGTTGTATTTAATATAACGACAATAATACATGTAGTTTGAATAAAAATATAAGGGTTCGGTTTATTTTGTCTTCGACTGTACTCGATGCTACTCGACGAAAATGGTGTTTAGCCAGAAACACACTTACCCGATGCTACGCCATGCGACGCTACCCGATGCTACCCGACGCAAATCCAAACTCCCATTTTCCATAAGGTTGCATTACCCCCGTGTACATCTACCCGATGATATGCCACGCTAACCTACCCGACGTTCTGCTATCCCCACTGACCAGATTTTCGTCGGGTCGCACATCGAGTACAGTCGAAGACAAAAGAACCGGACACTCATATTTTTATTCAAACTACATGAAATTATTGTCGTTATATTAATTACAACATACTCATTTTAATATAAACCAAATAACTGTGATTAAAAATTAATTAGTTTTTATTTAAAAAATTAATTTTAATGGTTTGGTAGAAAATTAATCAAAACACCGGAATACGATTTTTTGATATAATGAATTTTACTAACAATTTATTGTACTCGCTTCGGCGGTACATATACTGCAATTGCGGTATACGGTTTTGCTCACAAAATTTAATTAACAATTTATTTCAAATTTTTTCTCGTAAAATTACACCATTTTCGTCGGGTAGCATCAGAACAGGATTTCAAACTAAGTACATGTAATTTTTTCGTTATATTAACATACAACATGTTTTAATGTAAACCAAATTAAACGAGATCAAAAATTCATAAGTTTTTATAAACATTGTTTAATTATGATGGTTAGGAGTAACGTTATTTAAAACAATTTATTAGATGGTTGTGCTCATAAAATTTAACTAACAATTTATTACAAGGTTTTGCTCAAAATAGTGCATTAAGAACAAAAGATGCGTTGCGATTGTGGTAGTGATAAACGCTGTGGACTGTACGCGACGTGTGCTTGCGTCGGATAGATGAGCACACCCCACCAAAACGTGGCAAGGCTTCGAGTTCCCGGCTTAATTGTATGAACAAAACCATGAAATAAATTGTTATTTAAATTTTATGAGCAGAACCGTGTAAGAAATTGTTAGTTAAATTCATTATATCAAAAAATGGTATTCCGGTGATTTGATCAATTTTCTACCAAACCATTAAAATTCATTTTAAAAATAAAAACTAATAAATTTTTGATCTCGATTAATTTGGTTTGTATTAAAATAAGTATGATGTAATTAATATATCGACAAAAATACTTATAGTTTGAATAAAAATATGAGTGTCCGGTTCTTTTGTTCTGTTTCGACTGTACTCGTTGCGACCGGACGAAAATCTGGTCAGTGGGGATCGTGAGTTGGTTAGCGTGGCATAGCATCAGGCAGATGTGCACGGGGTAATGCAACCTTATAGAAAATCGGAGTTTGGATTTGCGTCATGTAGCATCGGGTAAGTATGTTCCCGGCTCGGTAGTTGGGAGGGTTTTGTGAAATTTGCGGTAATGGGAACGGATTTCATCTTGTACGAAAGGGATATATAAGTCTGCATGTACTGTTAGGTTCGATACATTTAGTATTTTTTGTAGGATTAAGGATTGGGCAGTTTGAATGCGGCGTATGGTGGCATGCTTTTCTGAAGACTTCCTGCCCATAAGTCCATACCGGCTTATTATGGTGTTGTAAAATCAATCTTTTATTTTTGAGAAGCAATTGTACCGTTCTTATAGCATTCATTTTATAATTGTTTTTCTGATTTAAAATGATTTTTCTAACATTTATTTGATAATATAAAAAAAGAAAAAATCCTTTCACTTTTAGGCAGTAAGCACATCTTCAGTGCTGTGCGGTATTGCATCGGACGCGTATTCAGGCGTTACAATTATAGGCACGATACAAATTTTAATATTTTTCTAAACATCCCAATTTACCGAAAACAAATTGATTATTTAATAATATGTTAATTATTCCATCACTATAAAGAAAATAAAATAAAACAATAAACTTTTTTTTAAAGTTGTTGATAATTGGTTTAATATTTTATATGTTAATATAATATTTTCTGTGTTCTTGTAATTAGAGTGTTTTGTGCATGCCGTGCTTTTGAAAAATAACACTCACGATATATATAGAAAAAGGTGAGTACTTACCGACATCTGGCAAATGTTGTTGTTTCGACAGCCATTCTTTTATCGTTGCTATGTCATTTGCCGACATTCTTATCTGGAAAAAAAAACAGTCAAGAGTCATTAATCATTATAATGCTTAGTTATAACTTGGAAAAATGTTTTTAATATACTTGTTTGTTAACACGTTGAATTCTTTTTAAATAGGGTGTAATTTATTTTTAATTTTTTTGTTCTTGATTATTTACTTGAAGGTCCTTTTCGTGTATTCGTGTTCTGTGTCGCGTAATCTACATCTCTTCGGAGTCGATATGAATCTACAATTTTTCGCCTCTTTTTTTGCTTGGAGTGGGAAGGCACTATTTTTTAAACTGCCTTAAAGCAAAAAAGGCACCGGCAAGATAGGGGCGCTTTTTTACAAATTGAATATGGTAATTTTATTAACTTATTTGCACAAGTTAACAAGCTCGAAGTCTTAAGGATTCGTGCAGGTATTGAACGGCACATCGTCCCGGCTTGAATTTTCGTCAGAGGCGCTATGAACTTCGCTAAATACGAAACTGGTTACGACGTGTAAAAACCAAACAAGAATTAAAAAGGATGTTTTGTTGAAGAAGACATTTTTTCCCATTTCGCTACTTTGTTTTACACTAAAAACATAGTACAATAATGAAACATTTGTTTTCGTTTAAACAAAATAAAATTGTCAGCATATATAGTAAGCTATTAGCAATTATCCAATAGCATCGTTCAATTCTGCCATTGACCACGGATTTTCAAGATCGACTTCACGAATTGGGTGAGAAGATTTCTGATCTTTTACTGTGATCAGTATTTATTTGTATATATGTTCGACATTTTCAACTATACAAGTACAATGAAACTTTAAATACTAATCGTCGATGGCTTTCAAACACTGCTAAAATATTAAAATAATATAGAGCCTACCTTGAGTTTTCCAGTGAATTTAATTTTTGAGCTTTGTTAAAATAATTAATTAAATAAATTTTGCGTCAAATAGATTAGCAATTACCGTAATGTTAGGAATTTACTTTTTTATACCACATCTCTCACATCAGAGGTACTGCACACCTACCTCACTGACCGATTCTTCAAAGTCATCGAAGGCCATTCCCTCTCTTCATATTTTTCTGTCCATGCTGGTGTTCCTCAGGGTAGCCCCTACACTGTACCAGGTTTTTACATCTGACATGCCATCTCATCCCGAACTCACCACATTCACATTTGCAGACGATACGGCAATTCTCTCTAGCAACTCCGACCTTGTCATTTCCACTCAAAACTCCAACAACACCTCATACTACTAGAGTCTTGGTGTAAAAAGAAAAGGATACAATTTAACACAGACAAATCCACCCACATTACTTTCACTCTTCGTAGAAAGATCTCCCCCCTGTTTTGTTAAACAATATTCCCCTCCCAACTGCGGACAAGGTGCGGTACCTCGGATTGAACATCGACAAACACCTGACGTGGAATCCTCACGCAAGACTGAAACGTCAGGAGGTTATGACACGATTTAAAGTTCTTGTACGACTTCTTGACAAACGCTCTAATTTACCTCTCAAAAATAAAAGGCTGCTTTACAACACCATAGTTAAGCCGATTTGAACTTACGGACTGGAAGTGTGGGGTTCAGCCAAACATTCCAATATCCACCGCATTCAAACCGCCCTGTGTATAATTCTACGAAAAATACTAGATGCTCCATTTTATGTATCGAACCAAACTACACATACAGATTTACATATTCCTTTCGTACAAGATGAAATACGTTTCCGTTACCGTAAATTTCATAAAAACCTCCCAACTAACGTAACCAACACACATACACACCCAAGCACTATTTCAGATTCCACTTATGGATGTTGCTTCTCCATAATTACTGGATTCCGCGGTATACGTGATTGGAACCATTTTCTTAATATTATGTTTATGACGAAATAAAAAATTCATTTCTCTCAATCACATCCTGACATAACAGCCAAGGAGAGAAAGGTCCGACATATCTACATCAATCATAAAATGTACCATTCCTTCAATTTTTTATTTATCTTATTGTTTTAATATTAATATATAGACTATTTATGATTGAAGGATAATCTTTGAGAGTACTGAATGATTGAAATCTGGCATACTTGACAGCCTGGGTTCCGGGCGTTGATGTCTTCAATCTGTTTTTGATTTGCTTTCAGATTGACAAGACAAAAGTTCATTTTTAGAATATTACATCGGAAAGTTCATTGAATGAAGGATTAACAGAAATTTGATGTAATACAGATATAGAAACTAGAAGGACTCATAGCCAGCACGAACGAGTGATCCAACTCGCTTACTCTTTTTCTTATGTCGGCGAAGAAGTATGGCAATAGTTTCTTAAAGACATTTATTATTTTTTATTGAAGAAAAGTGCTTTATATTGGCATATAATAATATTCAATAGATATGTCTCCTTATATTGAAGGACGTTTTTTCAATAAATAATATGTTAAAAACACACTTAAAGACATAATATCCGAATATGGTTGAAGTACTGTTTCCACTGAGACCCACCCCTTAAGACTAATCTGAAAAACTATTAATTAGAATTAATCAACGGTTAGTGGCAGACACGGTTATGTCACATCAAGGTTCTCTTCTCATTCGCGCCAATAAATTCATTCACACAAGACGAACGAAGATGAAACTGAAAATCAACTAGCCAAAATTCGACAGTTTACTGAGGTAGTATATCTTTTGCCACAGTCATGTCCACATGCATTTAACCATGCTAATTAATACACTCTTAAAAATAACGAGGAACCCACTTGATGACCATGACCAGGAAACCACTACAATCTACATATATGATAATTTTTATCATTATCTTACATTTATCATCACCATTATATTTCATTATCATAGTAAATATATAAAATCAAATAAAGCAGATCTTAAATCGCAAAATGTCTGTTGTAAAATTGACATTTTATTATCATGTTTTTTATAATTTATTAAGTTTTTATTTATTCATAAAGAAGTATTCTGCCTTAAGACGTCTTGGTCAAGTGACCGGCAGAATGGACTAGTCATTTATGACCAAATTGATGACAGCTTAAACCGTACGTTTTGGGTTGTCATAAAAAGCGTGCGGGAGACAGAACATTTACCGTTGAATTGTGAGATTTCCTCTTGGGGTCTGGAGGTCGCCGGCTTGGTCTGTTAGACGCGTATTTCGCCATTGGTGGTTTCTTTGTGTGTTACTTTATCAGAAATGTCGCTTGTCGTATTTCAACTTTGGCAAAAGGCCGAAACGCCTATGACGTACAAAACGGAGAGAAGGGAAACAAAATGACCATAAACGACAAAACTGCAAAATTATCCTTTAGATAATTCACCATTTCCTTTCCTGCTTGTTGTTCTCTTAGAAAAAATATTATACTATGTCGCTGACAATGAAAGCGAGGGATTACTGTCCTGTTTTAAGGAGTGTGAATAATTTGTAGAACAGGATGGTGCATTTTTCGTTGTACCATTGGAAAAGCAAACAAACTGCTTAAACGGCCTATCAAATAGTGTCAAATCGTCCGTTGAACGGAGACTCAGGTTAAAGAAGTCAGTTGGGCTGCTGAGGATGAGCCGATTGTTTAAACTTTAGAACACTTGGATATTTTTTCATCCAAAACCTATTTGACTTCAATTTTGTTATTATTCCCAAATTTATAAATCAATTTTTTATTGGGTTTTTAATTTAGGTTGCTTATCTTACGTTGAAACACTGTACTAACAAATGTATGGTAAGTTGTGTAAAGCTGTTGGCATAGATTTAATACCCAATGAATAATTCCAATAATTCCATATGGGAAACAATTGTCTTACTTTTTTCAGTCATCATTTAATAAAGTTTAACTTCTGAAAACATACCCAAATCTTGGTCCCAGGTATTAAATTGAAGCTAATTCAAACAAAAAAGTACTCATATAATTATCATAGAATTGCCATATTCAATAGCCCTAACAAAATTTTTATCAATATTATCTTTTCGTGTCTCCAACGTATTTACTGATACAATTTAATTTTGGTCACTGAAAAATGGACAGCATGAGCCACAGGAAAGTTAGGAGAAGTGGACATAACTTCATCAGTTCTCTTGCGTTAAAAATACATAAAATTAGCCAAACATCCTCTATGAACGACTAAGTGCATGGGCTGAGAACTGTTTCTTGCCAGAAGTGGAGATAAGATTCAGGAAAGAAGAGGATACCACGATAACATATTTAAATATATTTACATAATCAAGATTTAAGCATGAAAATAGAAAAGGGGAACAGTTTGGAGATCTGTGAACGGTCCTCGAGCTAGACAACCGGCCGACTCCGCCGTGGGTCCTTCTTGCTGAGACCATCTCGCCGTATTAGAACACATAGTCGTCAACTCCCCCATACCTTTACTGAACGATGGACATATCATGGACCATAGTTCGAAATACACCATATTTGGCGGACGGGTCAAAGTCGGGAGGGTGTGGCAATCGTGTATTGCGAAGATGCGTCCATTACATGAACGTTCCCACAGCACTGTATCGTTTACACGGCGGAACTGTATGCGCTTTAATGAGATGAATGTTGGGACTATTTATTTTGCCTGCATCAACTCCCTCAGTACGGATACTGCTGATACAGGTCCGTCGTGGTCGTTCCATCGTCTCGGTGGTCATTATTTGGGTACCTGAACACATAAATCTTGGGGGTAACGAAAAGGCAGAAGAGGAAGCTAAGCCGGGGACTTCCCAACCTCAGGACTTAACAACTACGATTCGGCCCCTGGCGCTAAATAATTCAATAACCATCATGAATGAAAGAAAATGGCAACGTCGGTGGGCTAGATCGGCGGAGAAGCTTTCGCGAATCAAGAGCACTGTCGATGGGTGCACCTCGGAGGCCCTGACTCGTCGAAGAATCCTCACCCGATTAAGGATAGGGCATGCAAGGTTGACACACGGACACTTACTTTTAGGTCAAAGCCCGCAGGCAACAAAACAGAGAAAGTTTGATCGATGTATCCTACCTAGTTGAAAGGTACAATTCCATGTCTCCATATAGAGAGCGCGTCGGAATGCCGACGGCAGGAAGTATCTTGGCTCCCAGTTTTTTTTTAAGGAAACTGGGTTGTTATATTGTATATAATAATGATAGTTTTGTGTCCCTAGTGTGTTAAGAGTGATGTATTTATTGGTGTCAATGTCTAGGGAGAAAGGAAATATTGAGTACCCGATTCTCATTTAGCTTAATTGAATAATAGGTGTAAAAGGCGATGGAGGAATATCGACTACTCCACAACCCTAAGTGAATGAAGGGTATGTAAATAAGAAAAAATGTATTTTAGAGTGTGAAAGGGCTTGGATTTAGGAGCTAGGTGCATTGGGCTGAAATGACCTAACTTTTGGTAGACGCTGGAGCCCACTTTAAACGGCTGGAAGGACTTCACACCTGTCATAATTCTCACGACCTACCGGTAATTTATTGTAAATTATACAAAATTCCTGTTGGTAGGTACATGCGTGCTCAAATTTGACCTTATATAAGTAATCACTAAAAGACAGAAACTCTTATGCAGACTTTGTTGATTTAATGAGATCATTTGATAGGTTCAACCACAATGATTAATGGTACACATTTCATATGGCTGGTCATTAAGGGTTTGTTATGTATGATGTTATGATGTTACGATTATGGTGTTATATTCAGAGATGGGGAAACTGTTTCCTTCCAAGGAATTCCGTACTTGAAAAGTTGTGCCGGGCGAAGTTTTAAGACCCTTATTATTTTCCATGTTCATGTCCTATATAATTATTATCAGAACGCCGTTATATGAAAGTAAAGATTTATATTTATTGATGTCCATGGTTTTTCTTATGGTTTGAAAAGGCACCACCCTGTACCGTGTATAGCAAGTTCTCAAAAACCGTCATATATATATATATATATGTCGGAGATGAAATGGAATGCAGTTACGTATCTGGCTAACTGTGACGTCGTGACATAGTCGAGACAACGAGTGGATCACAAAGAAGAAGAAGAACAAAGGACNATATATATTGAATTTTAAAAGTTTATTTATAGAAAAATCGGTATTATTTATGAACTGCCTCAATCCTTTTGTTTTTACATTCTTCAGACTGCACAAATCTAGTTTTCATTTTTCCAAACAACTTTTTTTATTGTGAAACCTAACATAATGCCATGTAAAAATGAGATTTTAGTAATTCAGTTATGTAAAGAGAAAGAAAGATGGGCTCTAATCTATTTAATGTTTGATTAAGTATGTAAAGTGTGGGAGGACAAAGTAGATTTTTCAACAATAGAGATGATGTAGTGAATGAACTGGGTGCGTAAAGTGGAAGGCGGCGCCACCTCGCCACCCCTGGGAACAATGGCTTTAACTTAGAAGCTTCTTCTGGGGATTCCTAGAGTCGATGTCGCCCTGGGAGTAAATATGTAAACCCTCCCTCCATAAATACACTGTTAATCACCTCCTCTCGGCCATTGTCTTTGAGTTCCGGCTACTTCTAAGATTATTAGAAGTTGACGATGCGAAACTCGGATCCTTATTATTTTCTGCGAGGAGTTAGTTAGTTAACAGCGATAAGTCGACCCTTTGATAATTATCAAAGCGAATAGGGGATTAATTCGTTCCTGTAGGCGGAGATTATTATCCAAGCTGCCAGGTGGAGCATGAGGAGAAATGCTTTCATTGACTTTCATATCTACAAGAAATACTCTTTTAATTTTATTTGTCAATGGTAAAATGCTTAGAATATGCAAATTGTAACTGTATAAATTCAAAAACATAATTTTCATTTCATTTCTCTTTCCACAAAATGTGTAAATTTTGCGAAAATTGCAAACTGCGATTTCTGACCTTTTTTTAATTTTCTCTCTTATCAGATTTTCGTTTTATCCTATATTTTTATTAATGTTTTGTGTCAATCAATGTTACTTTTAAATCTAGAATGTCTTTTTTATGCCATAGCACTAGATCATTATTTACAAAAATATGTGAAAAATATACATTTCAAATTTTAAGGTGTTTTATATGAAAAATTGACTTTTTATCTTGAGGAGAATCTCATAAATAATTTCTGATCATATTTTCTTTGCTTTTTCTATTTTTTTATTATTTCTCTTCTCTTTTTGTGTCAAGCAATGTTACTTTTAAATCTAGAATGTTTTTTTATAGCATAGAACTAGATCACTATTTAGAAAAAATTTGTGAAAAATATATATTGTAAATTTTAAGGTATTTTATATGAAAAATTGACTTTTTTATCTTGAGGAGAATCACATAAATAATTTCTGATCAGCTTCTCTTTCCTTTTTCTTTTTTTATTATTTCTCTTCTCTTTTTGTGTCAAGTAATGTTACTTTTAAATCTAGAATGTTTTTTTTATGGCATAGAACTAGATCACTATTTAGAAAAAATTTGTGAAAAATATATATTGTCAATTTTAAGGTATTTTATATGAAAAATTAACTTTTTTATCTTGAGGGGAATCACATAAATAATTTTTGAACATATTTTCTTTGCTTTTTATTTTTTTTATTATTTTTTTTTGTCAAGCAATGTTACTTTTAAATCTAGAATGTTTTTTTTAGGGCATAGCCCTAGATCACTATTTAGCAAAGTATGTGAAAAATATATATTGTAAATTTTAAGGTATTTGATATGAAAAATTGACCTTTTTTCGGGAGGATAATCACATAAATAATTTCTGATCAGTTTCTCTTTGCTTTACGTATGTTATTAGGCGAGTTCAGGTATAAGCTAAATGTATAGAAATTCATTAAATAATACCCATTCATTCTTATAATATTATTATATTATAAAATGTTTTATAATTCTTACGAACTAATAACTAGTGTCTTGTGTATAAAGATCAAAAAACTGAATTCAAAGTAGAAAATTTTTAGTATTTTACATTGAAATGTTTTCTTTCACACACGTTTGGCCTTTTTTGTGGAGAAATTATAACGAATTGAATTAAATATAAAAATGATTATACATAGAACTGAATGTTTCAATCTCAGGCTAACTAAAATCATTAATTTCGAGAAAAGTGTAACCTGATCGATAAAATGATCGAGTAAGTAGAAGAGACGGTGGAAAATAAAATTAATATAAAAAAAATTCTTTCATGGCGAAGCATGTGTTAATTCCGATAACGTATTTTTCACAAAAACGGATTTAAAAATAATGAACACAAGTATAGTAAAACATGTAAGAGAAACAAAACACATTGTCTCGATGAAACAAAGCCCATAGTATACGAAAACAACCACAATACCTTGAATAAAACAATTGTTAACAAGGTTGAAAAGCAAGTCTTTAAAGTATAATAAAGTAAATCTTCAAGTAGACAAAAATACCATTTCCTCCCAATATGAACACTCCATCAATAGTTGGAAAAGAGAAAATATCAAGTATGGTTTGTATTGTAATAATGTCCTTGTTGCATAACCTCAGACTGCAATCGATCTCACATGCAATCGTGCATTTTCGTTTAAAGGAACTGTGACTATTATTTTATATTTATTAGACTGTAAGAAATACAAGAAGAATATGTAATGCCATAGTTCATAATGGATAGATGTTAATGTCAATCAATACAAAATACATTTAAATAAATTAACTATAATTGTATAAAAACAGGATGTTTAAGAGGAGGCCTTGAAAAACAACAGTGAGAATAATCAGGTATGTGTATACGACGTGTCATTTAAACTCCCCAAAAATGAATAGGGATACTGCCAATTTTGTAGTATTCATTTTTATTAAAAATTGCATTAAAATTTATTAAAAATTATTATGTTTTTACTGAAGGAAAATTTAATTAAGGAATTTGGAAAAATAACAACATAAAATATTTTAATTCCATAATTTTGTTTATTGGACACAATAATTTTTGAAAAAATTACCATGTATTGTTTTCATATACAATGCCCTCTGCCTGTTAATAAGGGTGTCACTAATTTCATAAGGAATTTCACAACGAAGATCTTGCAACTGCACTCAGTTGTTGGAGGTCAACGGGCTGCGGATGGCGATCGAACCTTCTCTGCAACGCATCCCAAATGGCTCAATGGGACTGAGGTCTGGAGACAATGGGAGTAGGGACAGATGGAAAATACTCAGGTTTTCTAATCATTGATGAACAACTCTGCCTCTATGAGGTTTGGCGTTGTCATCTAGAAATCGAAACATCCGTGCCAATGAGATCCCTGGATTGAGGGATGAATTCCTCGATCATTTCTTGGACATAACGGATTGGGGGGAGGTTGACTTCAACAGTATGGAGACCAGTTCGTACTCCAGTGTAAATTCCAGCCCAGGCCATTACACCGCCTTCCACAAACTGCACTAAGGGATCACGAACTGGGACATTGTTCGTATCCCCCGTTCTCGGTACTCTTCGGTGCCTGTTATCACTATACCGAAAGAACCGCGACACACAGTAAATATAACAGCATTCCCATTGGGGTTCTCTTTTAGACCGAAACCAGAGATGCTGGTGGCGGGCAGTTGCTGCAGGTCGTCTCAAAAAAGCATACGGTGTGAGCCCAACTCCACCACCAGGCATTTCCAGTCTCTCAGTAGGCCAAAGCCCGGGAGACCACGCTCTGAGAAACACCAATTTCATTTGCGATATCCACCTGACCTGGTGACCTTAATTACTCATTCTCACAATAATATTGCGAAAGTCTGGTTCAAGATAATGTCTTTCCATGGTTAAAGAGAATAATCTGGATTAAAATGAAGACAAGACGAGAAAAGTTGTTTCTTTAGAAAATTAATAATCTTCATGTTTACTATTCTTAAGTAAATCCGTTATTAAAAATGAGGATTAACAATTTTTTGTTTTCTACTTTGTTTTCTCCAACAACTAAAATATATCGGTTAATTTAATTAAAATTCATAGAATAAGAATAAATTACTAATATTCGTTTATGAGGCGCTTACATAATATTAAATGTTGTTCAATTATGTCTAAAAATATATAAATTAAGCAATATTAATTAATCCTTCCAATATTAATTTTCAGCTTAATTAAATGTTCAAGCTAATTTATAAACAAAAACGCAATGTACATATTTTTTAAAATTAAAAGAATCTGCTGCCCATCCAAATGACAGAAATTAGATGCTTTATTAGAACTGTCTTTAGGTGTTATTAAGTGTTTAATATTTTTTCGTTTTGATACATTTTGATCGATTTTGACATCACAGCATCTGAAAATTAAGTGATAATTCAGTTTGTTTATGATAATGATGGAGAGGATTGTATAAGGTTCACCAACTTATATAATCCTCTTCATCATTATCATCTTTATGCTGTTAGTCGATCTATCCACTCTTCATAATAATTGTTTTAATTAGTAAATTTATTTTTATTTATTTTACGAACTAATGTTAAAATAAGTACATAGGAGTAAATTTATCACAATGAAAAGTAAATTTTATAATTAGGGATATTTCTCGAAAGAGATTATTCTTTCTGTATTACTCTTTATCTTGGCTCTCTGTTTTTCTCTTCTCTTTCTTTCTCTGTTTCTTTTTTTCTCTCTGTCTTACTTTATCTTTCCATATCACTCTTTCTCGTCTCTCTCCTTCTCCCTCTCTATTTCTTTCCCTTTCTATCGCACACTTTGCCCCCTTCTCTCTCTCTCACTCACTTTCTTTTTTCTTTTTCTTTCTATCACACTCTTTCCTTTCTCCTTTTTATATCTAATTCTTTCATTTTTATATTATACTTTCTTTTCTGTTTCATTCTATCTCACTCTTTCGCTTTTCCCTTTCTTTCTCTTTTTTCATTCTTTTTCTTTCTATCACAGTCTCTCTTTCTTTCTCTGTCTATCTTACTCTCTCTTTCCTTTCTCTCTTTATGTCACTCTTTCACTTCTCTCTCTCACAAATTCTTTCTTTATTTTACTTTTTATCACACTCTTTCTTTTTCTTCCTTTTTCTATCTCACTCTTTCCCTTCTCTTTTTCTTTTTATATTACACTTTCTCTTCTTTTCCATTCTATCTCACTCTTTCTCTTTTCTCTCTCTCTTTTCATTCTTTTTCTTTCTACCGTAGTCTTTCTTTCTGTTTCTATCTCACTCTCTATTTCCTTTCTCTCGCACTCCTTCTCTCTTTATGCCACTTTTTCAGTTCTCTCTCTCACACTTCTTTCTTTATTTTTCTTTTTATCACACTCTTTCTTTTTCTATCTCACTTTCCCTTCTCTCTCTCGTTCTATACCACCCTTTCTCTTCTCTCTCATTCTATTTCATTATTTCACTTTTTCTCTCTCTCTCTTTTATTGTTTCTTTTTCTTTCTACCACAGTCTCTCTTTCTTTCTCTTTTACTGTCTCTCCCTGTCTCTCTCTCTCTCTTTTCTGTCGCTCGCTTTCTTTCTTCCTTTTTCCTTTCTATGCCCTCTTTCTCTTCTTTATCTTTAGCACTGTCTCTCTTCCTCTCTCTCTCTCTCTATCTCTACCTATATCTATCTGTCTATCTAACCTATCTATTTATCTCACATACATTTACAATGAACACATTTTCTTGCAATGCGTCTTTAATTTGTTCAGTACCTATCTAAAGATAATGTTTACAGATCTTTCGTGATTTTTTGCTGATTAACAAAAAGTCGATACGTAAATGGTAACGGTACATCATACTTATTATTACCGTTACTATGTAGTTAGGAAAATAATACCGAGAACATGGGAGATATATCGGGGGAAGGCCAACTTTCGGCATTATGACTTCCCTGTTTACAAGTTCAGGATGAGGGAAACAATACCCGGCTTTTGCCGGATTACAGGTTTCTTGAGGTTTGATTTTCCTTTCAAGACCTAATTTGCTGCCTGATTATTCATGAATGTTCTCGTCGTGTATTACAAGAGATTCAGTTTTTTTCAACCCGATCAATTTTTTTGTCTGCTAATAACAATTTGTCAATTATTGTACTCGAGTATTAATGTACTTTTCTCATAGTGATACAAATTTATATTAAACTTGCATTTTGGTTTTTGTGTTCCGTTAAACCCTCACGACATCATCATCGAAGTCCATTATATCCAAAGGCCACCAGGATTTGTAGTAAATTAGTATGATTCACAAGGTTTATTTTTCTTTTTGCGTCGTGTTTAGATGCGGATTGACTTCAATCATCTTTGGATTAACCTTGGGGATTCATTCTCAAGGCCAGTTCTTTTGCGTTCTTCGAGGACAACAGTTTTGACTACGACATCATCACACAACCTTGTCCACAGATAAATATCATTTCGATCTGAACCGATTTTTTTCTGACAGCCAAATTGTATCAAGGTTCGTCTTTTATTTTGCAACAATGTTTATAATATATTTTTTAAAGTTTAATTTAATTTAAAATTCATAGTGAAAGTTGAAAGGTTAGCAGAGGGATTGGGTATAACATAATGTTAGGGAGAAGGGTGTAAAAAATTAAAAATGATCGTTGTTAGCTGCTATTAAAGAAAGTTTTGGTCTGCGGCATGAGGACTTATTTATTCCATAGGCGGTTTTCTACGTGATCACTTAACCCTTTTAGAGAGCAGACGGATTACATTACGTATCGAATGGGAAATCGGATTTTCCGATTTTCGGACACTTAATGCATAGTGTCGTATAACATTCGTCATGAATAATACATTTTGAAATTGCCGCGAGCAGTGAGTTTCCAGCGTTTTCTAAGACACTGTCGATTAGCGGACCTCGGGAAAACCCGGCTTAAAAAAGCCTGACGACCTCTATCTCGAACATTTTAAAACACGATAACGTAATGAGACTTTATGCGATTAGCCAAACTAGATAATCCTTTATTCTTTTGTCCTCTTTCCAGTACGACGAGGCGTTATGACGCTTTTATCTAACGAAATATTTATTCCACTGCATTATCCCTAAAGGGATTAACTGGTTTAACGTCATACGAATGTTTCATTAAATCAGACTTTGTTTCTCTGATGTTAAATTAACGTTTTTACACTCCCTTCAGTTAATAAAACGACTTTTTATTTAAACTAATAAAAAATTTTGCCACACAAAATTTACATTAGTTTCCAATCGTACTAGATACTTTGATCTCATACCGTTTTCCTCTTTTCCTTTTTTGTAAATAAGTAAATTTTTTGGTATTTGTATAAGCTCAAATCTGCCCATGTATATACATATATATAATAAATTTACACAGTTGAGCCTACCATTTCTACCGTTCCACTGGAAGTTCCAGCTTAACCATAAACACAACGATGGAAAAAATTTAACACACCATCGATTTATTTAGTTTAAAATTAAATCCATTGTCTTTCTACATTATTTACGGCTAATTAGGAGCGATCGTAGTCAAAATAAACAGTAAATAATGGTTTTTTACTTCCTTTATTTACTTTTGGGTTGATTAATCCCATTTGCACAAAAATTAGCTTATGCACTTCCATTCTGCTATTGCTAAATATCGCTTTCAGTTAATCCTTTTTCTTTGTTCATTGCATTTGATATTATTCTTAAATCTTTTTCAATGGCTCTAATCAGGCATTTGAGTGAGTATGACAGTGTCAGGGTCCTAACATTATTAGAGGAAGGTTAGAGGCAGCGCGAAGTCGGTAGGTGACAGTACAAATCATTCTACAGTAGAAAGGCGCTTCGGCGCTTCAGACAAACAAAGCTTCACACTAAAAGGCCAAGACAGGTCCACCTGGGACGAAAGAGACGATAGATTCATCCGTCATCAGGCTCTATGAAACCGGAGTGTTACGGGAAATTAGATAAGAAATCTGATAAGACAAGTCCGAAATGTTTTGATTTCACCCAGGACTGTAATAAGGCTCAATGAAATTAACCTCACGGCCGGCACTCGGCGCCTGGACCTCTTCTCACCACACCTCAGAAAGTGGCCAGGCTTCACTTGGCATAGAAACATGTGAATTGGGAACGAGTTCTCTACCCATGAGGTGAGAGTTGGCCTCAAATCTTCAGATGGACGTAATTTTATATGGAGACGTTCAGGAGAAAGTTACACCTCATTCTTTATGGTTCCTCAGGTGGCATTCCATGGTGGGCCATTGATGTTCTGAAGCGGCATTTCTTTTGACGCCCGAATATTTGTTACACGAGATCTATAACTTTACAATAGGACTTAAATGACATAATCGAAGAACATGTGGTATAAATGGCAGGCGTTATTAAAATATTTTTTCTCTAATAGAAAAATAATGTGATGTAATTAATAATTAACCCGCAGGAGTCACTAGACTAAAACTACCCTAAACCACGGTATTTAATCCTTTTTAAAAAGGATTGAACACCGCACTTACTCCAACATTCATAATTTATATACGGTATTTAATTTATATAATTGTAAATTAAAATTTTTGTTCAGTTCTTTTGTTTTGGTTTGATTTATTTTATTGCATTATTATTATTAATTATTATAATTATTAATTTGCAAGGACTGAGATTGATGTTTCATACGGACAGAGCAATGCACAAAAAACATTTTACCTTCTTGGTAAAATAAAAAGTTCTAAAATAATATATATTAATTATAAATTATTTTAAATTTTTATTTTTATAATTATATATAAATAGTATATAAACAGTTGATTATAAATTTCACCAGTTCAACATTATACAGGTTGTTCGCCTACTCATGTTACAAATTTTGCCATTAGATTCTACATTCAAAATGGAACCAAAAAGTCCTAATTAACTATGATCCGATTCTCATCAGTTTCGGAGTTATTCCACTTTTTCTGATTTTTTAAGATTTCACGACCCTACTTCAAATAAACAATGATAACTCCAAAACTACAAGGTTTTGGACAAATCTGTTGATACCATTGAAAAGTACGTGACATGTCTAATAAGATGTGATAAATACTAAACTTGCAAACGTTAGTGAAATAAGCGATTTAGTAGCGAGAATTTTGAAAAATATTTTGTTTTTCAAAGTTGAAAAATTTACTAGAGAGATTCAAAACTACTATTTTCAAACCTATAAACTTGCAACTTTCAGAAAAGGACTCCATTTTATGTCCTTTTTAGTGGTGAAATTGCTTTTTTAATTATTTTTTTCAAAGATGAAGAAATTGATGAAGGAAGATAAACGGATTAAGATATGCGACTGATCGAACACCATGGTATTAAAATTATGATACGTTGCAACTACTGCTTCTGTTGAGGGAACACTTCATGACATTGTGCTTACTCTAATCATCTATATCATGTACGCCGATGTCCCAATTACTTCTACCATTCTACTTACACCTTCACTGGTGTAGTCTTACTCACCATGATTCTATAATTTTTTAAAGGTTCTGCCTTCTCCAGAGACATGTCTCATATCAACTGGTGTATCAACCTCTACAATCCACCCATTTAATTCTGAAACAATTAACTTTAGCCAAACAACGGTCTAATACAAACCCCAAGTTAATTTTGGCTAGGAATCGGGTGGTGGTTACAGATTTAACGTAACTTTCTCACCTAGCTGGGAAATGACACAATCTTTGTTATTTTAAAAGAGAATACCATATTTTTATTGTACAATTCGATTTTAGAGCTTATTAATAAAATAAGCCGACCATTTCTGAGTAATGCCCGATTGAAAACGCTTGAGGGTGTATGCATTTTGTAACAAGATGGCCCACTCCGTTTATTTCGAAATTAATTTTTTGTTTATTTTTGTTACAAAAAGCATGCCCCCTTCACGCGTCTTCAGTCGGGCATATATCGTTAATAGTTTCCGAATTAAACTGGTGTACTATAGAAAGTTGATACACCCTGTATAGCATATTAGAGTAAACAATGAAAAATTAAAACTGGTGAAAGTAATTGCGTGCCAACTGTGGTGTTGGATAAAATCTCCTTTTGCAATTGTGTCCAACAAACCTTAAAACTGATTGCAAACCTTCAGTTTCAACGAAGCTCACGTTTAACATGAATCAGCAAACTCGATTGAAACGACATGAGCAAAAGAGACAGCACGGAATATTTTATAAACACGGGACAATCCAACTGTCGACAAAAACAATGTCCAAACACGTCTAACACCGGTCTGGACGTATGTGATCAGCTGTAGGGAATCGCTAAAACTTACGATATCAAAATTTTCCAATCCCTTCACTCCAATCATAATCACATTTATAAATGTTCCAAGCTCTATGGAAAACTTACCCATCATCTCATTAGTTCTGTAAGGCCGGCCAAAACCTCCATTATGACGATTAGTCATTAGCGAGAAGTGCGATGGGAGAATAGAAGTGATTAATTGCTCCTTCTATTGTTACCATGCACGTAAGGTCATCGAATTGCATGTTGTCAAAAAACGTATATTGCAATGAATATATGCAATTCTTTTAACAAATGTTTTTCATAAAAATAACTGTATGTCTTATGCTACGAATATTTATGCAATTTATTTAAACAAGATTCCTCAAGAACAGAAATTGCAGAGAAAATGTCAAACGGATTTAAGCCACCTACAACGGGATTAACTGAGCAAAAAACCAGCTCTCGCGCTTATATATTTGTTTAGCCAACACGTAGAGATCTGTTTCTTTGTTTGTTCTGAGTTTCCTCTGAGGGAAGTAGTTGTTGGGTGGCACGGATCCCCGCGCGACACGCCCTCCTAAGTCTCGAGAGGTGATTATCTGCGCACACACACTCTGCAAACAAGCCCGGACCTCGTCCTAATCAAATATCGCCAGACTAGAGTTTGCCTCCTTTTCAGCTAAACTAGTCCTCAGAACGGATATCCTCAACTCATAATATTATTCAATTTTAAGGAGGACGAGCCAATATGAAATAAATATCAATGGGAGGAAAGCATAGGTGGACACGATTACGTAAGTGTTAGATGCTTTTTTATACTAATAGGAATTTAATTCATGAATAAACTTCAATATATAACAAAAAGTATGTATTTACATGGATGTGACCTCCCCCTAATTTTAATCTAGCAATTTAAAATTGCTGTTTATCGGACCACATTCACTTCAAAATCATTCATCCCGATTATGTTTTACAGAAGAATTCCTAACTTTGCATCTCCACTTAACTCTTCCTAAACCGTTTCCTCCGCCAAAGGTTCAGTATGCTACGGCCCACCTCAAACTTAATAAAGCTCTGAAATCAACCTGATTTACCCTCATTTTCTGAAACACTGTCGCAGGAAATCAGGTTCATTACATATCTATTTAATTCCATCCTACGTACAGTTTATATTCTTTATACCCTGGAATCATTCCGCCATCACATGAGCCTCAATCCCTAAACACAACCTCTAACTTCCTAAAGGCCCATTAGAGACCATTCTCGGATAAGACCCAAACATAAATACCGAAAGTTTAACACTGACCATCAGTTTGGATTATGTAGCTGTCACTCAGCCGTTCCTTCATTGTTTCCTGTGACCCCTCCCAACCTTTGGTTACAAGGGGGGGGTGTCCGGGCGCAAAATAATGGTGCAGCCCCGAGGGCTTGGCAACCTCTCTAAAGCACAAGCTGTACTCGTGTCGGCCTCGAAGCGGCATGGGGCGGCAGGTGCCTTATCAGAGGCACACGAGGGTTAGGGCACAAGATCTTGTCTGCATGGAGGGTGCATAGCCATCTGTACTACGAGGTAACAGAAATGTTCCAAGGTTCAGCCCCTGTTACAATGGGAATGGACTCGTAGTTGGCCGTGGCGAGACCCTTGGAGGGCACTTAGAGAAGAGGCTGTCTTCTATCTGTGGACTTCCGCATGACCATCGTTATACACCCGGCCTCCCGGGATACGGCGGATCGGACGGCGTTATAAGCGTTGAGGACGCTATGATTATGCTGAAAAGTCCCTCGAATGCGTGAGTAGTGGTGGATGGGAACGGGTAATGAATCGGTTGATCCTACTCGAGTATGCTTTGCACGTAGGTGTAGGTTGAGCTCGATTGGAGGCTTTTACCGAAGGCGGTCTTCTCTAGGGGGTGGTTAGCAATTCCACTTTAAACAAAACAGTAGCCGGAGGGGATCCGGTAGTTTCTACACTGGGGAAGCCCGACTACTCTGGGAGGTAGAGTGTCCTTCTCTACCTAGGGAGTGCGCGGGAGACCAAGCTGATGTATTTCGGCTTAGGTAGCCCTTTGCGATGCTTAATGCGGACCCGACCACTCGGAACGGGCAAGCGGAGAGCGAGGTTGTTTTGTCCCGCTGCGGCAGTAACACCCTTCTGTCGTATGCGGAGGTGCGTCAACTCTCAGGTTGAGAATCAAAACCTCCGATAAGGCCGAGTAGGCGGTGCGGACGTTAAAGATCCTCATTGTCCTTTATAGGACGACCGAGTATACGTGAAGCAATGTTACTCAGCCGTCCGGAAATGCCACCGAATTGCGGACCTTAGTTCTACTTTTCTTGATTTGTGTTGAATGGCTTCCGATCACGTTAGGCGCCCGGGTAACTCATGGACATTCTTTCTCCACTTACTACTTTATCCTTAGCAGCTATCCCACTTCAGAGTCATTGCTTCTTGGGATTTCTCAGGGTAGCGATCTGATCCCACACTTTACCGAGTGTACACAGCTAACAACCGATCCCACGATCCTAATCTATGTAGATGATACAGCAATCATCTCGAACAACATTTATCCTGAAATTTCCACTTCAAACTTCCTCCAACACTTTTCACTACCCTTGATGTGAAGAAACCTAAAAAAATCCACAGACATAATCCTCTATGAAAAAAGATTGCAACTCCCGTTTAAGTGAATCATATGAGCTTCTCAGCGTAAGTATATAGGATCAGGACATCGACAAAGTCAGACTTCGAAACTCCCGACTAAAACGTCAAGTAGTTATGTAATAATCTGATCTCTTTCTCTACTTCTTGACAATCATAAATTAAATGCTGCTTTATTACACCGTAATGAAACCTATAGATATTTACGCACTGGCTTCAGCCAAACATCCCAATATCAAAACTGCACGATACATAATCCTCAGAAAATTTTTTAGCTCTATTTTATAAGTTCAATTAAGCACTTATACCTAGTATGTAAGGAAAGATTCTAAGAAGAAGGTTTTTATACATATTGTTATTATTTATTCTCCTTTGTACAAGTAGTAACCCACTTCCGTTACCATAAGTTTCAGAAAACCCTACCCATCATGAATTCTGAGTCATTGATTGATGAAAACGTCGCCTATTAAAGTATTATAACCCATCCGACTTGTTTTATTAGAAAAAGTACCGTGAATCGAAGGGAAAAAATTCGAGTACTCATAAGTCTTATGAGGTGCGATGACGAAAGATAGGCAAGTGGGAAAACACTTTTTGTAGCATAAGCTACGATAACTGAAGAGTTTTATCGGCAACAAGTTGCGCTTCAAATGCTTCCATAAGCCGCTTTCTCAGGAAACTTGGTATCAAAAATATCCGGCAAGGTTAGATGCCCATCAATGTCAGTATCGATCAGGTTTTCACCGAAATACAAAAGATAGCGCATTTCACCTGAATAATTATTATAAAGCACGAAACAGTAGATGTTTAAAAAAATTTAATTAAAAAAGTGCATTTTTGATGTTATGAATTTGAAGGTGTTTTTAATGCTATCTTGCTGGCTGTCATTTTTTAACTGTTCTATGCAAAAAAGCGCAACCTGCTCATATTCCTATCGGTCCATGTTATTTTTATTTTATTTTCCATACTGTTGTTAGCAAATTTAAATGTTGGCTAAAATTTTTGGTGAAAAATAAGTTTGTTAAATTGTTACAATTCATGTTAATGCTTTAAATTACTGACTTTTATGGCCACGAGTAACTAACAATTATAGTACATGTGTTACTTTTTATATTTCATTGAAATTCCTCATATTTCTAGTTTTAATGCCTTTTTTAAAAATAATTTATAAGCAATTCATATGTTATTTAAATATTAATTCATAAATACATTAATGACCTTTCCGATTCCATCCAGCATTGCAACTATCACTTCTACGCTGGCGACGCCCAAATCTACCTGTCCTTCTATCCCTCTGGACTACCATGGGCCATCCCTAAGATCCAGAAAGACCTTAATTCCATCAATAACTTGGGCCTACAAAAATTCTCTCAACCTCAACCCTACCAAGTTCCTATCATCATAGGATCCAGCAATCTCCTCAAATCCCCCACCCCGATTTTCCCTTTCTTACCATCAATAACTAGACCATTTCCTTCCGCCCTTTCGTTAAAAACCTTGCAGTTATCCTTGACCAAAACCTCTCCTACTACCCTTCCCAAATTTCACGTCGCTGTATTGCCTCCCTCATCCAATTACGCCAGACCTGGCCCCTCCTACAGTTTTCCATCCGTAAACTCCTGGTCTCCTTATTCATTTTCCTTCTTCTTCGACTACATCTGTGTTGCATACGGTGAGATTTCGAAGGAGCAAAAACTAAGCGCCTAAAATGATTAATGAATTGTCAGGTTTATATTCTAGGGACCTATCCTGGCTCTACCCCTCTTCCCGAAATCCACATTTCCTTACTTCCTTTCTTTAACAGGCCATTTACACCCATCGTCCTCATTTATTGATTATTGAATAGGCAATGCCATCAATATTNTGTTTTGATTAATTTTCTACCAAACCATTAAAATTAATTTTTTTAAAATAAAAACTAATTAATTTTTAATCACAGTTAATTTTTTATTTCTATTGTGTTTTGATAAATTTTCTGCCTAACCATCATAATTCAATCATTGTTTTTTACACTCTGCATTTTTGATCTCATTTAATTTGGTTTATATTCCAATAAGAATGTTGTAATATTAATATAACGACGACAATGGTGCAATTTTATGAGCAAAACCATGAAATAAATTGTTAAATAAATTTTACGAGTATAACCGTGTCAATTTTCTACCAAACCATTAAAATTAATTTTTTAAAATAAAGAACTAATGAATTTTTGATCTCGGTTAATTTGGTTTATATTAAAATAAGTATGTTGTAATTAATATAACGACAATAATACATGTAGTTTGAATAAAAATATGAGTGTCCGGTTCTTTTGTCTTCGACTGTACTCGATGCGACACGACGAAAATCTAGACATTGGGGATCGCAGAGCGTAGAGTAGTTTAGCGTAGCATAGCATCGTGCAGATGTGCAGGTAATAAACCTTACGGAAAAATTGACTTTAGATTTGCGTCGGGTAGCATCGGGGAGTGTCGCATGGCGTTGCATTATGTAAGTGTGTTCCTGCCTTTAGCCTTGAAAAGGGCACACCAGAACCTAATGCCACCACATTTCTAGATGATTGAAGTGCGGACGTACCCATACATATGAAGAATGCCGAATGATTCCGTATAGCCTGCGCTCTGCGCCTTACGCGCCAAAACCATCCAGCGAACTATAAGGGCTGCATGTGCAACAAGTGTTTGATTGCTGGAATGAGGATCTTCTTTACAAACTAAAGCATGTTCTTCCAAAGGCCATACCTAATCCTTCGCTCCTACCCCACAAGAATATTTCAAGTTTGCCACTGGACTACTCCGGCTACTGTCCTGTGGGAGCAGGATTGCCACTGGGCAGTGAGTTCGGACCACTTCTCTACATCCTTTACCCCTCAGACATCTCAACTACACGCTCTACCTTCTCTGCATACTTTGCAACGACACAGCCGAGCTTTCCTTTGATCCGGATCCTGCAACCACTCGGTTGAGCTCCTGGTACACGTATATCCAATAGTCGAATGAAGTCAACTCTGGATGATAAAAATTAATGAAATCAAATGCACACATGTTACATTCACCCTCACAAGCAAAATACCTCACACAATATTCCTCCACCACATTTCTCTCTCTGAAAATGACTGTGTACGCTAGCCTAACACACGTTTAACCTGGTACCGACATATAGAAATAAAAAGAGAGGAAATGAGCAGTCTTCGATCTTCTCTTCAACTTACTTGGACGGAAATCTAACTAGTCGACAAAAACAAACTGACATTACAAAATTACTAACCAATTTGGACATATGGACTAGAACTGTCGAATACCGCTAAACCGCTAAACATCTTAATACATTAGCCCGATCCATGTCCAACATTACCCATCCTAAAACCCAGTAAGGCGATTGAAGCCCCGCCACCTCCTTATAAATAATTCATAAATAACTATTCAGAAAGCTGGGAGGCAACAGAGGTTGCTGGCTCCCCCGCAGGATGTATGAAATGAGAAATATTTTATTTCATTACGTAATGTATATGTTTGTACAGATAGTAAAAACATCTTACACCCCTAGGCCTAGTACGCACTGGGATTCTTTGAGTCGACTCTTTGAATCTCCGGAGAGTCTCGGCTGCGTCTATCCTGAGTCCGGGCATCCCCAACTCATTGTTGCGATGAATCTGGTGTGTTGCGGGCTAGCATTTTCGGGCTCTTTTGAATCCCATCCGATTTGGGATTCTTTGACTCAATGTTGCGCAACATTTGCCAGTGCGGACGTGAATCGGAACAAGCGCTCTTGCTTCATTTATTTAGTTGACGTTGTAGTGTTTTCTTGAAGATTTTGACAGTGTCTTGTATAAAGATATGTTGTGGAGTACTGAGTTGACATTACAGTTTGTTCGAAGACATGCATTCCCATCGGTGTTTGTGGGATATCATTTACGGAATACAGAAATCGGGAATTGAAAAGCTAAACACTGAACGGTTTGGCCCAAAAAACGATGAATGATGGCTTCGCACACTTCTGGAACGAAATGTGATATTGATTGTTTTGAAATCCTGAAGGTGTGCACGAGGCTTGTATTCGAGTCTCCACTCGCTAGGAACCGGAAGTGGCAGCTAATCTGTTGGCCGGAGAGATAGATTCCCAAAAGTTGGTATCTTTCTTTGAAATTTGACCACCAACTTTCATTAAAATGGTTTCGAAATCGTTCGGGGACATCCTCAAAAATTTCTGAACCCTGCGCCATCATTTAATCGCGAAGTGTCCAAACGATTTTTCCCGTGCTGATTCCCGCCGTGAAATATTTGTCGAACCCACCATCTTTTTGGGCGTTTTTTAATGCACCTCCGATTGGATTCACTACGTACAATGCAAAAAAGAGCAAGGGAAATTCCTTTAAAAGCTAGTTCCTCTGTCATTTTCACAGACACTGATGAATGTGAACTGAATCTTGATCTGGACACGATTCTTTGTCGCGGAGCAGCGTAGATTCATTGTTGCGACGCAGCCCCGACTCTGCCCCACAACATGAATCTACTCAAAGAATCCCAATGCGTCCTTAACACTACGATATCAACCCTTCCGCGCTTGCCGCTAGTTTTTGAATTTTGCCTTTACCCCCACTTAGCAACTTGTAGTTAACCAAAGTTAACCAGTTAGTAATCACCACTAACAAGTGACTTCATTGAATAATCGGTTGTTTGTAAATACACCCAAAGACAAACAAAATACAAATACCGGACAATTCCGTTTATTTTCCATTATAACTATGTATAAAGATTAATAGTTTACTTAAAACATAAACACAACTTTAACTACTTCTTGTTTATCTTTATAGAGTGGTACTAATCCTTGAACCCACTTTAGATTAAAATGATTTTTAAAAATTAGTTCAATTTCATACTTTCTAGGGCTAACTTTTTGAATTTTTTGTTGGACAATAAATTTAAGTAAAATAAATTATTAATTCGTGTAAAATAAATTATTAATTCGTGTTTCTTAAAAGCATGGTTTTAATTCGAGAAACTCTTGCACAGGGAGATGTTTTGGCCAACGACGGAAGTATCGGCCGTTACGTAGTCCAAGTTCTGCGTGTGCCGCGCCACACTCTGCCATCCACGATATTCTACAGCGGTTTAAGCCACCGGAAGTCTCGGTAGACGAGAAGATATTGGTCGACAGCGAAGTATGACGGCTAGAGATGTTTTATTGCACTTACCGTCATTTAACGATGTAGTTGATAGGTAGCGAAAATTAAACGTAAATGTTCGTAATGTAAGGGCGAATTCTAATCCAAAGATGATGAGAAGGCTTCGTGAGAACAGGCTAGTCTCTAGACGTTCTCCACTGCTGGAAAAACATTGAGCAGAAAAGCAACTACTCACAAATCAGCAGCTCGATTGGCCACTTCTGTTCTATTCACAGTGGAGTGCCGGGGTGTTTGTGTCAATCAGGTCCTCCTTTTTCAAATACAGTCAATTAGGGTACAGAATTAACGCCATTTACGCATCGAACCACGAATCATAGAGCATGGAACTTTGCAGTAAAGTACGTTGAAGAAATTCTTCTGAACCTGTGGCCCTCACTTCCATCTATTATCGACAACTTCGTGTTAATGATAATGCTCGACCGCATGTAGCTCGAGTTGTCACCCATTTCATGGAGGATGTAGGGATTATCACAATGATTTTGCCAGCTTTCCTGACATGAATCTCATAGAACACATAAAACATGGTAAAGATCAACAAACCGATCTTGTTGAACAATGGGAGACACAAGACGAAATGCCATAAGGAGGTAAGACGCGGTATTAGTAGCAAAACTATGTAATAAATTGTAAGTTAAATTTCAATCTATCACTAAAATTTTTACGTTGATTTGGTGATTTTCTTTCAAATTATTATATTTAAATAATTTCTTTTAAACTCACAAATTTCTGATCTTCTTTAATTTTGTTTATATTAAAACAAGTAAGTTTTAATTAATATAACGATAAAAATACTTATAAATTGAAATAAATAACAAAATAGGATTGGCCGGATTTGTTTGTCCTTGAGTGTATTTAAAAGAACGATTTATTTCTCCTGTGCGTCTTTAAGGGAAAAGTGGGCCAGCTTATCTGCGCAAAAAAACCGATTTTTATAGTGAATTTTTGTTCTAATCGTAAACAAGACCGGTGGACTTGACCACCTTTTAACGTTTCGTTCTTAGCATTTAAGTTTCGACAAAGCCGCTTAATTCCATACATCTGAAAGTCTTTTCTTAAAAAACTTAAATTTATACACGTTGCAACAATGTCTCCGTCTGTGTATGCCAGACTGATATAACTGCGATGTGCGTCTCCGCAAGTCAGAGGCGTCACCTGTGGGGTCACCGAGTCATAATTGATCGCTAACGTCATTGCCGTTAACATAGACGAGAACCGTAAACTAAATTTTCTAGATCTCACTGTTACAGTCATAGGAAAGACTTTTGAGTTTGATGTATATAAAAAGACCACAACAAGCGACACATTAATTCCATATAATTCGTTCCTCTGCAACACCCAAGAAATGGTTTCACTCATTTGGCTTACAGATAGAGCTATAACTTAACCGTTCAGTAGTACGAGTTATGAAAAAGAAACAGTTGTAATAAAAAATCTAACGTAAAAAACCGGTTTTTCTCCCAATATTGTTAGTGAAAATAAAAAAACGGTTAAAGAGATTGGCACTGGACAACTCAACAAACCTACAAAAACAAAAGAACCCCGATGAGTTTTTTGCGATTACTTAGGTAAAGTATCGGGAAAAATAACAAGGGAATTGAAAAAAGAAGGAAAAAAGCTAAGTTTCAAAAATATGAGTTCCTTAATGGATATCTTATCCAGATCAATAGATAAAATGGACAAATGGTCTAGTAGTTTTGTATAATCAAATATGATTGTAATGCCTCTTACATAGGGCAAACGGGAAGAACACTAAAAAGTATGATAAAAGAACAACTATCCACAAATAGCTCCCGATAAGAATTTAAAGACCACATTGCCAGAGAGAACCGCAATTTTAAGCCCGAGGATAGCACGGAAATACAACATTAAATAAAGGAAAAAGGTTAAATTGGTTCGAAAAAATGGAGTTTTTAAAAGCGAAACAGGATAAAAACTGTGATCTGTTGAATTTAATGACGGACTTCAACCCTAATCCGGCAATGGCGTTAGCAATCAATTATGACTCGGTGACCCTACAGGTGACGCCTCTGACGTTCAGAGACAGTACATCGCAGATATATCAGTCTGACATATAGAGACATTGTTGCAGGGTGTATAAATTTATGTTTTATAATAAAAGAGTACAATATAATAAGCGATGCATGTAAAGAAAATATATATATGTATATATATACAAGTGTTTTTTGTAAGTACAGATTTACTGTTTTTGCAAAAACTTGTATAACTGACAGAAATGTTGATTGAGAATGACCACGTAGTCTATATCGGATGTACAAGAATATATCAAGTTGTTTTCTGGAGATTTATTTTTTCTGAAAGACGTGCATTCAATTGAAATGTAATCCAAAGCTTAATTATATGTGCATTTATTAATGGTACAGACTTTCGAGCTTTTCGAAGCATTGTAAGAATTAAATAAACAAAAGTGAATGTTACAATAGTTTTTCTAAATAAAATAAATAATAAAAAATATTTAAATTTGTATATAGTACAATTCTCTGTTTTATCTAGATTTAATCTTCGTGAATTAAAAAAATTTTCTACCAACAAGTCGAAGTTTTGAAAAATTCAAAGCCGCGACTGTTTTGATCGCCAAGGGCGTTTAGGGAACCACAACTTCAATCAGAAATTTAAATCAACCACAATAGGAAAAAAGTCTGGCATTGGATCTTGCCGGGTACATAGTGAGAGGCTGAGAGTGCCACGCCTGCTCTTGACGTTGCGCAACCTTCTCTTTGGAATGCCTTCCGACAATCACTTCTAATCCTGGGACCGAAAATGTTTCCGAAACTGTTCAGCCAACTTTTTTTTAATGATCCTACTTCTTTTTTACAGCACATTGCATATATTCTCGTTACATAACATAATTCAAACAATATCATTATTAAATTCACTAATTTCGTGGTCCGCTTGATCAATTACTATATTACATTTACTTAAAGTTTTTAGTTGAGATAAAAAAGTCAATGGCACGAGGGGGATTCGAACCCACGATCTTCTAGATACGCCGCTGCTCTACCACCTGAGCTATTGTTACATCGGATACTAACTTCCCATCTCAACCCCACCTTTTGAATTTTCCCTCCTTTTTGCCATTTTTCAAATGTCGTGTAATCGGATTGGATTCTCGGCGACAAATGAAATGGCCACAGAGAGATTTAGTGAAATATACTTCATTANCACCTTTTGAATTTTCCCTCCTTTTTGCCATTTTTCAAATGTCGTGTAATCGGATTGGATTCTCGGCGACAAATGTATACAATGTACAAAAATGTACAAATATATATATATCTGAGCTCAATAAAGAGGTTTCACTATTAAAAAAATTTGCCCCAAATACAAAAAGCGCGTTAATATTTAAAACAACAATGAAGAAATTTTAGCAATGGATATTTTACTTTTTTATATCATATAAAAGATATTGAAAAAGATATCTGATTAAATTATTTAGCAATTATTCAGAAATCGTGAGATGCGGTCTGGTAGGTTTCAGAAAAACATTTTCTTTATCGTGCCAACGTTTCGATTTTCATTGAGATCATCTTCAGGGCCTGGGGTTTACAAACATTGTTTACATTTAACAAATACATTTAGGATGTGGAAAAGTGAATTTGTACAATGCAAAATATATTTTTTATATTCAATCAAAGTATTTCTACTCATTCAAAGTGTTAGTCTTCTGTGTAATTGTGCCATTCTTGCGTGTCGTGTTGAGACTGCCAGTGAGAAGCCAACATCACACCAGACCGCATCTCACGATTTCTGAATAATTATCGATTAACGGTCATTAATCATCACACACTTATTTAGCAATATTCAATACACTGTTAAACAAAAATTTATTTATGATTAGAAATGAATTTTTAAAAATAATTTTTTTGTCGTTGATTTCTGCTTCTTAGATTTGCCGAACATTTTTTCCTAGTTTGATCATTAATTATTTCTTAAAAGTAAAAATTGAAAATTAACAAACGGATTTTTGAACTTTTGGAAATGAATAAAATGTAAATAAGTTAAATACAATAATTCAATGCTGTTTTCTTTTTGTTCTGCGATTTGTTGAACATTACTTCGAAATTTGATCATCCTGGACCACATAGTCTCGCTATTGCTTTTGACCTAACGCAACAAAAGGGCCTTTTTTTAATAGAGCTATCTACACATTTCATACTTATTTTTAGTTTTCAAATTATTTGTGTGATCATAATTAATAATTAGTACACATGTAAAAGGATTATACAAGAGAAATAATTGCGCCAAATAGTCAAAAGAAAAAAAAAGAAAAATGTATAAACTGGAAAACAATAGGCAAGCAAATACAGCTCCTTCGTGGCTAAGGCTTTTCCAGAATGAAATTTTAAAATAATCTTGAAAATAAGGCAAAAATTAGGCTTACATATACATTATTGTAAGGGATAGAAGATCAGGGATGTTTCTTACTAAAGGGGATGTAAAAAATTAGACTTTTTTCTATTCTACACGATTCTATTTAATAAAAAAGAGAAGCCTATTTAAATTTTATGACAGAGAAACGATATGTTTTGCTATTGGAAAATCATTTTTTTTATCATTAATTAAATTTTCAAGGACTACGGAGGCCTGGGTGGAATTTGCCTCGCTAGTGGTTCCGGGTTCAAATCTCGCCAGCTCATGGCTTTTTAATTGAGATGGAGTATGGAAAAGTAATGTAAAGAGGTTTTGGCCATATGTCCTCTTTTTTGATAGGAATTTCTTCCATTAAAATTTTACTAATCAAACTAAACAATTGATACTGTTGTGAAAAGTTTTATCGACCTTCAATGATTCAATTTCTTGGATGTGTTGAGACCAAGGTTGTCAGAATTTATTAAAGATTAAAAATAATTATCAACGACATCAATTTTTTATTTATTTCTTTAATGCGTTGGAATCGGGGGTTTGATTTTTAAATATTATATTATTTTTAAGCATTAAGTTGGGCGTTGAATACACACCTTGAATTTAAATTGATAATTCAACCCTACATGGTACTGACGAAGACCGCGCAGTTGGCAAAAAGCTGGAACAAGGGGGAATAATTGTCTAATTTTCCGAAGAAAAGGGACCCTAATTCCAAAACATCCAAGAAATTAAACAATTGATGCCTATGTTATTTACTTTTAAACTTTAGTAAATTCTGACACTATTTATCAATTTAATTATTAATTATTTGAGCATAATCATATTTTATTGTATTATATAATGATCGTTTGTTCTTTATAATCCCTTTACGCCTATTTTCATTAATTCAACTGGGTGAGGCAATATGCTAAAACTAATAGGAAATCACTAAAAGTTGTTTTATCCATATTATTAACCTTTCCGCGTTTTTGATCTATTTAGTCAATAAAACATTTACACAGTGCTCATTGATGAGAATTCATTATTATATTAATTTTTTACGACCTTGAAAACATTTATTCGTTGCTAAGGCGTATGTGTGCTGTTATGCTACAAGCTATTCAGAGTTTTAACATTCGCGAGAGCATGGACAATAAAATCCCGAAATATTTTATTGTTGTTTAGGTGTTATTTAATTTTCTTACTGTATTTGTTTTGTTTTTTTAATAATCCACGTGGCTCAAGTTCTGTAAAGAGTAAGAAAAGAGAATTACTTGCAACATTTCATTATGTAAATTATATATTATGTATGCATTACTTGTTTTATCATCTTGGACGCACACATACTCGTTAGAACGGGTAAGAAGTAAATCGTTCGTTTATTTGAGTAATCGAAGTTTTTCAAATAATAGGTTTTTTAAATTACATTGTATGATCTTTGAAAAACTTAGTATTTCCAATCAGATAAACCTAAACTATAAGAAAAAAAATTATAAAGCACTAGTTGAAAAAATCTTTGTGTTTTGTTGTTATCCTTGTTTCTTTTATATGGATTCTTTAATTTTTGTTATTTTACGCCTTATCTTGAAGGTGTTTTTAAAATATTTGGGAATGTACAACATTTCGGTAATCTTATAATATTCTCAAGTACATTGATGTATTTCTTTTTGTTGGTAAAAATAAAACAATTTTAAAACATTCCTAATTTTTTTAATAAAAACGGAACAAAACTTACCTCATATCTTGAGGAGAAACTGTACCCATCTGGAGTGTTTTTAGATGTTTCTCCGATTTACGACAAAAGTGTGGCATGAGGGGCTATTACACAAATTAAAACTATTTTTTATCCCAATTATCTGATTATACAATCGTACCTCAAGGAGAGATTTTTCGCAGTAAACCAGGGTTCAGAAAGTTATGAAATGAAGGAAGTGCTCGCAGGTGTGCCACAGGGGTCAATACTCGCTCCGCTGTTGTACAAAATTTTTACTTCTGACACGTTCACCAATGGGAATGCACTTACCGCCACATACTCGGATGACGCCGCCATATTAACAAGTCACTTATCTTCTCCACAAGCTTTCCTTACGTTACGTACCTACATGTCAAAATTTGAAAAAGAAGACATTTATGGAAAATAAAGTTTAACTCTTGAAAGTCAAACCACATCACCTATACATTACACCGTTGGACATGTCCTCGCTTGTACAATGAACCTCAATGTGAAAAAGTTACCTATTTTTTACTTAAATTTGTTAGGAGAATAACTTGGAATTGCACATGCGTTTAAAAAAACGGACACTTAACAAATAATTTAAAATATACTAGCAACTAAACTACAATATTACCATTAAAATCAAAACTTTGACATATACACATTGACTCACACAAATATGTATGTGTGCTTTGTTTCCGGATCGGCAACTTTTTCAGATATTCAAAGATTATGAAGTATTCAGTAAAACATTTTAAAAATAAATCTTCTAAAAAATTAGAAATAATGAATTATGCTTGAAAACAGCACAAGATTGTTGAAACGTTGTACACTGAAACACTAAAACTAAGTAAAAATACTCTCAAGAAAAGGCTTAAAAATAATAAAAATTAAAGTAAATTATTGCCCACTAAATATAAATTTAAAATTCAAGTACCCAAGTTTGAGAGGATTGCTTTAAAAAAAAAAAAAACATGGAACAGAAACAGGAATTGCGGAGTGATCAGGTTGAACATTGTACATCATAGTCAGGAGTTTTCGATATATTTCATATTTGTCGTCATACATGTATAAAATCGGCATAAACTCAAAATTTTGACAGACCATTAAACGGATTCTAATTTCTCAACATCAATTGCTTGAGTTCAATTTTTTTAAATTTATGAATTGGTAAGGTTATAAAATTATTTATTAGATATTTTTTTAGTCAAGTTCTGGTTCCCCTTGGAGTGTGCCCGCTCCTTTTTTCTTTGAAATGCATCCATAATAGCATTTGTTTTGGATTGATTCCCTAAGAAAAATTTTACTTGTTTTTCGGTAAAAGGGGTAATTTTTTATTTGATAAAAGACAATTTTTATTTTGTTTCTTACCGGGTCATTATATTTTAAATAAAATTATATTTCTTTTCCCCCCGTTCTTGTTTAGATTTTAGAGTTGTTTAATCGACGGCTCCTATACAAACTATAGATTAAAAAAAGTTCTGTAAGTATGATGTTTTGTTTTAGAAAAAAAGAAAAAATCTTTCTCAACGTTCTGAAAATGATTATTGTTTAGAAATGAGGAAATTTTAACGTTTTAAAAGTATGATTTCAAAAAAATCAACATTTCCCTTTCGAACGTTCTTAGTTTTTTTGAAAAAAAAATTCCCAACTTTCTCAATGTTTGACTTTTTGTTTAGAGAAAAGAAAGAAACTTTTACGTTCTAAAACTTTGATTTTTTTTTCTTGTAGCAAAAAAGCAAATTTTCACAACGTTCTGAAAAAGTTAATTTTTGTTTTATAAGAAAAATCCGAATTTTCGCAAACTTTTAAGTTTGATTTTTTTTAAAGAAAAAAGCAAATTTTCACATTCTAAAAGTTTGATTTTTGGTTTGAAAAAGGTAATTTTTTACCTTTTGGAAGGGATTTTTTTTTGGTTTTACAAAAAAAGCAATTTTTCAGAACGTAAATTTTTGATTTTTGTTTTAGAAAAAAGTTTTCTCAACGTTTTGAAAGTTTCATTTTTTGTTTAAAAAATGCAAATTTCCACGTACTAAATCTGTTTTTTTAGTTTTAAGAAAAAAAAAGAAAAAATTCACGTTCTTAAAGTTTCATTAAAAAAAAAAAAACGCAAATTTTCAAAATGTTCTAAAAGTTTGATTTTTATTTTAGAAAAAAAATTTCACGTTTTGAAAACTTGACGTTTGTCTAAGAAAAAAAACAAATTTTTCAGTTCTGAAAATTTAATTTGTGTTAAAAAAAATCATATTTTCACAGCGTTCCATTTTCCATTTGAAGTTTGATTTTTTCTTTTAGAACAAAGCAATTTTCAATATTTACATAGCTCAGTTTATTTTCTACATTTTTCGGAAATAATATAAATTTATTTCGCACTGAACCGAGAAGCTGAGAAAATGGGTCAGCCATGAAATATGAAAATTACGAAAGGTTGAGTGGAAAGCGTCACGGTGGTGGACTGAAAAACTTGTTTATAGCTATCTCGATGACGGGGGAAGGAAGTTAAACAAAGAAGAAAAGCAAACCGATTTATACAAATAGTATCGATAGATAAAAAAAACACGCCTATAAAACCTGAGGAAAACAAACGTTTTGTCGCGTTGGATACTGAGGAGAAAAATGATTCTGGTCAGCCTATTTTCGCTTTCTTCTCCATCTGGTACATATATGGCTTATTCGATCTGCCGACTAGTTCGTTCATATTTCTTTCAACTTTATTATCGTTTACACGAGATATCACGTAAAAGCCCTTGGAAGAGAAAATACGGAATATGAATATAATTTTATAAACTCGCTTGCATCAATAATTTATACACTTGCAAATACGGGTCTTTTTAAGAAAGCCTTTAGGTCAAAGGTTCCCTCTATGTTTGGTATCGCCGAGTCATACATTTTAAAAACAGTCAAATGTCAAAGTACACGCAGTAGAGCAATATTCTGACTTTTTTTGTGTGTGTGAGATTCTTTAATTTCCGAAATGTTTAACAAAACCGGTAAGGCGAGATGTTTCACTTTCCCCGTTTCTAGTATAATCTAGGACATTAATATTTGTAGAACATGAAAGTGGAAGCCATTTCATTTAGGTTATTATCTAAAAATGGACATTCTTTAAGAATTAACAGATGTTATTGATTCCTAATCTTGCAATAAAAAAGAAATTATTCTTTTATAAAATAATAAATACACATATAGTTCGTGCTTCGACTGCAAAAGACTAAATTTTGACATGCTCACTATCAAAAAATATTTATTCAAAGTGGCAGGTATTGTTTATTTGTCTTTTTTACTTTCCTCTCTTATGATATTGAACTAATTTTTCATGCACATTATTATATTCTATGAAATAATATATAGCGTAATTACTTATACACAAACATGTTAGTTAAAAAATGTGGTATTGTCTACGGTTGTGGCATTACTCACAAAAGTAGCTGTTTAGGAATCCAAGAATTCTTCTATCTTCAGCAGTTCAATGACCGAAAGTGCTGAAAATCGCTCGGATCGCGTCAAGACGAGAATGAAGACGTTTACGTTCACACTGGAAGTTAAGTGCGCAAATTGACGTACGAAAAGAACGAAAAACTGAGAACTTACTACTCAATGATACGGCTATACGATGGCGAATAATAACACTGGCCCGGAGGAAGAAGTTTGACTAGTTCGACTCTACCCCCACTAAGAATCTTCGGCTCCTTTCATTCTTTACTCTCAGTTGCAGGTGAACGACGGTGAAATTCCTCGCAACACCGCTAGTTTCGACATCTTCAAGAATCGTGACAGTCCTCTCTTCTTTTGAGTACATGACATATTCATGGCCTCTGCACCCAGTCGTATTACTGTTTCCATACTGCATATTACAGACAAACCGAAAACAGAGAGGCGATTACCTAATAATAAAACGAAATAGTAGAAAAATAATGGGTAGCAAGTAATTTGATGCACCATCAACACGCAGGTCACTAGAGATTGACTTGACTTGAACAGTTTATTCAGAAATATTCTGCACTGTCTTAAAGTTAAAATATAATGCTAGAAATTTGGAAAATAATCGCTGAACTTAGTTATTAAGTTTTTTATTTAGAAATCGTGAGATGCGGTCTGGTGTGATGTAGGTTTCAGAAAAACATTTTCTTTATCGTGCTAACGTTTCGATCTTTATTGAGATCATCTTCAGGGCGTTAGTTATTAAGGCGGCTCCAGACATGCGGTATTCGTCCAATGCCGCGCAAATTTTCGCCGAATCCCGATTAGTGTGGATGGACGTTCGGATATTCGCCGAATAACAACATCCGGTGCTCGCCGAACTCAGCTTTTTGTCGGTTTTCTTGTCCGCTTCAAAGTGCACTAATGTTCGTGAAGTAACCGCACTCAAACCATCCACACATCCGGGAATCAACTATAGCTGTACATACCTTTAACCTTCTGACAACTGTTATCAAAATCAACAGTAAGCGTATACTTCTATTTAATACTATTTATTTTTCATTAATAAACGATTGCTAACTATTATAGGTGTTTTAATTAACATGATAACAATTGTTTTTTTTATTAGGAGTGGATTGACCCAATGCAACAGTTTTGGAGATCCTCGATGTTTACGAAACAGAACCAATAATTTAGAAAGCTTCTCTTACAAATCATAAATTGTTTTATAAATAAAGCAATAATTAAAAATATAATTAAATATATTTGTCAATTAGCTTGTAGCCACTGCACAAAATATTAACCGCGGCGGCAGCAATGACAGTTTCCTTGTTGTTCATCACGATTTGTAGTAATTTGAAGACTCCTAAGGCATTTGGAAAATACTAATTCCCTATTTCCGCAACAATTAGGTTATACGAAACCCGTGTGTATACGTAGGCAGGCTATTTCAAGAATGCCAAGACGAGCATCTAGAGAAGGCAAATATTGGGCGGCAGTCGGCATTCGGCGAATACCGCATGTCTGGAGCCGCCTTTAGACTATACAAATTGCAATTGCTGAAGGTTGCTCCCAAGAAGGGGTACTATCGCCACTTCTTTGGTTGCTATTAGAAGATGATCTGATCCAAGAATTTAACGAGTTTGGATATCATACCATTGGTTTCGCAGATGACCTGATAACAATCATTAAAGGAAATCACTATCAAATCAGAAGAAAAAAGTCCTAAATATTGTAGAAAGATGGTATATAGAGATCTAGTTAAATGTAAAAGGATATATATAAATACTGGGTGTCCCAGTTCCTTCTGACGAAACTCAGGGAATCGATTCTACTCTTCGTTTGGAGCAAAAAATTCTCAGGGGAAAATTTTCGGAAAGTTCTCTATTTTGAAGATATTCGTCAATTTAGGTTTTTTCAACTTTTCACTACCTTACACCATTAAAAACGCGTATAACTTCCAAAATGTTGAGACTACAACAAATCCAATTACACCATTTGAAAGAACGCTAAATTTGCTGTAAGATACTTCTATTTTCAATAATCTGAATGACATAAAATGTTAGCCAATATCAGTAGGAACATGTCAAAATTACAAAATATAAGGTAAATTTGAAGGGGGGGGGGGTAGAAATTCAGAAAGTCAGTTATGCATTCGAGAAGAGGGAAAACACTTTGAGCATTTCCTTATCTTACAGTAAATTCCAAATCTTACAGTAAATTTAGCGTTCTTTCAAATGGTGTAATTGGATTTGTTGTAGTATTACATTTTTTTCCTTCTTCAAAAAAAATTAATAAAGCTTAAAAGTGGCGGGACGAACCGAGAAGAGAAGCCCGAGAAGCAGGAAGCAATTCGCGGCCTGCAAGATTCTGATCGGGATGGCACTGGGTCAGAGATTGGAAAAAAAAGAAACGGAAAAAAAAGCAAGGAGGATCGGTTGGGGATAGACGTTGTCTCCGCTAGCAAAAGAGAATATTGTTTTTCAAAAAAGTGAATGTGTGTGTGTGTTGTTTGTGAACCGATCGAAGAGTTGTTACGAAGAGGAACTGGCTGATCCCGTGATTTGATACAATTCAAATTTATCATCAGGCCTGATAATTCGGGACTAGAGACGTTAATTATAAGTTTCGGCATTTTGATAGTTTTAATTTAAAAATATTTGTCAATGAATTATAAATAGAATAGTGTTGTTAGTATCATCGTAGTTTTTTTTTTTTTTTTTTTTTTTTTTTTTTTTTTTTTNTGGGTCAGAGATTGGAAAAAAAAGAAACGGAAAAAAAAGCAAGGAGGATCGGTTGGGGATAGACGTTGTCTCCGCGAGCAAAAGTGAATATTGTTTTTCAAAAAAGTGAATGTGTGTGTGTTGTTTGTGAACCGATCGAAGAGTTGTTACGAAGAGGAACTGGCTGATCCCGTGATTTGATACAATTCAAATTTATCATCAAGCCTGATAATTCGGGACTAGAGATGTTAATTATAAGTTTCGGCATTTTGATAGTTTTAATTTAAAAATATTTGTCAATGAATTATAAATAGAATAGTGTTGTTAGTATCATCGTAGCTTTTTTTTTTTTTTTTTTTTTTTTTTTTTTTTTTTTTTTTTTAATATCGTATTCTAAACTCTAAGTAGACTAAATACCCTAACAAATCTTCATGTGTTAACGAATTAAGAAGCAGGAAGAACTTCATAATTTCGCTCCCAGCATCCTGGTTGGAAGCGCCATCAGGAAGAAGAGCGCCAGAAGCGCTGCATCGCTACCCTTCTTTTTTTCCCCCTTCTTCCGATCGTCCTACTTTTCTTTTCCTTTTATCTCCTGGTTTCGGTATTCATCCTTACCCAAAAATACCGTGGCGCTCAACACTTATAAAAAAAAACTTCCACCTCTTCACCGACCATCACTTGTCTCTCCCTTCAACACGTTCCCCCCTTCTCCACTGAGCTACCAACAACGTAAGCTGTAACAGTAGTCTCAACATTTTGGAAGTTGTAAGCGTTTTTAATGGTGTAAGGTAGTGAAAAGTTGAAAAAACCTAAATTGACGAATATCTTCAAAATAGAGAACTTTCCGAAAATTTTCTCCTGGGAATTTTTTGCTCCAAACGAAAAGTAGAATCGATTCCCTGAGTTTCGTCAGAAGGAACTGGGACACCCAGTATAGGGAAATTGAGATAAAGAAGAAGGTATGTAAATAGAAAGAGATATGGATAAATAGAGCGAGAAAGAGATTCGTGTAGATAAAAAGGTAAAAAATAAGGAAGGAGATTAATAGATGGATAGAAGTGGAATAAATAGTCGGAATGTTAAGTAGATAAATAAAGAAAGAGATGAAAGTACATAGAACGGACATATAATTAAATAAAGAGATTAGTACAAGTAAATGGATAGATAAAAAGACAGGCATAATCAATGAACGAGAGAAAAGGGAGGGATATAGATAGATATAGATGTAGGTAAATAGATAAGGAATAAATATATTGATGTAATCAGAAAGAGAGTTAAATATGTAAATAGGTAGAGGTAGAGATAGATAGAGAGATTAGTAAAGATCGGTATGTACAAAAATAGATATCAAGTGAAATAGAAAAAGGGAAGCTGTGACATATACAGGCTGTATCAACTTTTACAGTCCTCCATTTTAATTCGGAAACGATTAAATTTAGCAAAAAATAGACTTATATAAACACCATGTTAATTTTTGCTAGAAATCGCGCGGTGGTAACAGATTTAACATAACTTTCTCATCGAGCTGGGAAATGAAACTAAAGTAGTTATTTTAAATGAGAATTCCATATTTCTATTGTTCAATTCGATTTTAGAGCTTATTTTATGCCACTTTTCCTGAAGGAAAATTTTTATAGGTTCGACCATTTCTAGTTTTGTCCGACGGGGTATGCTTTTTTGTAACAAGATGGCCCTCCTCGTTTATTTCGGAAACGGTTAACTTTAGCAAAAGTGGTCTTATACAAACATATAAAACCGTTAATTTTTTTGTTAATTTTTGTTACAAAAAAGCACATCCCTGAACACGTCTTCCGTTGGGCATAACTCAGAAATATCCGATTTTATAAAAATCTTCCTTTCAAAAAAGTAGCATAAAATGAGCTCTAGTGTCATTCCCTAGCTTAAGGATAGAGTTATGTGAAATCCGTTACTACCACCATTTCTAACCAAAATGAACTTGGGGTTTCTATAAGACCAATTTTTGCTAAAGTTAGTCGTTTCCCAATTAAAGGGGTGGACTACAGGAGTTGTATATTTACATTTATTACTTATTTATATAACTAGAGCCACATAAAAAGGAAGAGATAACTAGGTATGGAACTCACCTTCAGTCACTTTTATAACCTCTTTTTCACCAATCAGTCAACTACCCAGTGGTATGATATCTTTCTCTCTAACTCTCTCTCTCTCTCTCTCTCTCTCTCTCTCTCTTTCTCTCTTTCTCCCCGTCTCACTCTCTCTCACTCTTTCTCTTATTGCCCTTCTCGCTGCTTAATATATTATTTATATTTGTATTTCAACTAGACTGACATCGAACTATTAAAAATAGCCCAGCGTGTAGAATTTGACGAGATTATTTCAAGTCCGTTGATGCTTCCTGGTTCAAATTTAATTGTATTCATCAGTCAAACCATTGCTCACTTCATAAATCGTGTATTTTGTGAATGACCAATAATAAGTTGTTGCGCAATGGTTTGTATAATTTAAACCTTGCTAATATTAGATTGACAACTGAATTTCCATGAACAACAACTACAACGGTTTAACAATAGAGTTGTAAAAAAAGCACTTGGCATCGCGTGACCATTGCCGATTCCCTTTGACTCTAACTCTACTTTCGACCCTACGATTTTTCGTTTAACATTTAATTTTAAGCAAAGAGTTAAAGATAGATAAATGTAAATTTGTACTTTACGCTGATATTTTTACGGGAATGATCAATAATCCGTTTCGCAGATTTAACAGATCTTACGTTTCCGTTTGACTGAAAATCATCTTGTATATAAATCGTTGGTGGACAATAACACTTCTTTTTAATGGATAACAGCACTGTTAATAGTAAAATAAATTTCTAATTCCGTTTACAGTAGAACACAAAGAGAAGTAACATCGGACTAAAATTTTTAACATACTACCAATATAAAAAGAAAATGGATGTTGTGACATTTTTTGTAAAATATATATATATACANAGTAGAAATACTTTGATTGAATATAAAAAATATATATTGCATTGTATAAATTCGCTTTTTTCTAGATACTACGCGTATTTGTTAAATGTAAACAATGTTAGTAAATCGCAGGCCCTGAAGATGATTTCAATAAAGATCGAAACGTTAGAAAATTTAGACAACGTTAAAAATTCATAATTAAATGTTTACTTCAGTAACAATCAAACAAAAAATAAATATTTTGGCGTTTTTTCACGAAACAACTGCATAGCCCTGAAGATTATGAACATATCGGCAAACTTCTGAGACAAAACTTTGACAAAACCCATGTTTAAAAAAATTGTTTACTTTTTTTCCTAGTGGTTTTAAATAATGCAGGGAGAAACTCCAGTTTTTTTGTTTTCCATTTTGTATTTACATATTTATTTATAATTTTCAATGGTTAGATAAAAGTTGCTTTTTATTAACAATTAAAAAATCTATTTTACATTTATTATTTTATACAATCACACGAGTATGACTGTAAGTAGTTTGTATTATTATGTTAGGATAAATATTTTGGGCTGGATAAGCAATTTTGTGTTATTTACTTCGCGCTATTTATCGCACGTCTTGTGTTCGGTTAGGAATGGTTAGGTTAGGTAGGGTAAGAGTTGGGTTGGTTGTCTATTGGACTTACATCTTCATAACTTTTGGGAAAGAACATCTTTTATTCATAGAACACACATACAAACATTTTACACTTACATAGAACATGCTGTATATTAAGTAATTATACTTTTTTTAATATAGGGTCTTGTTTTTGATGAAAAAGCAAGTGTCACTAGTGGGATTTCGAAGTCACTATAGTTCTAGATTAGACTTAGGCGTATTGAGCTTAACGTCGTAGGTTCGAATTCAGCTAGAGACATCGCTTTCTCATCTCAACCAACCTCTCTTTAGGTAAAAAATATAAATAATTAAAATAATTAATACAGTCAATTATGGCTACTAAATGCAAATATTATAATTGAATTAAGGCGGAAATAAGTTCACATAAACCTACATTCAATATATGGCGAGGGGTTGGAGGGACTCAAGTTTGTCCGTAAGGTTTTCTACTTTAGTGAGTCTCTGAGACGGGAGTTTTGAACAACTTAGTTTGCAAACATGAAAATGAGAAAGGACCAGACAGTTTACATAATACGTGTAACTACTTCTCATGTGATTGTTCTCCACTAGAATTAATATAATGATTCAATAATCAAATGAATATTAATTTCTTTTACTATAAATATAATAAATATATAATAATAAATATTAGTTAAATATAATCAATTTAAATATTAATTTTAAAGATATTATTTGTTAATTAACCTCGATGATCTACAACAAAAATCAGTTGTGACAAATGATCCTAAATTTCATTTTATACCCACGGTTTCTAATTAATTAAAGAAAATCCGTAATTGAGCGGGGGAGGAATTTATGGGATACGATTTATCATCGTAAATGTTAATTATTTCAATGATATATTCAATCCGTCCTGGCTTTGGTTGAATCTTCTGGAAATTTTTAATCGAGGAGAACTCCTCTGGTTATCGATTTGTCGTGACAATGCTGCACTTTCTATAATTTTTTAGTTTTATTTGGTACGCATTGTTCTTAATTGGTTTCTAGACGGGTAGCCATCTAGAGACAAACTTTCCTTACTTTATATTTTTGCTAACAACGTCCATACATTAATGAATATTTAAATAAAACGCAAATATCAAATGAAAAGTTTTGGTCGAAAAGAATGCCAGATATTTTCTTACATAGCGTATGGATTTATTGTTAACGATTTACTTTAAAATTACGCATTGCTAATTACCATCTCATTAAACTTGATCCTAGGTTTCTTAATAATTTTGGGTTATTGTTTGCGAATTGGAATTGTTACTTTGTGTTATTCGAAACTTTACTGAAGTAGCTTGTAATGAGAGATTGATCTAAAAACCTTTTGTTAAGGAAAGAAAATAATTCCAGGAAAGTGAGCACACAATGATTTTAATGCTTTATTAACAAACAATCCACTCCACAAATAACAAAGATGCTATCTTTATCAAATGTTAAAAGGGGAGAGTTTTATTTGAAAGAATGTTTTTCTATTCACCTGAAATAACTGATAGATCTTTTATGCGTGTTGTTGATTGTGTAATTTCAATATTTACTTGCCAATTTTGCATCAAAACCCATGGAACTGATCACAGAATGTTCATAATAGATTTGCGACTGAATCATCATTTTAAGATCGTGGTAATTATTCTTCGAAATGTCGTCATCGTTGGCCGACGAACTATCCAAACATTTTTTTAATATTATTCAGAAATCGTGAGATGGGGTTTGATGTGATGTAGGTTTCAGAAAAACATTTTCTTTATCGTGCCAACGTTTCGATCTTTATTGAGATCATCTTCAGGGCCTAGGATTTACAAACATTGTTTAAATTTAACACATACATGTAGGATGTGGAAAAAAGTGAATTTATACAATGCAAAATATATTTTTTATATTCACTCAAAGTATTTCTACTTACTCAAAGTGTTTGTTTTCTGTATACTTTGAATGAATATAAAAAATATATTTTGCATTGTATAAATTCACTTTTTTCCACATCCTATATGTATTTGTTAAATTTAAACAATGTTTGTAAATCCTAGGCTCTGAAGATGATCTCAACAAAGATCGAAACGTTCGCAAGATAAAGAAGATGTTTTTCTGAAACCTACATCACATCAGACCGCATCTCACGATTTCTGAATAATCTTCGACTAACGGTCACCAATCACCACACATTTTTTAATATTTCATCTTTTATCCTCATCCTCATCACTTGTTTATAATACATAATTATACATAATATATTGAGTACAGAGGCTTTACAACTGAATATTAACCATAATATAGACAAATATTGCCAGCACTGGAATCGTACTTGAAGGATTGGAAAATCCAAAATTATTTTGTTCCTTAGGGGACGCCCAGTTGCTAACAATGAGTAATGGTTTTACAATCGGCAACTGATTGAAATTACAAACCGTTATACATATTTAGGCGTTATCGTAACCACCCTCCTTCCTTTTACTCCACACATATTGGAGAAGGTTTCTTTCGCGAAAATGGCACCTAATAGGGGCTTATCCTCTAAATATCCCGAGGAATATCGAGTGCTCTTGAGTAGTGTGAATGAATGTGCGAATGTAATTTACTAGTAATTCACTAATTTCGTGGTCCGCTTGACCAATTAAATCATTACAATTAATTAAGGTTTTTAGTTGAGATGAAAAAAGTTAATGGCACGAGCGGGATTCGAACCCACGATCTTCGGCTAGATACGCCGCTGCTCTACCACTTGAACTATCGTGACCTCGATCCACTCGGACATCAACTTCCCTTCTCAACCACACCTTATGAGTTTTCCCTCCTTTTTGTCATTTTTCAAATGTTTCCGATTACACGACAAAAGGGAAAACTCATGAATGGAGAGGTTTATCCCCAAACCTTTAGGAACCTCGATTACTCTGGGGTAATGTGAATGTAGTCAAGTGTGTGAATATAATTTATTAGCGTGAATGGAAAGGCATATCCCTCATTAGCCATAAACATTCTCTTTAGATGGTAAATAGGACATTATTAATTTTCTTTCGTTTTATTTAAATTAATTAAGATAAATTCAACTGTAAATAAAAAGTCGTTTGTCATAACTCATCAAAACAACTTCCAGAAATATGTTTATTTTTAAAGAATATTGAAGTATTGAGTTTTAGCCCAAGGAATATTGGATAGTGTGAATCCTAACCAGACTATGATATTTTAATCTTGTTTCTGTGCATTTGTTTGTTACTTTTCTTATTTGTTCCCTGAGGTACAGAGAGGTCATAAATACGACAAAGAAAAGAGAGAATGTTGGTTACAGTTATACTATAAAATATCGTAACTCAGCTGGAGAAACAGAAAAATAAATTATAAGGATTAAAACGCGAGAACGATAAAGAATGTAAAACTAAGGAAAAGAGGGCTGGTGATGACCAAGTAGTTTGCTTGTTGTAGTTAAAAGTACAAAAAAAAAAAGTTATCAAATTTCCTCAACAAGCAGATAATGTCTCTCCCTAGTAAATATAAAGTGTTTCAATTTAAATATCTTGCCACGCTCAAGTTTGGGGTTTTCGAGGTTTACCAGGTACTACTTCGAAGTGTATCCACTATTTCTTTATAAAGAAAGTTTTCTCTACCTTCATCCACACCTTATTCCATGTTACATCTCAAATCTGAGATATATTTTATTGTTCTTCGCACTCTGAATCTTCAGTTATTCCCTTATGTTAAACATACCCATTCTCGTATTCCCATAAACAAAAATATATTTTGGCTTAAAAGTTGCACATATCTCTCTCGGAAATATAATTCTCTGTTTGATAATTCAGTACTAAATATCCCTTTCTGCAATGACCTTTTTCTATGCAAAAACTGTGAGGGAGTGAATATGACCTGACTTCTATTTATGTATAGGGGGTTGTATTGGGGCCCTACAAGATGGTACGAGATGATCAAACTTTCGGCAGACATCAACAAAAAATCTCATAGAAAAACTCAATACTTCAATATTCTTTAAAAATAAACATATTTATGGATGTTGTCTTGATCAGTTATGACAAACGACTTTTTATTTACAGTTGAATTTATCTTAATGAATTTAAATAAAACGGAAGAAAATTAATAATGTCTAAAGAGAATGACATGGCACACGCACAAGTTTCTCCGACTGATTCATAATTAACCAGAGTCTTATTGATATTCACCTGGATGAAAAAAATTAAATAATTAATTAACATTTTAGGCCGAACATGCAATGTAGTTAAATAAAACAATATCGAATGGTGTGATTAGTCTTTGACGTTTAACTAAAAGGCATTGAATATGCTTTTTGATGTAATCCAGGAGCTGGTAACATTGAAGAAAAACAAAAGCATAATAGTCAATTATCCATGATTTGAGGGAATGGAGCGGGCACGAGTGTGTTTCCACCATTTTCATCTGTTGATTTATCATTAGCGTGAATTACCGCCATGTCGATTAAGGGCTTGACATTGTCGTCTCCACCGGTTCATCCTTCCGGCCACTTGATACCAGAATCGGCCTTTTCATGGACGAAAAATCATCTCCATTTCGGCCACTTCCCCATTCCATGAACACCGAGCCGAAATACTTTAACTCCGTCGGGTAATTAACTGATGAACAGATGATACCGGGAGTTTATGAAAGATTTAATTAAAGATGCTATCAGACCAGCAGGAGACTCGTGTTTCCATTATCCCGTTTAACGTAATTAAATGATTAGACTTAGGCTTTGAATGGAATTGGTAACGGCGGGAAACAATGTTATTATTGCGTATGCCCTGTTGACTTCTCCGCCCTCCTGGACATTTGTTTGTTTATCCCTCTGACGAATCAATCGGTAACGAACCAGAAATAGAACCTGTATGACAAGATCATTTAGATTGGTTTCATCTTGTGGAACGTATAAGAAAAAATTCCTCTACGCATTAGTATTAGAAGTTTTCAACAAGTTTTACATACTTGTAAAGGCCCAAAAAAACCAAGGACGCACCAAAAAGAGAACCTATCGCATAGCATCGCCTGGTGACCCCTTGTAACCTCGTCTAAAATTTTGTATGGCACCTGGAGGTGTACTTCCCTAAAGGGTTTGATTGCTCATATTTTGATCTTGTATAAAGAACGCTGGAGCCTTTTGTATACCATCATTATATGTGATTTCCTCCGGAATTCTTCTTTTCCTTTATAATCTGTTGAGATTTTATAGGGTGAAGTAAATTTGTTTCCTGGATCACGTAGTCAATCCCCATTTCGAAGAATGGGTGTCTGATTTTATTAATCATTGTCGTGGGCCTCGAAGTGAAAAGTTCCAAGTTTGATTGTTTCTCAAGTCTAAATGAGTTTTTACTCTCTTCTCCTTGTATACATTTTTCCAAAAATAAAATTCAAATAAGTGGTTTTAGCAGTATTTCTAATGCAATTGACAGTGTTGTTTTCATTTCCCTGTGACACAAACGTTTGCCAAACTTCTTATGTTGCCTAATGTTAAGTTGTTGGTTTTTGCTGAACTTTGGTTCACCAGAATATTAAGCCGTAGGATAATTTGGATCTTATTACATGAAGGAGTTTGTTTTAAATGAAACTTAGGTTTTTACAGGTTTTACTTCGTCACATTTTTGAAAAAAGTTCGTAGTTTCCTGATATTTGCATGTATACAATATGTAAGAAATTCACGGATTTCTGGCCGTAGGATGACGTAATTTTGATTTTGTTCATATAGAATTGACCATATCACCAAGTCAATTATGCGCTTTACGATCTCAAAGTCTGTCTGTAAAAATATGGAACCGCCCTGTATATGTCTGTGAAGACTTACCGAAATTTCAAAATTATATCAAAAAATTCAGAAATGATATGTGCTAAAAAAACAATTAGAAAGAAGCTGTAATTTCATTTGCTGGGTTTTCGAGGAATGGCCTTTATTTAATAATTTTAACAGGTGAGCAAATAGCATCTGTTAACAAATTTGAACCTATGAAATTCACTAGTTTTCGCGGTCCGCTAGACCAATTAATATCTTTCAATTAATTAAGGCTTTTAGTAATTTTCAAAAATGGAAAAAGGAGGAAAAATTCAAAAAGTGAGGTTGAGACGGGAAGTTAGTGTCCGAGCGGGATTCGAACCCATGATCTTCGGCTATATAGGCCGCTGTTCTACCACTTGATCTCAATCCACTGGGACACCATTTTTCATATGTCATTTAATCTATTTGATTCTCGGCGACAAATGAAATGGCCATTGAGAGCTTTAGTGAAGGTGTACTTCATTTTAACTTATTAAATTCATTAGTTTTCGTGGTCCGCTTGACCAATTAATATCTTTCAATTAATTAAGGCTTTTAGTAATTTTCAAAAATGGAAAAAAAGGAGGAAAAATTCAAAAGGTGTGGTTGAGACGGGAAGTTAGTGTCCGAGGGAATCGAAGTCACGAGAGCTCAAGTGGTAGAGTAGCGGCGTATCAAGCCGAAGATCGTGGGTTCGAATCCCGCTCACTGACTTTTTTATCACAACTAAAAACTTTAATTATTTGAACCTATGGTTTAACGAGGAAAATGAGATCACTAAGTGAGACCACATAGCATCAGATTGAAAGTGCATTCTTTATCGAATAGAATAATTTAAGTCCTAACGAAAAATATGTTTCATTCAATAACACGCGACCTCATCAAGAGAAGATCAAGAAAGATAACTTGATCTATTGTCAAAACCGACCGAATATTTCCAACATAAACTTTTTCTCTAAAATGTTCACATTTTTGTCAATGCTCATTTAGTTAAACGATAGAAAATTGAAATTTAGTTAGGTTTGTAACCCCCCACCTGCGATATCATACAGTCAGATATCCATAAAATTCTATTTTTTATTTTTATTTTTTTATTTTTTTTTTACGAGGGTTCACAACAGCAGAGGTCATATAAACCCTCAGGGTGCCGGTGTTTTTGAAAAAAAAACCATTTGTAAGTATGTCGGATTCGAATGCAGGGTCGCTGGATTCGAACCCGGGACCTTTACCTTACAGTGATGAGCGCCGTGTCAAAGACTAAACCTTGCGGCCACCGACGCCCCCATAAAATTCTATTATTAGGTGACAAACGTCGTTTTCCATGATGATTAATTTATATTGGACGTCTGTTAGTTTAGCGTAGTTATGAACGGTAAATTATTATCATTTAATTAGTGTAAGTAGTTTTGAAGCCCGACAGCATAAACTATAGTACTACTTATAAAGTGTTCTCACATTACAACATAACTTCATTTCCAACACAATTTAATTGAACCACCGCAGGTAAATTTAAAACTTTTCGCAATATTTCCTTTAATATACCTTCATTAAAATGAATCGTCACTTTTTAAAAGTTAAAATTATAAATAATTGATTAATTGTTATAACAATCATTAAATTTTATTTACTAATTAACCTCGTTCAACGCCACTGTTCAATTAAAAAAATAAATTCTAGGATTATTAAAAAAAAAGACACAAGGTGAATTATCACTTATTTAGTTTTGCCTTGTATATACAACGTTGAATATAAATTGCATAAAAGTTCACCAATGGAGTGGGGTACTAAATACATATATCCAAATCTTGAGATTATTAAGTAATTTCCATACTAAAAATCGGTCATGGGTGAACTAGATAGGAAATAAGCATAAAATCAATAATTTGAACAAAATATGTATATTTTTGTATTGATGCTTCGTTATAGAATGAGCTGGTCATGTTCCATTGGTGCTACATGACCTCAACAACTAATTTCTTAAGATTGGAAACTGTATGTTTTAAAATTGTGAATAGAAGTTGACCACGTCTCTAACATGGACCACATTTTTGACTGATAATGAAAAAGCTGGGACAAAACGTCGACAAAAGGGATAATAAAAAAAATGATATATGTATATACTTTTACATACTGATATGCAAAAGCTTCCACATAAATTATTAAATTATTAAAGGATTTTTCAATGTTTACTTTTTACGGAATTTAATTTGAATTCTGAAGCAATAAACTGTTTATTTTTCATCTTTGTTTTCTTAATTGCAATTTTTAAACATAAAAATGCCACTTAGTGCTGAATATGTTGCGCATGGTTCGGCCTTATTGACGATGGACTTTCCATCAAGTATGGCTATTGCCATCAGAGTTCCCTACGAAACACTGCGAAACGCCGTTAGACGTTTTCGGGAAACTGGGTCCTACCAGGCCCCAGAAGGCTCGATTCTGCGCGTCCTAAGGTAACAAAACCACAAATGACCAATTTTTTGAAATTTAGCGAAATCGGCCCCTTACTGTTGTTCAAGCGATTCATCATCTCTAGAAAGTTCGAGGTGGCCAGATTTCTGAACGCATTGCTTGAAGATTAAATCAATATGCAGTGATGGCAATAAGAGGTCCAGAATTGACCAGAACCCAGAGTTGCACAGCTCGCATTTGCTTGAGAACACAGCCATTGGTCGTTGGACGATTGGTCTTCTGTACTTTTTACAGATGAACGTACATTTGATCTACCATCTCCAGATGGGCGTGAAAGAGTGTGGAGAAGGCGAAATGAAAGATACGAAGCTTGTAATTTTTCCCAGAGCCGACCTTTTTTCAACGTAGCTCAGTGATGGTATGGGCGGGGATTTTAATTGAGAGTCGCACAGAGTTGGTTGTTGTTCGTGGAGAGTCTTTGACCGCCACTCGCTGTGTGGATGAAATTTTCGAACAACATGCGTTGCCTATCGTCGATGAAATCAGCGACAATCCTATTCTAATGCACGATAATGCCCGTCCACATGTCGCTTGCATAGTACAAAAATACCTTCAACAGCATAACATCAGCCCCTCCAGACTTGAAACCCTACGTAGAAATGTAGAGCACGTCCATCACTTCCCGATACGCTCCACGATCTTGAAAGGTCTCGTCGTGAAGAAAGGGCTAACCTCCAACCTCCGGCAAAGAGACATTTCCAGACTTGTAGAAAGTACGACGAGGCGTCTTCGAGATGTAATTAAGCCAAGAGGAAGAAATGAGGAAATATGCGATATTGAATTGTTAATTAAAAATCTAAAACAAAATTAAAACAACTTTTGTCTGTCCGTCTTTTTTTTCATTTTTTTAGCAATTTAGATTTTTTACCTTCTTTATACAAAAACTCAATTATTAAACATTAAAAAACTTGAAACTTTGATTAATATTTATAAATATATACAAATCCAGTTATATATTTTTAAATATTAATCGATGTTTCAAGCGTATACATACATGGCGAATATTAGGTAATTTTTGTAATTTATAAAGCAATTTGATTATTAGTTATTATTTCAGTTATATTTTTACCTATTATCAGCTTTTTAATTCATTTTTATTTTTTATTTTTTATGCCCTTTTGTTGAAGGTAAAAGAAATGACCGTCTTTAGACATTTCGCCATTTTGTGCCATTCTCAAGAAAAGCCTTTTTTTTTAAATTATATAAACATTAAGCAAAAGCACCTATGTATCAATCGCCCTTCCAAGCAAAACACTTTATGCAATATTCCAGAATATTACGCCCATTCCAAAATCAGACTGTGCCCGCTATCTTAGGTTCATCTAAATTCAAGACTAACGTAGAACCAACACCCCAGACTAAAACAGCAGGCATTACCGGCAGACGTCTCGGACTCTACAGACTACTGCCACAGAAATCTAACATTTCAACAAAAAATAAACCGACAATCTACAAGACAATCTAAAACCAATTTGGACGGGCGGACTAGAACTGCGGGGCGCTAAACATTCCAACAGCCAACGAATATAGTCCTTCCTCAACGTTTCGATCTTTATTGAGATCATCTTCAGGGCCTGGGATTTATAAACATTGTTTGAATTCTACAAATACATTTAGGATATGAAAAAAGTAAATTTATACAATGCCAGAAATTTTAGACTCAACCCAAAGTATTTGTACTCGATTTGAATAATAATCCTTAAGGATTCTTTTAAAGTTCGAAAATGGAACTGAGTGTTTTCTTTCATCTCTGATCGTTATTTAATCTAATAAACTATATTAAACGTTAAGTAAGATCATATTGATAACCTCAAACTAGAAACTACCATAAAAAATATTTAAGAATTTGCATGACGGAACCTGTCAAGTTTTCCAAGACGTTAATAATCTGTCCATTATTAAATTAAATATATGAAAAACATTTTGGCTATTCAAAAACAGAAAAAGTTAAATATCTATATAAACGTTGTTTTTATAATATTATTAGAACAATAATTATTTTTATATCTTCCTTATTAAAGTTTACTTCGTAGAAAACTATTAAAGTCATTAAGTTTATGTTACTGCTTGTGCCGCATTGTTCTTTTTACCGTATTGTCTACTTATATCCACCACTTGTTACTAAGTTTAAGTTTATTCTAAATTGAATACCATTACAGCGACTATCGTTTGTGTTACTTCTGGTGAATGTTAAGGAGCTGGAACTCTTTCTTCCTGCAGTTGAATCAGCTATAAAAAACAATGTACGTAAACTTGAGGTCTACAAAATTTTAGAAAGCAAATAAAATATGATTCATCATTCAACAAAAAGTTTTATATACAGTGCATGAAATAAACCTTCAAACGGAACTCTGGAATTGGAAATCCGGTAATGATTGAACACCTTCTGAAAAATAAAGCACCTGGATATGACCTTACAACCTCTGAAATCTTTCGATTCCTCATTAAAAAAGCAATCCTCTTTTTAACATTCGTGTTTAATCTTGTTCTAGGAACTACTCACTTTCCTTTACAATAGAGGTTTTCCATTATAAAAGTGATCCCAAAGCCCCATAAACCTAGCCATTTACCTCAATCCTATCGCCCGATAAGCCTCTTACCAATACTAGAAAATATCCTCGAGAAGCTCTTTTTGAAAAGAGCTCTTGCCTTCTTAGAAGAACAAAATATTAGCCTATCTTACAGTTAGGTTTTCGTAAACACTACTCCACAAACCAGCAATACCACCGTGTTGTAGACGCTATCTCTTCCTCTCTTAAGTGAAACAGTACTGCTCGATTTTCTTTCAGGTCAATTAAGGAAACTTTTCTCCGACTATTCTGTTAAGGCAGGAGTCACACAGGGTAGTATTCTTGGTCCCATCGAATAAAGATTATACTGCTGACCTCCCTACTCATGCTGACGCATCCATTCACATTTTGCGAACGATACTGCTATTCAGTCCTCTAATAAATACTCAATCCTCTCACGTTTTTCTTTACAGACTCAGCTATTCAACATTTAACCTTGACTGAAAAAGTGGCGGATAAATGTAGACGACAAAAGCCAGCATGCAACCTTTATCCTGCGACGTCGAATAATACTACTGTCGTGGCCACTTACCACACGTTACCGCTAGATGCCACTACCACTTATGCAATGTTCTCGCCCTCCACTCTCTAGCCAATCAGAGTCGAGCTCTCCACTATAAGGAGGGGAATTGCTGGTATCAGACTCGTCTACCCGTCGAGATCTTAGATCTTACCAATCACTTATGTAACCGACACCGGCAACAACGACAGCAGACTCGTCGACACGACGAGCTATCACTAATGTAACACCGTAGACAACAGCAAGGTTACTCGCGGCTTTAGCCTGATTCTCGCCTTCTATGCACAGCCGACTTGGCTATAAACGCCAAACGCTGATCTCGGCTAATTGCTGCACTCCAATACCTTCGGCCTCTGTGGAGTAACCGACTGATGGCCCATCGAACCTGAGCCAACGATTTACTCTGTCACACATCACAACCAGCGGCGCCACTCCCATGGTCTCGGCCTTATACCTTCCTCACGGCTTATCTCAACACAATACAAAACCCATTCACTAAACAAAAAACAATATATATCTATCTGTTCCTACACTTAACCTCCTCTCCTACCTCGGGCTGTATATCGAAAAAAGACTTACTTGGACTAGACGTTGCAAAACACGCTCACTACTTTTAGATAAGTGATCAAAATTGACGCTTTACAACAACGAGGGATATACGAGACGACAATTAAACGTATTTCGAATATGACATTGAACTGTGGGGTTCAACCAAATATTCCAACTATCATCGCCCCAGGATTCCCAAATCAAAATCCTTCGAAGAACAGTAAACGCTTCCTCCTACGTACCTAATCACACAATCCACAATTGCCATAATATTCTTTGGATGAGAAGTCATAAAATCCCGTTACATAAAATTTCACAAATCGCTAGATCCCTTAGTTTTAAGCCTAACATCCTGAACTTCAAAAATCCTCCAAGGAGTTAAAAGTGGCAATGGCCTCGGGACCTGTTGAGTAGCACGTACCAGGTGCTGTTTTAGTTTAAAATTAGTTCATACCAACAATTTTACTTGTAATATAAAAAATAAATACTATTCTAAAATAATACATTGTATGAAACAGGAAAAAAATTCAAAAGTTTTATATGAAAAATCAGGGTTAAATATTATTTGGAAGAAAGGAAGTTCCTTCGCCCAACTTTGGAGGAATATACCTTCTTCGTCAGGGCTTAGAAACTATCATTAAACATTTACAGGGTTACTAAAAAATAAATATGTACATCTACTATACAATATTGAAACTTATGCTTTCAAGCACAATTGAATTAAAACTTGTGATTACAATGATTGTCTCAACCTGCTCTTTTTATGACAGAACTGACAGTTCTTTTTTCAAATCTGTTTCATCCCTGACTTTTAATATAGAAAGATATTGAAGAAAAATTTTGATTCTATTTAATATAATCAAACTCTGGTTGTTAAATAAATGTTCGTAATTGAGCATGATGACCGGCTTATAGTTTTATTGTTTTAACGACAACAGCTCGTTTAATCTATAATTCAGTACAAAGTCTAAAATGGTACAGTGGTTAAGTTGGAGGCTGTAAGAATCGCCTCCTTTCCTCCCCCAAATCTTTATCCCTCCTCCCACCCCTATAGAGCCATCACAAAGAGTTTTAAGAGCTTTAGGAGTTTTCTAATATTTATGGAAAAACCGCCCCTGGGCTAAGAAAATGGTCGAGCTGTTTATTCTATTACCTTTTTTCTCTTTTCTCGGTCGCCTCCGGGATTCCTATCTTCCTCGTTCTTTTTAATTAATTCGCTTTCTGAAATTATATTCCCACTAACGCGACAGAATCGGCGAGCCGAGAACAAGTGAGAAAAAAGTTCAAAGCACAAACACCGACCAAAATGGGTTGCCTAAAAAATTAAATATCAATTATTTCCTGAATATAATTGAATATATATATATATATATTTACTCAAATAATTTACTCACGAGTATAATTTCTGTTTCATAACTAGTGTTTTTATTGAGGAATAATCTGGATCTTGGTATGGTATGAATATAAATAAAATTCAATTATTATCTGACACGCTTTCCACCTATTTTAAGGTCGCACATTGCCAAATAGTGTAACTCGATTTATCCCGAAGGGTTGCCCTCGTTATCAAAACCAAGAAATATATTTTCCTCAGTAATGAATGAATATTTTAAATATGATAACAAAACATATATGCAAATCGATGGTGTGGCGATGGGATGCGGTTTGTCCCCCATTTTTTGTAAATATGCTAATGAATGATTTGAATGATTGAGATTTAAATCGGCCCATTTACAACATAAAGCTCATTTGAAAGTTATCAATAGCTTATCATTTCTATCTATAGCTTGTTTGAGATTTTTCCGATAGCTGATTTAGCTAATCTCCACAACATTTTCATCACGAAAATATACAATTCACCTATGACGTTGAAGGAAGTGGCTCTATTCCTTATCTAGATGTGAAGTGACTAGGAATCCAGAGGGCACATGATGTACATGTGGTACACACAAAAAAAAAAAATCAGCTCTGCCAGATATTTTAATAATTTTAGTCACGCCCTTTAGGTCAAAAACTGAAATTTACTAATAATTTGATGTATATAGTTTCGGCGGGGTTCAAAGACCAACCCCGCTTCCAAGTAGTGAACCCCGGGAAACGTTCGTCGCCGTCCTGACGGGGGGATTCACACTGATCCCCACGGCATGGTACGGTGCGAAAAGGCTAAAGGGGCTCTGGTGTCCTATCCCCAAGTGAGGTACTCACTTTCCTAACCACTCCTCACTAAATAGACTCCTATCACCAACCCCTCTCCCTCTATCCTATCAGTCCCCTAAGAAGAGTCTTGGGCTTGACANACACTGTAGATTAAATGGACATTTAAAGAAAATTGGAATAATCCAAGATGGCACATGTAGATTCTGCAAAGAAGCAGAAGAGACACCAACACACTTACTAACAAACTGCGGAGCTACACTAGCCCGCAGGAGGAAGTGTTTTGGGATGTACAATGTGACCATAAAAGAACTACAACCACTGAAACCGGGCCTATTAATCAAGTTTCTTGATGAGATAGGACTCACCGATGTGCTTTAAGCAGAGCACAGGGGATACAATAGCTCTTAAAGGGCGCAGTATACCATACCCTGAATTATTACATCTATCTATCTATCTATCTATATAGTTTCGGCAATGAGCAGTATATGTCCCTAGAGTGAAATATAGAGAGAGAGAGAGCTTTCCGAATTTTAAGAAATAATAATAACCCAAAGACAATGATTAATTGATTGTTAGCTAAAAACTCAAAGAAATTAACGAACAGTGAACAAACAGAAAGAAATATGAAGAAACATTTTACGTTCAGGAAAAGCAGGAAAGGAAATGCATACCCGAAATCAATCGTCGTTACAGGTATAATAATAAAATTGGTTCATTACACACTAAAGTCAAGGATAAGGAAGAAAAGTTGAATTTATCGAATGTTATATTTAGATTCAACTCTCCGTGGCCATTTCATTTGTCGCCCAGAATCAAATAGATTACCCGACATTTGAAAAATGGCGAAAATTGAGGGAAAATTCGAAAGGTTGGGTTGAGGTGGGAAGTTAGTGTCCAAGTGGATCGAAGTCATATAGCTCAAGTGGTAGAGTAGCGGTGTATCTAGCCGAAGGTCGTGGGTTCGAATCCCGCTCATGACACTGACTTTTTTATCTCAACCAATACCTTATATAAAAATTAATTAATTAATTGAATGTTTTATTTAGACTTTCCTGTAGTGAATATCCAATCATCTAACCAAATACATGCTACCGTTCATAATGTCTTTTTTTTCTGTAAAGTGTGATCCAAATTAAATGGCAGGAAGGATGGAAAACGTCTGTTGTTTAAGTTGACACAGACAGGAATATTAAGGCTATTGCAAAATTTTGTGATAGAGTTTATCCTAGCTAATTTTGTGAAACTTCATAATAGGTTGATGGGTAGGAAATAAATTGCCTTTTTCACAATAGGCAAATAACTATTTACTTCCTACCCATTTATTTATTGCAGAATTATATTGTGTTACAAGACTATCTGTAGGGAGTAAACTCGGCTGTTTGGCTGTTTTGAAAAATGTTGTGGAGCCCAACGAGGTTGTACCTCAGCCCCTATACTATTTACTATTTTTATTAATGCCATAAAAGGCCATTTAGAAGGGGGTTTTATGTTTGGCAGATACATACATTTTGAAATTATTACTATTTGCGGATGATGTGGTTATATTGACTGAAAAATTATAGATCAGTTAGAAAATTATTTGGAAACTTAGAGTCAATGTGGACAAATAAAAAATAATGATTTTCCGTAAGGATGGTGGCCGCAACGAGGTTTAGAGTTATGGTGTACAAGTAATTGAATTAGGGTCACATTCACATATCTAGGAGTAGATCTATCTCCGTCTATTTCATACATACATTACTGGACCAAACGAGCACGACAGGCTCTTTAAGCTTAAATTCTATTTGGTCTAAATTCATAGCTAATAAGGACATAACGCTGAATACTAAGTGCGATGTTTTCTATCAAAGCTGTTTCTGATCTCATCTATGACTGCCAGGTTTGGCAAAACATTATTTCGACGCCCTTGAAAGAGAGTGTTTAAAAAAAGTTGTTTAAGGTTTTCATTACCACACCGAACGACGTGATTAATATTGAAGCCAAATGCCTTCCGAACTATGTTTTTCCTTTCTTTCTACAATTTAGATATATATATATCTAAAACGACACTAAATACATTAAGGGTCTTAGAACTTAATCATTCCGTTTATCTAATTTAGTGGCCTTTGTAGTAATTAAGAAGAAAATGCTTTCGTTTCAGGAGTGGAATTGTTGGATGAGGAAAGTCGGTTGGTGATGGCACAGGTTTAGGATATGTTGAAGAATTGAACAACAGTAGATTGTGTCATAAGGATAAAATGACAAATTTCCATCAAAAGAAACAGAGGCGCTAGAAGTACAGTGTCATAACATACGTTATGATATGAACTTGGCTATAAATACAGATAATTTGTGTGTAAAAAAAAAATTAAATTTTAATTATAAATCCAACATCTCCGGGAAAATTTCTCTCTGCTCTTATATATTATATCCTTATATAATATATAAATATATATATATATATATATCCACCCACCCTAGGAGCCGTAGCCCACTACGTGTGGAACTGCGGCGACGACGGGAGGTATAGTGTGGTTTGAGGCTCGAGGCCCCGAAACGGCCCACCTCAAGTTCTCATCCACGGCCCTTTTTTCAATCCGGTTCCTTCATTATATCCTGTGACTCCTCCCAACCCTTGGTTGCAAGGGGGGGATGTCCGGGAACAAAATAATGGTGTAGCCCTGAGGGCGTGGCAACCTCTCTAAAGCACATGCCTGTACTCGTGTCGGCCTAGGGTCGGCATGGGCGGCGGGTTCCTAGCAGAGTCGCACGAGGGCTAGTGCACCAGATCCTGCCTGCATAGACGGGGGAGGGTGTATGGCCGTCTGTACCACGGGGTAACTGAAATGTTCCAAAATCAGCCCAAAGTTACATTGGGAATGGTTTCATGGTGGCACGTGGTGACGCCCCTGGCGGGAACTTAGATAGAGGCTGTCTTTGACTTGTGACTTTCGTAAAGCTTGAGTATGGCCAGCGTTATTACACCCGGCCTCGCGGGATACGGTGGACCGGACGACAGCGTTTAGGCGTTGAGGACGCGATGATTATACTGAATAGTCCCTCGAATGCGTGAGTAAGCGGACGGAAACAGGTAGTGAATCGGTTTCTCTGACTCGAGTATGCTTTGCATTGTTGTGCGTAAACCGGCGTGGTACCCTTGGGAAAGCGAAGGATTGGACCACCTATTCTAAGCGTATGGCGTCCCTCGAATGCGCATAGCAGGTGTAGGCTGAGCTCGATAAGAGACTTTTACAGTAGGCGGTGCTCATCTAGGGTGTGGTTAGCAATTCCTCTTAAAACAAAACCGCAGCCGGGGCGTATCCGGTAGTTTCTACGCTAGGGAAGCCCCTATACTCAAGGAGATAGAGTGGCCTTCTCTATCTAGGGAGTGCGCGGGAGAACATACTGATGTATTTCAGCCTGTTAGTCCTTTGCGTGCGGCATACGACCCAATGCACAATGCGGGCTCGACCATTCGGAGTGGACAAGCGGAGAGCGAGGTTGTCTTGGCCCTTAGGGGCTGGGGCGCCTCTACACCAATGCTGGGGCGGTAACACCATTCCGTCGTATGCAGAGGTGCGTCAGCTCTCATCTTGAGAATCAAAACGTCCGATAAGGCCGAAAAGGCCAGGTGCGGACGTTAAAGATCCTCTAGTCTTGCGACGACGAGTACTCGGGAACGACATGCTCCTTATATAATAAGAAAAAATGAAGATACATTCCCCTTTTTGGATCGTTGTCCAATATTAAAGAACACAACATTTTTTTTGTTATGAAGACCAATCGGATATAGCTGTAGTTAATCTTCTAAAAGGAACCAAATGACTAAATTTAAAAAAATTATGTAAAAAATGCTGCACTTTGCAGGCGATTTTTAGTTGACTTTTTAATTACTAAACAGGTAATATATGTATTTTTTTTTTACTTTTTTGTGTGAATATATTTTATAATAAACCCTTTTTTGTTATTTTCTTGTTTTTTATCAGAAGAATCTCAATTTTATTTTCTATTTTGATATCGTTTAATTTATTTAAATGTCAATGGTCACTTCAATTTTTTTTGTGCTGTATTTAATTTCTTTTGTTGCGAAATGGATGTGAACTCTTGAACAGACGGCCTTAGCTATTGTAATTTTTGAATCTTTTTCATTATTTCTTTTGTATTTGTTCATAATATTGTAAAAAAGTATCACTCTATCTCTATATCTATCATTGGACAAACAAAAAAGAGAAAAAATAGAAATTATGATCATATTTCTGATTGCGGTAACAAATCCTGAAACTGAAAACTCGACTCTGGAAACATTCACTTCCAATTGAGCATCATTTTGACTTTTTTATTTTGAAATAATTGATAAAACGTCTCATTTACTCAGAGGAAGAATAAAAGATGTTCTACATACTAAATTAAAAATTGTTCATTCGGTTGACATTATTGTGAAGAAGAATCGACACCTTACGGTTTACCAATGCTGGACAAAGATGTTGCAGTTTCCCGTGCATTTTGTCAATTTCTTGGCAAAACTTCTCCGCTAATTCAGGAAATCATAATGAACAACCCCAGCAGTACTCCACCAAACAGTCACCATAACGTTTTATAAGTACAGATTCGTTTTCGGGACGTGTTTTGGCGCGTCATCCTTATCCAACAACAAACCTTCTGTTATCGTGCAGAATCCATTTTTCATCGCGAGTGGTGATTCGATCGAGAATTAGATCATTTTATTGGGACAACAGAAGAGCAAATTTCCAAAACGTCAATTTCTTTGGGCATCCGTTAGTACCCACTTGTCGAGGTTCTTTACTTTGTCAATTTGCTTCAGATGGGGAACAACGGTTGAGTGGTCAACACTAAGCTCTCCCGCAATTTCCCTGGTTGTGTTACGTTAATTTTCTTCAATGCTTCCCTCCCTCCAAACCGTATTGACATTATGCGCAGTTTGGGCCGCACTTCGCCCAAGTTTAAATTCGTACAAATAAATTTGACGAAAATCTAGTTTGAACATATTTAATTTCGCAGATCCTCACTCTTGTAAAATTCAATATAAGCAAAAAAGTTTTTATAAAAGGTACCAGTTAAAAGTATTTATTGTATTATTTGGAGATCGTGAGATGCGTAGGTTTAGAAAAACTTTTTTTTTGTCGTGCTAACGTTTCGATGTTTATTGAGATCATTTTCGGGGCCTGGGATTTATGATGATCTCAATAAACCACATCTCACGATCTCCAAATAATTATCAACTAACGGTTACTAAACACCTCACATTTCTGTACGTATTTATTATAATCCATAAATTAGATTTGAGGATTTAGCTTTTTATGACAAGCACCTGCGAACAAAAACAAATTTTCAAAACCTGCATTCATTTTGCTCCGAACCAATATAGTAATCGTTGAATTAACTGTACTAATATATATTCATAACTTGTTATTAATATAGGCTTAGGAAATTACCTTAAAATAGGTCATAAGGCATGCAGATAAAAATTGAATTTGTTTTTTCATTCAGACCGAGATCGAGATTATTCGCTCATCACTAAAACTCAATTTAAACCGCTACGAGTTAATAAATATATTTTAAAACAAAAACATTTTGTGAGCGGATGCCATAATGATTACGGTATATCGACTGTACATGACTGATTATTTCCTCGAGCCCTGCTAACGAAGCGATTCGCAAAATCCAATTTTGACAGTGCAATGAATAGTAATCATTCTCCGACGCCTCCCCCATTGTTTATTCGCAGCGATAGCTGCGAGCTGATTTGCATTCATGTAAATGAGACATATTTGTACGGCTGAAAGACAAATTAGACGATTTTTGAAGGATCGATTTCCTTTCGGCTATCCTTTTGACGTGAACCTGATTGTCCTCATAATTTCTAAATTAGCTAAGGTGTGAACAGATGAATCTTAACTCTTGACTTTAAAACAATTTTATAAGTTTTAAGTTAAGATTAACTCTTGTGATCTGCATGATAATAAACCTATTGATTGATAGTGAACTATCGTGTTGGTCGGCCTATCCTAGGTGATTTTTATTTGTTCAGATGTTTCGGCATTTCGTCATCTTCAGTGTTAGGATGATTTCATGGCGAAAACGCCAATCATAGCGAAATGCCGAAATGCTTCTGATCTAACGAATATCAGCGAGGATTAGCAGACCACGATAATAAGTAACTATCAAACAATAATTTTATAAATGTTCCTGGCTTCGTTCAATTGTGAAGACAGAAGAAAGTATTTTGAACTAAATAAGAGTGTGTGGTGATTAGTGATCGCTAGTCGATGATTATTCGGAGATCGTGAGATGCGGTCTGGTGTGACGTAGGTTTTAGATAAGCATTTTCTCTAACGTGCCCACGTTTCGATCTTTAATCATTTAGAAATCGTGAGATGCGGTCTGGTGTGACGTAGGCTTTAGAAAAGCATTTTCTCTAACGTGCCCACGTTTCGATCTTTAATTATTTAGAAATCGTGAGATGCGGTCTGGTGTGACGTAGGCTTTAGAAAAGCATTTTCTCTAACGTGCCCACGTTTTTTATTATTTAGAAATCGTGAGATGCGGTCTGGTGTGATGTAGGTTTCAGAAAAACATTTTCTTTATCGTGCCAACATTTTGATCTTTATTGAGAATCATCTTCAGGGCTCAAAGTGTTTGTTTTCCGTGTAAATGTTTCATTCTTGTCTGTCGTGTTGAGAGTCTGTGTTTGACCTCCAAATAATCATTAAATAAGAGATTGGAATTCACTTAATTTACATTTTCTCAAATGAAATTTTTAAAATTGACGGTACATTGCTTAAGCTTGCCTTCGTATCTCAAGAGCATATTTCATTATGTTTATCTCCTACATAAATCGTACCTGACAGACAGATTATTTCACTTATGTCAAGGAGCAGAATTATTATCTTAATCAGGGCAGACAATCCTCAAGGAATCTTCCGTTGCCAACTACGTATTATAATATAAAGGGATTTTAAAAATACAAATTATATCTTCGCTGATAGTAAACGTAATTAGATTCCTACATACAAGCACATACTAGAAGATTTGAGGGTTAAAATATGAGATTTCTTTTTGGGATCTGGAGTGTGATGAATTCATAGATTGATAGATAACAAAATTTTTCACTATTTTACGTTTATATTTACGTTTATAATTTTTGTTTACTTATCACAAAGATTAATTCAATGGTTTAAGCGTCTATGGAGTATTTTTTAAATACCCCATAATCAAATCAAATCATAACTACAGCAAACATGCATATAATGAAAATCAAAAATACTGATTAATGAGTTATATAAGGTTAAATCTTGGAAAGCACGTACAAAGTTGAGCCTATCACGACTCGAAGTCCATCGGAAATTCCAACTTTTGTGTGATTTACAATCAATTACCGGCAGGTCTCGAGTTCACCCACACCGGGTGTTGGTAGCCCCGGGTCAGACCTCGGTGTTCTCCAGCCATCGTGGTTGAACTGCAGGGTCTATTAACAGTTAGGTCATTTCAGCCCGCGACGTAATCAGTTCCTAAATCCATACCCATTCCTACTTATTTACATAACATTCACTCCGGGTGGTGGACTCTACATTCCTACATCAACCGTTACACCTGTTACTAACCACTAACATAATTGAGTGTCGATGGGACTCAATATGCGCAATCAACCCTATCACACTGCATATTTACGGTAATAAATAAATTCACTCTCAATACAAATTCAGTTTTTTCTTCTTTATTTACTTACATATACGCCAATTATTGCGCTTAAGTAAAGTTGATAACATCTTGTGTCCATCAAGAATCGGAAAAGGAGATCAGATACTCGCTGTCATGCTAAAGCATAATTATATGGAGTTGCATTCCTACGCGCTCTCTATATGGACCCAAGTTGGTGTTGCCCACTTCAATTAGATGGGACACAGCGAACAACCTTTCTCAACCTTCCGGACATATATGCGGGCTTTGGCCTAAAAGTAATTGTAAATAATCCGAATCAAAAATAACATAACGTAAAAATATGTATACACCTTTATATTTATAAACATAATTATTTACACATAATTATTATATTATACATAATTATTAGTACATATGAATACATTTTGGTTGGTCCGACGAGTCACGGTTTCTTTTCATCTTCATTCGTAAGTTCGTGTAATTTCTGTAGATTCTTAATATGGCGGGAAGCCGAAACCCGTATGTCAGGCGAAAAAAGAGAGTATGGACAGACCAAAAAACAACCGAACGATATATCAATCTACTGAAAACATAATTTGAAAATTGGGAACATAAAATTATAAAAATAACAGTCCTTGACATTACTAATTACTAAAAAACGTAACTGAAGTTTTGATTTACACAACCTATCATGTATTACAAGGCAAATTTTGCATTGTTCAACCAGGCATTCCAGTTTTCTCCTTATCTTTCTAAATCCCTTCGCTCTAAAATAATCCGAAAATCGTTCAAATTTTATTTGTCCAATTGTTCTCTCCCCACCGGGACCCCTTCCTTGTGGGCCCAGGTAAAGTCCGACCATCAACCCTGGTGCCTAGGGGTAACCAATGTTGGAGGCAATGTTTCCTTCCTTTCCACTCCCCCCCCCATTGCTTTGGCTTCCTGAGTTACTGAACCGCCACCCCTGAGGCAACGGATGCATCAGTAGGGGGTTCGTATCAACTCCCGAGCGATCTGTCCCACCCTAAAAATAATACCTAACCACTGGAGTAGAGTATCCAAGCGGCTCTACTAATTGGGGTTGGACTCGTGGTGGTCGTGAGCCGGAGATAGAGTGCATTCTCTATCTCTCCGGGGATGGTGAAAGGCACGGCTGAAAGCTCGTGCCGGAAACCACAAAACTGCCTTTTTGAAGGCACATGTATAGATGTGCCCTTTTCAGGGCACTTCTGAATTTAGTTAGCATTGTACCACCTCGCTGGCCAAGGGATGTGACAAGTCCATGCATGTAAAATCTCCTGGTGTTCATTTGAGAACACAGGGCGTCTGAGAAGTCCCCTCGGGGATAAGTCCGGACGTTAGATCCGGATGGGTCTCAACACGCAAGGGTAAAGATGGGAACATCTGACCAATTGTACAGTTTAAGATCTTTGCTGCTCTGTTTTATACAAAAATGAATGATCGTTTGTAATTTGCTAGTTTTTGAATATTCTTTTCAACCTGCCATATGCTGCCCCGTTCTTGAAATTTTAATGAGTTAGTATGATTTATAAGCAATATTACGATCCTTTTAGCCCAGGATCTTAACACATGATAATATTTTAAAAAAATGATAATAGTTCTTGTTCTTTCATTGCTTTCTCCACTAATCATTACTTATTCAGAAATCGTGAGATGCGGTCTGGTGTGATAGGTTTCAGAAAAACATTTTCTTTATCGTGCCAACGTTTCGATCTTTATTGAGATCATCTTCAGTGCCTGGGATTTACAAACATTGTTTTCATTTAACAAATACATGTAGGATGTGGAAAAAAGTGAATTTATACAATGCAAAATATATTTTTTATTCAATTCAATCAAGGCATTGTAATTGTCCAACAAATTTAGCTTTTCTTTTCCTATTTAGCCATTTCTATATAATCCTGAAAGGATAATCTGGCCGAACATTACCAACACATTGTTTCCCTTCGTCGGCTCTTTTCACCTCAAAGAATCCGACGCCTTATCCAAAAATGTCTTTTCTATACGACTTCCTTCCCCTCCCCTTCAAAATCCAACATATTTAAACATAAAACAGCATCATCTCACTGGCACTCTCAACCCGACACGCAAGAATGGCACAATTACACAGAAGATCAACACTTGTGTGAGTAGAAATACTTTGATTGAATATAAAAAATATATTTTGCATTGTATAAATTCACTTTTCCACATCCTAAATGTACTTGTTAAATGTAAACAATGTTTGTAAACCCCAGGCCCTGAAGATGATCTCAATAAAGATCGAAACGTTGGCACGATAAAGAAAATGTTTTTCTGACACCAACATCACACAAGACCGCATCTCACGATTTCTGAATAACTATCGATTAACAGTCACTAATCATCACTCATTAATCATTACGTATATTATAAAAGTATAATGTTTATTCCTTACACCGTTAGTGTTTTTTGTAACTGTTTGTTTATAATTTCAGCAGAGGTTTCCCGAAAATGGTTTATAATGCTTGCATGTGGATACAATCAGTTAATCGATCTGCTTTGAGTCCTTTATTACTAATACAATAGCCCTAAGAAGAAAATTTCCAATTCTGTGAAACACTATTTCCCACTCGATCAACCAATCAGCCATCATTAGCGGATATAAATGAAGTCGCATTACCGCATGACAACCAAGGTCACATATTTCGTTAGTGACGGGACGAAATTACCAGCATTAGGTTTGGTCGTGCTAACTCACTCAACATATCAATAAAATGAACAATGCCCCAAAACTGAGGTACCAGCCGCTTGCCACTTTCTGATCAATTCGAATTCAAACACAATTAATCCTTTGGATCGCTGGAAAACATGAAAGCTGCACTGAGAAATCTCTTGACAAATAGCTTAACAACTAGACTCTATTTAAAAAGATATACCACTTAATTTGCTTGTAATATGTAGGAAATAAGTGTCTGTTTAATATTAATGAGTTGTTATGACAATAGATAATTGGTGGCGATGTGTTTAACGAGCGGTTGTTAATTAACCAACTATTGACCTATATTCTCACTGGCATTACCCGTACAGCCTCCTCCGTTCCTAACCCCAGCGCCTATTGTCAATTATAGATTTAAACAATGTTTGAATAGAACATACATCTAAAAACAATATAGATTTAGTAATTAAAAGCAATGAAATGACAGAGTGACATGTTTATGTGTTTTACATTTTATGTAAGGGTGTATGTTTTGCCAAAAAATTTTATTTCAAACCGATACCTACTTACAAATTGGACATAGAAAACATTGTTGACAGATTATTAACAATTCGTTGGATTAAACTTTAACGCCTTATTGTTAAATATTTGAACACTGTACTTACAAGAGGGAGGCAACGGATATCATTTTCTTCAAAATTTTAAAGATGGTTTTTGGTGATACTAGGTCGCAAAAATATTAGACATCAGGAACCACCGCAAATCTGAAGTTTTATTACATTTATTTCTTATTGCAACTATAAATATTGCATTAAGTAAATACTTTCTGTATGTAATGAATTTGTCTTTTGAGCCTCTTGTCGAAGAGGAGTACGAATGGATACTATGCGTCTCTAATACTAAACGCCGACTTTCCACTTTCAAGAAGATTATGCGTGTGTACCCTGATAATCAAACAGTCGGAAAGAGGAGTATGGAAGAACAGGTGCTGGACATGTCACCCCTAACTCCAACCCCACACCATACTCTTCTTTCTAATCCTAATCTCACAATCCAGCACTTGATCTACGGTGTTATGCGACCCGTATCGATGATGGTTGGTAGCCTCAAGGGTACGAGCTGACCACTTTTCGTATGTATCTTTGAGGGGTTCACCGAGTAAGGTCTTTTAGATCTCTCTTACTCGTGGGACTCACATGGATAGACAAAAAACCGAAGAACCTGCAAAGGAAGACCCCCAAAAACCAACTTTATAGAAATTGAACAGGGCTCGAACCCTCCCAAAAACTATTGGAGGACAATCTCCTCGCGTCACATTCTGCAGATTTGGGGGGGGGGGTGTCATCAGGAAAAATCAAACCAGAAGACGAAACCACTCGAATTGAGATGACGGGGAAGATTGAAAAACTACCTGAAACCCAATAAAATTTCAGGGCCTTAGAGGCGTAAATGCCATTCGAACGATCCAAACAAAATGTGTGGCTGGCGAAACCAAAGACTAGAAAAAATATTCTTAAAAGAATTAGGAAAGGGAAACAAACTAAATGTTCACTTCCAGACTCTGGTGCCGTGGCCGACCACTGGAAGCATTAACCCAAAAAAATCAAGAGCAATTCCAACAAAATGTGGTAAATGGGACAGTTCATTGTTGCGATGAATCTGGTGTGTTGCGGGCTAGCATTTTCGGACTCTTTTGAATCCCATCCGATTTGGGATTCTTTGTCTCAATATTGCGCAACATTTGCCAGTGCGGACGTGAATCGGAACAAGCGCTCTTGCTTCATTTGTTTAGTTGACGTTCCAGTGAGTGTTTTCTTGAAGATTTTGACAGTGTCTTGTATAAAGTTATATTGTGGAGTACCGAGTTGACATTACAGTTTATCGAAGACATGCATTCCCATAGGTTTTTGTGGGATGTATCTTTCACGGAATACAAAAATCAGGAATTGAAAAGCCAAACATTGAACGGCTTAACCCAAAAATTCAGTGTTTCCGTCGCCGAAATTGAAAAAACTGCACACTTTAAAAGGGCAGTTCCGTTTGTTTTGAAATCCTGAAGGTGTACATAAGGCTTGTATACGAGTCTCCACTCGCTAGGAACCGGAAGTGCAGCTAATCTGTTGGCCGGAGAGATAGATTTCCGAAAGTTGATAGCTTTCTTGGAAATTTGACCGCCAACATTCATTAAAATGGTTTCGGAATCGGTCGGGGATATTCTCAAAAAATTTCTCTTCGCCATCATTTAATCTCAACGTGTCCAAAAGATTTGCTCGTGCTGATTTCCGCCGTGAAATATTTTTTTTTTAAATAGCTTTTTAATGCACCTCCGATTGGATTCACTACGGACAATGCACAAAAGAGCAAGGGAAATTCCTGAGAGAGCTAGTTCATCCGTCATTTTCGCAGGCACTGATGAATGTGAACTGAATCTTGGTCTGGACACGGTTCTTTGTCGCGGAGCAGAGTCGGGGCTGCATCGCAACAATGAATCGACGCAGCCCCGACACTGCCCCGCAACATGAATCGATTCAAAGAATCAAAGTGCGTACTAGGCTTAACGATCCGGATTTCGAGCCCTTAGCTCATCAACAGGTTGTAGAACTCCTTCAACCTGATGATGAGCTAAGGGCTCGAAATCCGGATCTTTGGAAATCAATTTACCGTGAGTAGGAACTATCTTTTTAAAAAGGATTGAACACCGCACTCACTGAATCATTCATAATTTCTATTAATTGTACCCATTTCCTATTTTATTTACTACTAGTAAAACTCATTTCATATTTTATTTGCCCAATTCAATTTTTTATATTTATTTGTTTATTTATTTACTTTAATTTGTCTGGATTTCATGGCTTCCTAAATTGATGACTTATTAATATTTTTTTGGAAGCTTGGAAATGTGATAGATTTTAGTGAATGTATTAACACAGAAACAGTGAACTAACTCTAAAATATTGATTCTTATTCAATTCTATTATTTTAAGTATGGATTCATTTTAACGTTTCTTTAAAGTTTTTAATTGTATGCAATTCTGTGATTAATAAAATCTATTATTTAACCAGTCGACTAACGTCACATTTACCACAGAGTTGTATTTACAGAACAAATAAAAGAACATTTTATACTTTTAAGCTTGAGTCAACAAAATGTTATTATGCTCTGGTTGACAAAGTAGTTGACACCTCACAGTTTATTCTATCAATGCAGAAGCACTATATACCGGTCACTTGTATCTGAGAAATGGCTTCTACATTACATTCAATGAAAAGGAAAGGAATTTTAGAAATGGCAGACAATGACCTAGTACTCTTTAGGATAAGGATAGAGTCGATTGCACTGCACTGAACTAAGGAGCTACGAAAGTATATTAAGACAGCTGCAGTGCTTGGCGTTCCTTACTTTGGAGCATCCTCATCAGTATCATTTTTAATGAAATAAATTAAAACCAAAAAAATTTGGTAATTGGATTTTGGAATCAGGAGAGGGCATTGCGACAAGAATCCTTTGGACAGATTAGAAATTTTATCATAAATATTACAAATTTGTTCATGTTTATCTCTTATTTGTTTGGAACAATATATTTTACACGTGCGGTTTTGTAAAAATTAGAAACCATTATTTTGTCAAATGAGAAACGGGATGTTTATGGTTTTTATCTCAGTGTGTGTCAAGTCTATTTTTTATTTTTCTATAGGCATCTTGTTTTTGAAGAATTGGTCTTAAAGATAATTTAATTTTTCCAATTACTTATTACAGTACAGTATACAGTTACTTTCGTTATATTTTTGAAAGAAGTTAATCGTTTAGGAGATATTGTCAAAAGTGTAATCAAATCCTTTTGGATGGACTTAAAACGTAAACGATTTATTTTCGGTCCTTTATACAATACATCACCACAATTTCAATTACTGTAAGATCACAAAGCCTAGATAGAACAGTTGAGATAGGTTAAAAAGTTTATATCGTGCCCATCAAACCACCGACCACTTGTTTTTGCACGAAAAAATGACCAAATTTGGAATTGCATATTTTCTCAGCCTTTTAAGTCACAGACCTGGGCTAGGTCTTATTTTTTAGAAAATTTTATGCTGAACAAGATAACCTTTTTTGAAAGTTTTCCTAGCTTCAGTCATTCGTAAGTAAATTCAAAAATTCCGGAACGTGTCAATTTTTGCACTTTTTACGAAAATTTCACATTGGGCTGTGGAGCCAGGAAATCGTCCATGAATCGGCGCCCTGTAACAATCGATAGGAAATTGTAACACTTCGCCGATTGCTCAACAGTTTTCAAGTTATTCCCTATTTTTTGAAAAAAAAAACAAAAACATGGTTTTTTACGTGTTCATGGAAAACACGGGTCACTCTCTCACTCTCTCTCTCTCTCTCTCTCTCTCTCTCTCTCTCTCTCTCTCTCTCTCTCTCTCCTGATTTTACCATACATAAACCTAGTGTTTCAATACGTTATTAGACGTCAACTGCCACAACTCTTGTGAAGTGGGAGGAAAATTTGAATTTCCGTGATGAGGTGAACAGGTGGTTATCGGCAGCAGAAGCATTCCCATCCCAAAAGGTCAAAGTAAGAAAAAGTAAGAATTGTCTCTTTCCTGTTCACTTTTTTTAAAAAATCCTAGGAACAAAAGTTGTAGGGCGTAATATTTGCGAAAACATAAAGTTCAAAATCAATCTTCTCGAAAAGCAGTAGAGAGTATGATCCATGAGCACTTATAACACCACGTTTTTCTATACTAAAAATCGCGAATAATTCTAAACTGATAGAAAAATCGGACAAAGTGGAAGGTGTCCAATTAAAATTTCCTATCGATTGCTATAGTGTTGCCGCTATAAGGGCGATTTCTTGGGTCTACAGCTCAATTTGACATTTTCGTAAAAAGTGGAAAAATTAACATGTTCTTGAATTTTTGAATTTACTGATGATTGGCTGACACTAGGAAATCATTTAAAAAGCCATCTTGTGCAGCATAAAGTTTTCTAAAATATGAGACCTAATTCAACTCTGTGACTTTTTCGTGCAAAAATCGGCTGGTTCTGATGGATAGTAGTTTTATTGACTTCAGATGAAGAATAAAATTATCTGGAAAACGAAAGACTCTTGTATTCACAAATTATCCTTGATGTTTTACATTTTAGATATTTACATTTTTGAGACATACGGTTTTCTGTTTAGCACAATTGTCGTTAATTATACCAACAATTTTTTTTTAATTTTTACAGACCTTTAGGTCGTGTGTTATAGGAGAAGGATATGCTTGAGTCATTACCAAATCAAACTGACTCTCTTCTGATATTAAGAATAACACGGTTTTTATCAAAATTTTAATCTTTTTATTGAATGTTATTTTTTATTCACTAATTTCGTGGTCCGCTTGACCAATTAATACATTACAATTAATTAAGGCTTTTTAGTTGAGATGAAAAAAAGTTAATGGCACGAGAGGGATTCGAACTCACGACCTTCGGCTTGATACGCCGCTGTTCTACCACCTGAGCTATCGTGACCTCGATCCACTCGGACATCAACTCCCCATCTCAAACTCATAAGGTAGGGTTGAGATGGGGAGTTGATGTCTGAGTGGATCGAGGTCACGATAGCTCAGGTGGTAGAGCAGCGGCGCATCTAGCCGAAGGTCGTGGGTTCGAATCCCTCTCGTGCCATTAACTTTTTTTCATCTCAACTAAAAAGCCTTAATTAATTGTAAGTTATTTTTTATGTTTGTTATGTTGGTGTAGACAAGGAGTGGCGGTGATTGTAACAGTAACTACAATTATAAACAAACTGTTTAATCCGTGAGGAGGGACGTTCTGAATTCCAAACTAATAAAGTACACAGGAATGGAGTGGGGTCGTGTTTTGTCTCTTCGAAAAGCAAGAGCTTCATAACTCAAGAGCGGGCCATGAATCTTGGAGGATTAATCAAATTAGGCTAAGTTGGATTCTGAGAGGGGACTTTCTTATTGGACCTTTCCGCCCCGAAAGGTTGGCCCAGTCCCAACACATCTCCGATTTATGTCTTCCTCTCCAAACTCTCTTCTTACTTCTGACAAAACACTTAATCTGTTTAAAAATTTAGTTATTATCCGCGACAGTTCGAGACACGTAATTTATAGACTAGAAGTTTATCCCCGTTCCGTGTAATTATCGATTTGAATGGTTTAATCTACACGCTCGTATTATTGGATGGACTTATTGGAAGCGTAGTAAAAACGGCTCTTTCACCGGAAAACCGGGTTAAGAGATGTTAAGAAGTGTAAGGTAAAAGGCCTATAAGACTCGTCTCTATCCCTATTGATCCGGGACTTATCACCAACGCACACGACCCTTTGGAAAATCCAATCCTTTAGATTACGGATACTCTAGAACTGTGGGTGATTTCATCCCAGGGCAAAATTGTAAATTAATTTCCCCACAGTGCCGTTACACGTTCGTGTGTGTGTTTCGTTTTCTTTTTTCGTTTCACAACTGGGACAAGAAATAAAATACAAATAGCCCGTATTTTTATTCTCGGCCTTTTCCCTTGAGGTTGGAGCTAATCCGACCGGTCGTCCTAAGTTTCCACGCTTTAAAAACGTCTCTCGACAGCCTGTTGAATCATCTTTCATGAAAGGGAAAATATTTTTTCCCGGATTTTTCAATTTTCCCTCTGGCAGCCAGGAAGAAAAAAGGCCGTGGGCGAGTAAAGCGGATTTCAAAGCCCAACTCAAGAAACGTTTTATTGATAGGTTCTAAAGTTTCCTAATCTAAAGTTTATACTTTTATTCTTTACCTTATGAAAACACATAGATATAAAAAAATAAAATTTAATTTAATTACCACCGTCTTTCTCATAAATAATAAATAACAAAAAATCGTTTCCAAATGAGAAAGCCAGAAAAAATATGTCGCAAATTAAATTACTTAAGTGGTGTTATTATCCCGATGGGATTTCACTTCTCTTATACTCTGACATATCTGTATATCCATTAACAGTGTATGTATTGATGAATGGCCCCATTTGATAGAACGTTGAACTTCAATTTTCTTAATTGATTAATTGAAACTACCGCATTAGTGATTTAACCCAGATCTCGTTAATCAATAATTAATATTAGCAGTCATGCCTCATAAGCGCCTTATGGAAGAGGTTTAACTATATAAAGTAATTAACGAAAAGTTTGTTATAAAAAAATAAAATAAAATACATTCTACGGTTATCTAAAGAAGGATAATTATTGTGATTGTTTTTTATTGTTGAAATACTTTAATTTAATTATTATTGTTTATTTCTTTACTAATTTAATTATTATCGTAAAAAGAATATAATGGCAAATAATTTCCTGCTTCTTTTATTACCCCATTACTCTCAGCAGTATAAATAATTATTACCAATCAAATACAGATATACTATTGAAGTTGCCACTTATCATTTCGTATGTAATTGCACTCTTCATTACAATGGATTTAAATTTATAAAATGTGTTTTCAGTTTCAATTTTAAAATTAGTAACACCAATTTGTGGGTATTGGAAAAATGCGAATTTCCTACCTAAAATTGTTTGTTTAAATGTATTTCTGTATAAAAAGTTGCATTTCTTGGTCAGTTTAGGTTTCGTTTGACGGTAATCAATGCAGTAAAATCCTTAAATATTTAATGTTTATAACACTGATCTAAAAATAAGTATCTCATTTTCACCCCTACATAAACCAAGATAATTAGTATATTTAGGTAATTTGGTCTGCGGAGTGTACGAATCTGTAGTTTGGTCGTTTCTGATCATCCTGATTTAAAATATATATATATATTTTTTTTAAATCAGGATATGTATTGGTATACTATGGACGGATTATAAACATTACAAATTATTCGTGGACACGTGTTATGTGAAACCAGCCGATGTTGGCACGTTGGCACTTAGTTTGATATGGGGCGAGGAGGTCTGGGGCCATCGTAGTTTGAGGCGTTGAGATGAGCGGTAATGGATTAACAGGGCTTGAACGTGTTAGGATGGTTGAAAGATTAGAGTGAAACTTCTAGAAGTGGAAACGAATCTATTTTTTGAGGATGGGTAGGTTGGAGAAATAATAAAGAGTTTGGAGAATTCTTCTGAGGACTTTTGATTGGAATGCGTGGATTCGTTGGATGTTAGAGTATGTGAATTTCACTTTCGTTGATGTCCGTAGTTCTTTACAGTTAACGTATAATGTGGATAATGCTGTTTCATCAACGTGAAATTTGGGTGCATTTGTCCTTCAGTTTCATCTTCTACCGTTTGCACCATTCATCATTGAGCCCAAGGTGGTCCTGGATATAGGAAGTGGCGTAGTTACATTGGAGTTAGAAGAAAAAATTGCGTTATCATCCTCGTACGTTGTAAGGTTGGTTTTGGGGTGTATCGGCAGTTTGGCTGTAGGATGTGACCAAGAATGCACCCTTGTGGGATTGGTCATGTCTCAGAGAAGTAATTTCTTAAACTTACTCTGAAACAGTGTCTTGACAAGTACTGCAGTTTTCGTCTGTTAATCGCATTTCGGTCTTTCACCATCTTCAGTATACGTTTCTTTAGTGGATGGACCACGAGCTTTTTCGTGTACATAAATAAAATTTTAAAAAAATTGAAAAAACTTACACATTCTTAAAGCACAAAACATAAGCCGAGGGATAGAAGGTACATTCTAGTTTTAAATTAATTATTATTATTATTTTTTTACGAGGGTTTAGGTGATAACAGCTCATTTGTAAGTATGACGCGTTTGAATGTTGGGTCGCTGGATTTGATCCTTGGATGGACCTTTATTTTACATGATGAGCGCCGTGTCGACGCGTAACCAGTTGCGGCCACCGGCGCCCTCTAATTTCTTATTTAGTTTAAAGTGTTATGTGCACTTAAACTTGATCTTTGTATGGTCATGTTGAAGAAACAAATTCACTTATTACTGCCTATATTAATGTCGTCATCAGAGAAACCAATTTTAAACATGTCCGCACTTGGCAGTTATGTTTTAATAGATGGTTTCTTTGAAGACAAACTCCGTCCCAAACCTTTAGTGCATTTTATGAATTATTTAAGCGGGTTCTTGTAACTAGTGGTATCATCGCCAATTATAACAATGAACCCAACGTATATATCGTATCACTCCTAAATCAATTTATGACAGACGTCACGTGACATTGCGTGAAAGGGAAATCCTTGAAGGCAAAGCAAAGCGACGAGATAAGTCAATCCGAGAAATTAACAGTATGATATAATACCTGAAATTATCTATTTGAGGGATCTGAATTATTAGTATGCAAATGTGATACAATTAAAATTTTACTGCCAATCTGCCATAATAATAAAATAAACGGTCTGATTACACAACTCAGCTCAATTTTCTATGACTTGAAAATCGTTTTTCATTTATTTTTGGTTGCTAAAGAAGTAATCGGGGCTTCCCTAAGTAGGGGATCCGCAGCGAACACAAAAATTAATAATTACAAAAATGAACGTAGAGTGAGTATACAAAAGTAAAATACTACTAACAATGAGTATTGAAGACGAAAGTCTTTTTATTTTGCAGCAGCAGTCGTTGTGTTCTCCACAAACATGTTTTAACTATGAAACACAATTATTGAAGTCAAATTTTTCACCATAATATGTGTCGTTATGAGAAGACTTCATCATTCCCAGCATCACCGTACATAAGCACTTTCACGTTTTCAGGAATTACATTCTGAAGTCGTACCTTTGTTGATGGACCACAACTTCAAAATGGACAAAGTTTTCTATAATTATTCAGCAATCGTGAGATGCGGTCTGGTGTGATGTAGGTTTCAGAAAACTCTCAACACGACACGCAAGAATGGCACAATTACACAGAAGACAAACACTTGTGTGGTGATTTGTGACCGTTAATCGATAATTATAGAGAAATCGTGAGATGCGGTCTGGTGTGATGTAGGTTTCAGAAAAACATTTTCTTTATCGTGCCAACGTTTCGATCTTTATTGAGATCATCTTCAGGGCNTCTCAATAAAAGATCGAAACGTTGGCACGATAAAAAAAATGTTTTTCTGAAACCTACATCACACCCGACCGCATCTCACGATATCTGAATAACTATCGACTAACGGTCACTAATCTCTACACATAACGCAAATAATGCTCATCTTTGGGTAAAACATCTCATACCAAATTAATTCGTTTATTACTTTTATTACATAGATATTTACGCCGTAACGATTACTCGGGATAAGATTTCGGAAAACTTCCCGCCATGTTTTCCGGCCTAGTCGTCGGCCAGATCAAGGCTTGAATACGTTGTGTCGTCGTCTTTAGCAATTGTAATTTTATATAAGTCGTGATCCAGCTTGAAGTTTTTTTTTCGTTTATTGACTTCATTTTATGAATTTATCGTCGTCATCGCTCCGGTTGGTGAAGTTCCTGAGACATCTGCGTGGTGAAGGTCCCCGTCCAGACTTTTCCAGCCTTTTCCGAACATTTTCCTCCTTGCATCCCCCTTTACCTCAGTTGAGGTAGCTGGACTATCGTCATCGGAGGTGAGTGTTTTTTGTCCTTTCTATTTTATAATTCATTTTATTTTAGTTTAATTTTTAACCAATACAGTCCACTTGATCAAACAATACATTTTTATTGATTCGAGGAATATTTTGTTTACACCTTTATAAATCAAACTTGGACTAACGAAATAATTTGTAAAAGCATTATTTGTAAAATGACAATATTTTTAATAGCTCAGTTATAGTGACCTTATAAACACAAATGGGAAAACTATAACAAGAATTTTCATAGTTCGCAGTTTCGCAAACTAATGGTTGCTGCTTTGCTAATAAATTGTGAAAAATATACTCGACTATTTTAAATCGCTTGGATGCAATATGCATTTTTTTAATGGCCATACGAACATAGTATATGGGTCTAGGAAGGTGTCTGTTTAATGTTACATTAATGGAGGAAGGATGACATGAAAAAAAGGGTCGGCGCGAAAGTAGGAATCGAACCCTGCGAGGTTATGGTTTTCAGTTTCTTTTTCCAAACCGCCTTTTCTCTGCGATCCTCTATCCCTCTGGAACTTTTCTTTCTGTTCAAATTTCTTTTATTTTATTTGGTACATTTTATGTTTTTAAATTTTAAATTTTAAATGTCAGGAAAAAGAATTACAAAGAAAAGTAAAAAAAAAAAAAAAATTAAAAAAATAAGCAGAGTTCTGCTCGTTTATGTAATTCTTCATTTTTTGGCCTTTTCTATAATGTCTTAGGATTAACCATTTCTGAGTTTCGCCCGACAGAAGACGCGTGAGGGAGTACGCTTTTTGTAACAACATAACTTTCTCATCAAGATTATTTGGAGATCGTGACATGCGGTCTGGTATGACGGAGGTTTAGAAAAACATTTTCTTTATCGTGCCAACGTTTCGATCTTTTTTGAGATCAACTTCAGGGTCTGGGTTTTCTTTTCCTTTTAAGTATCTTCAATGTTCATATATAAATTCCAAATCACATCATTTTATATAAATAATATATCATTTTTCTTTAATTTTCCAGACCTTTCTCCACTTTTCAGAAACATTTCTTTATAGCCTTGCTCACCACGAGCTGTTTTGAAAGCTTGTCGATTCCCAAATTCCAGGATACCTATTATATTATCATTACTTATTTACAATAATTTAAGGTGATACATATTATCATAGCATAAACATACAATTACGATAAAAACATATGAATAAAATAACTGTTATTGTTTATAATATCTTTTGATAAATTAAAATCACTGTCCAAATGAAGTACTGTATTACTGATAATACAGAAAAAATTGCTGTTCCTCAAGGATACTCTTAATGCGTACATGTCAATGGATTTAATAAAGGAATGTTTTTTTGAGTTAAACTATTAATAATTTAACCATTGTTTACAAAGTTTGTTAACGTAATCATAGTGAAACCGAGCGAAAAAATAAATAATTTCTCACACGTCAAATTCCAGCTCCAGCCATTTTTCTTCGCGCGGATCAGTTCAAATTAATTCTTTATGCTTCATTAATTATTCTTTGAATGAATGTTGTTTTTTTACGAGAACGCGCTCTTAAAAACACTGGCCCTTAGGGAACGTTAGCCCTTTGAAATAAAAAAGTAAGAAAAAATATGGGCCTGGCCCTAGGGATGAAAGAGAGTTGCAACTAGCCAACGATTGTATTATTAGCACAGGGTTTTTTCATAGATACTGTACATTAATTTTTGATGATCCGTCAAATAATTCCATCGTACGAGTTTTACTTATTAGAACAGAATCTTATTGTAATCTATACTTGATATTTGATGGAATGATTTACACATCTGTATAGAAAAAAACATGAAAGAAAAATATTTTCTTAAAAACAATGGATAGTTTTTTAAACCAAACAATCTTCTTATGCTTAAATTTCACAATTGTCATTACAGCCTTCGGGAATCCCTTGGAATTTAGCCTGTTTTCATGTCAGGGTCTGACCAATTTCTGTGTTTGAAACTGAGTTATCTACAATGGGAAATGAATCACTTGAACAATGAAGTAACAACACTTTTGTCAACATTGACTCGAGAAACAGGAAAAACACGAAACAAGGGTTCCCCCACGCTTTGTTTACATCAGCATTATGTGTGCATAAGTGTAATGTATAAATCATAGAGGTGTCTCTTCCTACAGCTCGTCTCAACTTGGTTTCACCGACAACATGACTGTCGCTCTGACGTTTTTATTGCTTTCTCTCTACATGGTAAGTGCAATTTTAAACTGTCATCATTGTGTAGTTTTGTGTCACTATGATCATATTTTATTTATAGATCGATTGTACATTTATATCATGTTATAAATCCTTCACAGTTTCACCAAGAAAGAAGTGTGTAAACATAAAAATACCATATTATTTAAAATCCTTTTTTACAACTTATTCATATTCTCGTGATTTTTGCAAATTTCTTGTACGTTGTTCGTTCGTCATCAATGAGAAATTTGCAGCCTATTATTTTTAAAATAAATATTCTTCAACACTTATACACAAAAATGGCAATAAATAAATAATTTGCGTATTTAGATACAAAACGTATTCAAACTAGGTATCTATTTATACGTTTTTATTGGTCATCTGAACCGAAGTATATTTTTAATTTTAAGTAATTGATTAATTATGTATATGAAAAGTGAGGTTGATATGAAAAATTAATGTCACGTACTGTCTCGAATTCCTCGGAGAATCCGAATCGTAGAAGAGGAAACCCGATTGAGAATTGGCCATACTATGTTGACAAACGGGCACTTACTTTTATGTCCAGAATGTAGGGAAAGGTTACACGATCTGTCCCACTTAATTGAAGAGTGACTCCTTGGCTCCTTATAGAGAGCGAGTAAGAAACCTGAATGGTATGAGAACTAGGCTTGAGCAAATGTTACAATCCCCTATTATGTGGGGAACACACTTTCCCGATGCAACGCTATGCGACGCTACCCGATACTACCCGACGCAAAGATCGATCCAAAGTCAAATTTTTCATAAAATTGTGTTACCGCCGTGCACATCTGCCCGATGCCACGCAACGCTACCCTACTCTACGCTCTGCGATCCCCACTGTCCAGATTTTCGTCGAGTAGCATCGAGTACAGTCGAAGACAAAAGAACTGGACACTCATATTTTTATTCAAGCTACTTGTATTATTGTCGTTATATTAATTACAACATACTTATTTTAATATAAACCAAATTACCCGAGATCAAAAATTCATTAGTTTTTATTTAAAAAAATATTAATTTTAATGGTTTGGTAGAAAATTGATCAAAACACCGGAATACCATTTTTTGATATAATGAATTAAACTAACTATTCATTACACGGTTTTGCTCATAAAACTTAACTAACAATTTATTTCATGGTTTTCCTCATAAAATTACACCGTTTTCGCGACTAGCATCAGAACAGGACACTCTTATTTTTTGTAGTTTATTTCAAACTATTTATATGCAACTTTGACGTTATATTAATTACAACATACTTATTTTAATAGAAACCAAATTAACTGTGATTAAAAATTAATTAGTTTTTATTTTTAAAAAAATTAATTTTAATGGTTTGGTAGAAAATTAATCAAAACAACGAAATACGATTTTTTGATATAATGAATTTAACTGACAATTTATTGTACTCGCTTCGGCGGTACATATACTAAAATTGGAACAATTTATTACACGGTTCTGCTCATAAAATTTAATTAACAATTTATTTTATAGTTTTGCTCGTAAAATTACACCATTTTCTAATGTCGGGTAGCAACAGAACAGGACTCTCATATTTTTTGTAGTTTATTTCAAACTAAGTACATGTAATTTTGCCGTTATATTAATTACAACATGATATTTTAATGTAAACCAATTAAACAAGATAAAAAATGCATAAGTTTTTATAAACATTGTTTAATTATGATAGTTAGGAGTAACTTTATCTAAAACAATTAAGTTTAACAAACAATTTATTTAATGGTTATGCTCATAAAATTTAACTAACAATTTAGTAGAAGGTTTTGCTCCAAATACTGCATTAAGAACAAAAGAGGCGTTGCGATTGTGATACATACTGTGTGACAGTACGTGGCATGCGCTAGACGTCGAGTAGATGTGCACACCCTACCAAAACGTGACAAGGCGTCGGGCAGCATCGGGTAGCGTCCCATAAGCCAGAAACACACTTCCCCGATGCGACGCTACCCGATGCTACCAGACGCAAATCCAAACTCCGATTTTCCATAAGGTTTCATTACCCCCATGCACATCTACCCGACGCTCTGCGATCCCCACTGTCTAGATTTTCGTCGTGTCGCATCGAGTACAGTCGAAGACAAAAGAACGGGGCGTTCATATTTTTATTTAAACTACATGTATTGGGTTGTCCGGAAAATAATGCAGGATTTTGGTATTAAACAAAAAAAAAGAAACTAGTTACTTTAAAGCAATGTTCTTTAATCAAAATAATTTCCCATACTCTCAATACATTTCTCCCAACGTGTTGGTAACTTATTAATTCCGTCTGAGTAGAATTCAGAATTTTTAGAATTGATAAAGTCAATAAATGCATTTTCCAGT